>NC_141054.1:54054019-54536519 GCF_041138505.1 Cibotium barometz
CTCTCTCACACACACACACACACACACACACACACACACACACACATTTTAATAAAAAAAGAAGAAAAGAAAAAAATCAAAAGCTTTTTAAAAATTTCACTCTCTCTCCCCCTCTTCTCTCTCTCTCTCTCTCTCTCTCTCTCTCTCTCAAATATTAAAAAAAAAGAAAGTCCTTATCCCAGGTGGTGAGATTGCCACCTGGGACATGGCTTATTTTTTAAAGCCTCATCCCAAGGGGCAAGCTCACCACTTGGGATGGGGCTTGGTTTTTGTTTTTGTTTCATGTCTCTATTGAAAGCCCCATCCCAAGTGGCGAGCTCGCTACTTGGGATGGGGCTTGGTTTTTGTTTTTGTTTTTTTGTTTTGTTTTCACGAGAGAGAGAGAGAGAGAGAGAGAGAGAGAGAGAGAGAGAGAGAGAGAGAGAGAGAGAGAGAGAGAGAGAGAGAGAGAGAGAGAATGGAAAACAAATTGAAAGCCCCATCCCAAGTGGCAAGCTCTCCACTTGGCATGGGGTGTTGTGGATGACTCCGCCGGTCCTCCCTAGGGAACTCGCGGACTACCTATGCAAACACTATGGTTGGGGGAAAGGGAGTGTGGATACCCGCCAAGGTTTGGTCGACCTCATTGGCTAAACATGCAAGACCTATGCTCCACACCGTCCATCGTGCTCTCCGACCACCTCCTAGCACCGTAGTATCCCCACATGCCACTCACTCACACAACAGCCACTAACCACTCACTCACACCACACACACACACACACACACACAAATAGACAAAACACCACAAGAAAGTAACACTGTATATCAAAAATATCGAGAAATAATGATATAAGAGAGAATGATACACTGCAAAGCGAGTGCTCCCCTTATCTCCTCCTTGGGTGTCCTCCTCCTCGAAGTCCAAACCCTTCGTCATGTTGTGTAGAGGGAAGATCTTTAGTCGGGAAAAGGTAGATGGTGCTCAAAGAGGATCTCGCCCTATCTTCGGAAAGGGAGAGGGGAGATGATAGTGGGAGGAGTTGCTCTTGGTGGAGTGTGGAGGACTTGGCTTCTTGTACACAGGTTGCCCACTATTACTCAATTCACCATCCCGATGAATTCCATAGAAAAAAAGGTGGTTCTCTGGTAAGCTAGACCCTGGGAAAACATCTGGCAGGCGGACTCCCAAGCATACCTTATACCATTATCTTCTTAGGCAAACCTTCTGGAGAGAGATGCAAATAAGAAAAATGATTCAATTGAGCTCCTGGGCAACTTCATCTAGTAAGCTATCTTTGGAATAAGAAAAATGTTTGAACTGATCTCTAGGCAACTTTATCCAAGAAGCTATCTTTGTATGTATTACCTGTTTGTATTGCCATTGTCGTTGCCTGCATCCAGCAAGCTATCTATGTCTGTATTACAACTACTGTCGCTCGGGCAAGCATCTGGCACAATGATTACTCATACACCAATAGAAGCACACAATTAACTAAACAACAATCATTGGGCACTTTGTCCACGCAAAGCTTCCAGCACGAAGTCCAAGCATACAAAGAGGAGATACTACATAATGAAATGTGGCCATGGCCATTACGTGCCTGTAGGCAAATAGAAAAAATAAAAAAAATTGAAAGACAAAATCAACCATCTTGAGTGGTGTGGGACGAGGCCTTGGCCCCAAGCCTTATAGAACTGGTGGTGGATGTGGGGTGTGGGCGGCCAAAAGAACGACACCGCTCGATGAGACGCTAGAACTCTACAAGGTTGTCCTCCGCAGGAAGCCTGCTCTACTCTGCTGGTTGGTGGAGATCGGCTAACTCAAGCTCATGCTACTGATGGAGCTCTGTCAAAGTGCACCCATATGCATCCTACAAGGTGGCGAGCTCTATCTCATGCTTCATACAGAGTGCTTGCATCTCGGACTCATGCTACCTATTGGGTCTCGGCCAAAATGGTACGCTCTTGCTCGGGCGAATGGCAGCCATGGCATCCTCATTAAGTATGGGAGATAAATACAGCTTAAACATCTCCTCGCGAAGATCCTGGAGCTCGTTGTCCTACTGTGTAATGGTCTCCTGCAAAACTATTGATGGGCCTACTTTGCATCCTCTACCTGAGCTGTAGCCTCTTAAGTGGCCCTCTAGATAAATAGACCAACGCAAGTTCCGGTTGGCATCATTGAAGGCACCCAAGATGCTTTCATGGATGAGACCGATTGTAGTGATCCCACGGGAGGCCTCCATCAACGTGTTGGATGAGAGATAGCACTCAGAAGGGAGCCTCGCCAGGTTGGAGGGAGTGGTTCGAACTGTCTATGGGAGGCTTAGAAAGAGACCAACATGGGGGGGGTAGTGGAGAAGATGGTGGAGGTGACGCTTGCTCGAACAGGCAGTGCTACCTAGAGAGAAGATGGCGGAGGGGATGAGAAGGGTGGTAGAGGCTGGAGTAAGTAACTCACATATGTGGGAGAGTAGGGCAAAGATGAGGTGGTGATGTGCAGAGTAGGCTCCAAAAAAATTGTTGAGGTGGAATGAAATCAGCGGTGGACAGTGGTGGGAGGAATCCTTGTCGAAAGAGATTCCAGGATAGATGTGGAAGGTGAGGGAGATGGGGGTGAAGATGGGAAGTGAACAAGGAAATATGGTGTGATGTCGATACTTGGGAAGAGGGGATCCAGGGAAGGAGAATCAGAGGCGAAGATGCCTTGGAGGTAGTTGATGGTGAAGCTGTCGTCGATGATGAGGGTGGCGGTGGCGTGGATGTCGATGCTAGGGATGGTCGGGAATGGCCATCGATGGAGAGGTAAGGGAATACAAAGCCAATGGTGATGGAGAGGTTGCTAGTGATGGAGGTTGTGCCCCTGAGGAAACGGGCGCGATAGCGAGTGGGTGAACGGATGGTTGATGATGAGGGTATACGTGGCATGGTCATTGATGAGAAGAGGGTGAATATGGGACAACAGTCGATGGGGGAGGTGTCGATGTCGAGGGGCAAGATGGTAGCTCCCTCTAAGGATGCGGGCTCGGGTGCGAGGTCGAGAGGGGGAACTAGGGTTTGGCGAGGGATGGCACTTAGGATGGGCCACCGAGTGCGTGTTAAAATACCAAGCAATGTGTATGAAGAGTGGACCTGTAAAACATAAGACTCGTGTGCGTGTAGAAGTGAGACTAGCAATTGTGGAGTAGAGGACCGTGGAGATGAATGTAGCCCAGTAAAAGGGACAAGTGGTGTGCAGCAAGAAGAATGCGCATCAGACAAGGGAAGGCAGAGTAATCTTGGCTAGGAATGAGGGGGAGTCGGGTGAGGAGATAGTAAATGAAAGCGTGTGGGGGGTGAAGGGAGTCGATAGATAGCAAGGTGCTAGCGTCCAGGGAGATGATGGGGGATGCAGGGTCATGAGGGCAAGGAATCATGCTAGGGGGACTGACCCCTAGATGTTAAGAAGCTAGTCAACCTCTGCAATCCCAAAATACCCCATCCCATTAGGCTTGGGTGGGAAAATGGAAAATCTCGGCTATGTAGACGGTGGTAGCATGGGGATGCGCTTGGTGGTGAGGTCAACCAAGAAGGAGCGACATAAGTCATCGGATGTCGTGGCGAAGTCGTAGGAATCAAAATGAGCCAACCCTACTAAGGCAAGCTCATTGAGTGATAAAACACGAGATATAGAAGGACCCAGAGGGTGGTGAGGAAATGATACCTCAGCTAGTGGTGGTGGCAAGGTCGATGATGCAATGGTGTGGTGGTGCATGAGATGGGATGGTGATGGAGGCCACAAGAGAGGTGGGCATGAGCAAGATCTGAGAAGTCGAGGTGATGGTTGGTGGTGGGCCAGAGAGGAGTGACAATCCTGGGGGGGCGAAAGTCAAACCATGGGTGTGGGCCACCAAGGTGGTGGTGACGGCTGTGGGGAGAGGCACTCCTCCACCATGGTGATGGCTCTGTAGTAGGGGGGATGGATGGTGGATGAGAGAGAGAGAGAGAGAGAGAGAGAGAGAGAGAGAGAGAGAGAGAGAGAGAGAGAGAGAGAGAGAGAGAGAGAGAGAGGAGCGGTTGGTCGATCAGGGTGAGATATAAGGGGGAGAGAGGGTGGGAGGTGAGAGATAGGGAGAGACGGGGGTGGGCAGTGAAGAGATAGAGAGAGAGAGCGGGGGATGCATGTCGGTGAGAGAGAAAGGGGGAGAGGGGGTGGGTGGTGAGAGATAGGGAGAGGGGGGGTGGGTGGTGAGAGATAGGGAGAGAGGGGGGGTGGGCTACCAGCCGGCGGCGAGTGAGAGAGGGGAGTTGGTGGGAGAGAAGGGGGTCGGGTGAGTGGGAGAGAGGGGGGGCTAGTCGGTGGTGAGAGAGAGTCGGCAGGGGGAGAGGGGGGTGGGTGGTGAGAGATAGGGAGAGAGGGGGTGGGTGGTGAGATGAGATATAGGGAGAGAGGGGGGTGGGCTACTAGTGAGTGAGAGAGGGGGGTCAATGGGAGATAAAGGGGGTTGGTGGGAGAGAAGGGGTCGGGTGAGTGGGAGAGAAGGGGTCGGGTGAGTGGGGGAGAAGGGGTGTGAGTGGGAGAGAAGGGGGTCGGGTGAGTGGGAGAGAAGGGGGGTGATTGGGGCGGTGAGAGAGAGAGACGTTTTTTGTTTTTGGTTTGTTTTCATTTTTGGTTTGTTTGTTTTGTTTTATTTTTTGGGGTGCGCTAGAGAGAGAGAGAAGGAAAGAAGGGGGGGTGTGGTCGGTGAGAGATAGGGGGAGGGGGTGGGTGGTGAGTGGTGAGCGAACAAGGGGGGGTGGATGGGAGAGGGGGGTGACTGACGGTGAGAGAGGAGGAGGAGGGGGTAGGGAGTGCACGAGAGAGAGAGGGGGCGGTGAGCAAGAGAGGGGGGAGGGCTGGGTGCACGAAAAAGAGGGGGGGTGGGGGTCTATGAGGCCGGAGAAGGGGGAGGGGGTCGGCTGCACATGAGAGAGTGAGGGGGGGTGGGTTGGGTAGCGCATATGAGAGAGAGAGAGGGGGGTGGGTCTAGGGCACACGAGAGAGAGGGGGGGTTAAGTAGCGCATGAGAGAGACATAGGGCGCATGAGAGAGGGAGGGTGGGTGGGTAGTGCACGAGAGAGAGAGAGAGAGAGAGAGAGAGAGAGGGTGGGTTGGGTAGCGCACGAGAGAGAGGGGGTGAGTTGCGCATGAGAGTGGGGGGGTGGGTTGCACAAACGAGAGAGGGGGGGAGGGTCACGAGAGGTAGAGGGGGGTGATGGTGTGTGAGAGAGGGAGAGGAGGGTGGGGTGAAGTGGGAGCAAGGGGGGGTCTATGGCGCACGAGAGAGTGAGGGGGACGGGGGGTTGCACACGAGAGAGTGAGGGGGGCAGGGGGTTGCACATGAGAGAGTGAGGGGGTGGGGGCTGCGCACGGGAGAGAGGGGTGGGGGTATTGAGAGATAGAAGGAGAGGGGGGTGGGTGGTGCACAGGGGGGAGAGAGGGGGGGTGGGGGTTGAAGAGAGAGAAGGAGAGGGGGGTGGTGGGGTGTGCAAGGGAGAGAGGGGGGAGGAGGGGGTCACGAGGGAGAGGGAGAGAGGGGCCCTGGTGGGGTACACAAGGGAGGGAGAGAGAGAGAGGTCGGTGGGGAGTGAGAGCAAGGGGGGGTCGGTGAGAGAAAGAGATAAGGGGGGGTGGACGGTGAGCGGCGAGGGGGGTGTGGTCAGTGGGGTGAGAAAGGTCGAGTGGGAGAGATAGAGATAAGGGGGGTGACAATGTGCGATAGAGATAAGGGGTGGTGGTGAGAGAGAGAGAGAGAGAGAGAGAGAGAGAGAGAGATAAGGGGGGGTGGACTGTGAGTGGTGAGGGGGGGAGTGGTCGGTGAGGTGAGAGAGGTCGGGTGGGAAAGATAGAGATAAGGGGGGGCGACGGTGCACGATAGAGATAAGGGAAAGATAGAGATAAGGGGGGGTGGTGAGAGAGAGAGAAAGAGAGATGTTTTTCGTTCTTTTGTTTTGTTTTGTTTGTGTTTCTTGTTTTGTTTTTGTTGTTATTATTATTATTTGTTTCTTGTAAAAGAAGAAAATACTTAGAGGGGTTTTTTTTGTGTTTTTTGTTTCATTTTTATCATTTTTTTTGGAAAAAAATACTATGAGGGGGATTTTTTGTGTAATGGAAAAATAGTAAAAGGGGGATTTTTGTTTTTTGTTAAAAAAAAAATCGGTGAGAAGGGGGGGTTGGTGAGGAGGTAAGAGGAGACGGGTGAGAGGTGAAGGGGTAGGGTGGTCGGTGGAGATGGAAGGAAAATACGTTACCCTAGGGAGAAAAAAGAAAAGAGAAAAAGAAAAATACTAAGAAAACCAATAAAGTGATATAAAAGATTAAAAAAAGTACAACCTGTGTCATCACGACCCCTTGTTGCTGACCTATCACACCTGAGGAGGCCAATACTTCTTCACCCTAGATCCGTTCACCAATGGGGAAGGGAAGCACCTTAGAGAGTTTCTAGTTGCACCACACCCATGGGCAAAATCTTCACTACCCGGAAGGGACCCTGCCAAGCATACACCAACTTCCAAGCCTTTTTTAAATATTTAGAATTATATACCAAAGCCAAATCACCTTCAAAAAATTGGGGAAGTCTCAAGTGTCAATCGTGCCACACTTTGCGCCGAAGTTGCTCCACCTCTGTGGCCCTCCGAGTGAGTTGGCGGGTCTCTTCCAAGACTTCGAGCTGCTGCTGTCGAGAGGAGTATGCGGGGTGATAGGTGGGGGCTCTAGGCTACCCCACTTTGGATGATCCTACATTAAATTCAAAAGGTAATATGGCCTCTAGCCCGAAAGCAAGTTGGAATAGAGTGTATGAGGTGGTTGCCTTGGAATGGAGTGTACAAGGTGGTTGCCTTGTAATGGAGTGTAAGAGGTGGTTGCCTTGGAATGGAGTGTACGAGGTGGTTGCCTTGTAAGCTGTGTGATAGGCCCACAATACTCCCAAGAGAGCTTGATCCGATTGGTGAGAGTGCTCCTTGGCTACTCGTAAATAGGGACTTGCACAAGACCTTGTTGGTGCTCTCCACTTGTCCCCTTTAGCCCTAGGGTAGTAAGCATAGGACCTCCCGTGGAAGATTTGATAGCGTGCCAGCACTTGGTATCTATGACTTCGTTCACAAAATGTTTTCCTCTGTCACCTGATGATTTCCATGGGGCACCCAAATCTAGTGAAGATGCTCTCATACAGAAACTTAGCCATTGTGAGAGCGGTGTTATCCTGAGTGGCTCTGGCCTCGGCACATTCAGTTGCATAGTCGGTGGCCCCACCAAAATGTACTCGCACCCAGTGGGGTGGGACTTTGGAGTTACGGGTCCCACAAAATCAATGCCCCACTTCTCCAAGGGCTCCTAGGGTGGGGAAGCATGGAGAGGCAAGTAGTGCCTACTATGGATGTATCAGTACATGCGGTGTTAAGTGCTACTTGGACTTACATAATTTAGTTTGGTTAGGCCTTTTTGTTTTTAACTTGTGGAGATAGGGTGACATCTATAACATGTGGATAGGTCCACTGACACCACCTGTAATACGTATTCAAGCTAACAAATTGTTTTGTTTGTTTGTATGGATGCAGGTAACAAGACCTACCTTCTCTTCTCTTGTAGTTAACTTCAAACAAGCTTCCCTTGCTATTTTAATTTTATTTCCACTAAATACAACTTGTCAGCATTGACCCTAAAATGTACATGACTCATAGTTGAACTTGTTTCATGTATAACATTTCTTTAAATCAAGATGGTATGGCTTTATGAATAGTTTTGTCTATTCATCTATGGATATTGTATATGTTTTAAACTAGCAACACACACCTATACACAAGGTTGGCCTCATGGTAAATTTGGCCTACCAGTCTTGATCCCTTTTGTACCAATCTCGGTAACTACTCCCTCACTGTCTTTATGCACTTGGTTACTGACAGGTGATAAGGTTGGGAGTACTACCGTCTAGCCGGGGTTATGACTCACATTTCTTATGCTTTTAGCTGACTAGTTGAAGGAAATCATAACTACCTCGTTGCCTTTCTCATTCCTAACCCTTAACTATGTTAATTGCAAAATTTACCCTTATTTCATGGGGCTGAGATCCCAAGCGAACACCTCCCGTCAAGGGCATGCCAACATGTTTTGGCCTCTTTTTAAGATGAAGAAACCTATAGGAAGATTCTCTCTTCGACCAACCCAGAAACCTTCCTACAGTTAGGTTCTCTCCTTCAAATCCTATCATTTAATGATTGGGTTATAAGCTACTGGCTACTATAGACAAAAACAAAGAAGATGGAAATTCTGCCATTTTCGATTTACTTACCCAGATTCTGGTGATTACAAAATCACATCATTCGGATCTCACCTCCTTTGCGTTAAATGGCGCTGATTTATCCAATTTTTTAAGGAATCTTTGTGGTCTCAACTCGGCATTCATGTCCACTCCCTCTACACCGGTTTATCCCCACAACCTGTAGCATTTTCAACAGGGATCCAACTGCCCTGAAAGCGGTTCAGGACTTTCAAATGGATATGTGCACCCTAAATGAATCTTGCCTCTTGGAGATGGAATTCTCTAGGGTTTACCCTTTTCTCCCTATTAGACAGGTGGAGGTCGAGTCTACAAGCATCAACCATCGGCTATGGACTCTTCAACAAGAGCTTCTTGGCCCCCATACAAGTTGAAACTTGGATTTTTCTGGCTAATCTCCCGGTGTCTCAATCTTAGAAGAATGCAGGATGAATTCCTTGAAAGGGGTCCAATATCTAGACAGAGGAGAGCTACTTAAGGCTCCCTTGTCTATGTCTTTTCTTGATCCTGCTAAATGCTCATCACTTGTGGGCATCTACGAACAAAGGGATCTATGGCCTTCACCAAGGCAAGTGTTGATTACTACTTTGAGAGCATCTAGAACATCTACAGACCGTATCTCAAATGTGCTTGCAAATTTTTGGATCCAAAGGTGCCTTGCGAATCTAGCATTATCTAGTTTGACCATGCTATTTGGTTTATACTTAATTATCTAGAAAGCTTGTTTCCTGGCAAACCGATTATTTTTCACTTATCTTTACTATACTCTTGACTGGGGGGACAAGCTAGGAACTTGGTATTAGCATAGGTATCCTTTATGTATTTTAGGGATATTATGCTAGACATCTTAAAAGAGCTAAGGAGTGATGAAGCATGCACTATTCTCACCACTTATGGTAGTTTCAAAGGTGTAAAAATAATCTCTCGCTCCTTAGCCCCTGTATTGAGGATGAGTCATCCCCACCTCCTATGAAAAGCCCCTTTCTGCCTCCTTGGAACTCCTAACTCTTTTACCTCTTTTCTCACCCCGTCTACCTCCTCTAATAATAGTTACAACAAGGGTAAATTTAAATCCTTCCCTGGTAGAGGGAGAGGTAGGGGTCTACTTGTCAAAAATCTTCAAGAATTTTAATCTATAACCATGGTTTTAGGCCTTGACATAAGCTCCTAGCAATTTTTCACTTTGAATGATGGGCCTACATAGGCTCAAAATGTTTTACCAGAACTGGGCAAGGAGATACCTCTCCAGGCATAGTGGGCTGCGGGAGCGATGTGAGCTGGCCCTGTGTTTCCATGTTGCTTATGCTTTAAGGTACATATTGTCCTTTCGCATGCCATGTTAATACTGTCAATTGTGTGGAAATGGGCCAGTTCGGTGACCCTGCATTCAATCAGTTCTGGGTTGCAAAACTGAAGGGAACCCATATTGGGAAACAGGAGCATCTTGTGGTTATTCAACTTAGTTGAACGTGGGCACAAATCTGAGCCTGTTCTTAGGTTCAGAGTGTATGGATATGCTTTCAACTCTCAAGTGTGAAGGAATAGGGTGAAAACACAACGTGTTTCCATCTCAAGCTTCGGAGAAAATGCTTGTTTTGGGGTCAGGTTGTGAGGGAGTGCTCTCTGGATACAGCAGTCTGTACCTCTTTATTTTCTGATAATGCTGTGTCATACCCTATATTGTATACCTCTATGGAGAGGCACTTGCGGCAAACCACGGCTCACGGAATCACCTTCTTTTTATGATGATATATTTGACCATTATGATGATGATATACTATGGTATGCTGGTGATGGTGATTGTAATGATATGATGATGATGATGATAGTGAGATGATATGATAGGATGCTGGTATGGGGGTTGTGATGATGCTGATCATGCGTACCTTTTGGCTCCTTAACCCAAGTAGTTTAGACATACCAAACTGAATGATGGCACTTCATTTGGAACGGATGGCCAAGCTCCCTCTCGTGGAGAAATTTATTCACATTGTGCAAAAGTGCAGAAATGAGAAAAGCCTAGCAAATGCCAAGGGTGTGCTCGCACACATCCGCAATAATGGGTTGGAAACACACAGAGTGCTGGGTAACTACATCGTTCCCATGCTCATAGATTGCGGAAGCATGAGTGAAGCTGAGGAGGTTTTCCACAAGTTGGGCCACCGGAATGAGCATTCATGGACTTCTCTGATACAAGGGTGCATTGAACGTGGGGAGTTCCAGCATGCCCTTAATTTGTTTCGCAAAATGCAAGAGAATTGTGTACATCCTAGCAGGTACACACTGCAAGCCATCCTAAAAGCTTGTGCCACCCTGAAATGTTTGGAAAGAGGTCAAGAAACACATGTTGAAATTACCATGGATGGCTTTGAGAAGGATCCCTTTCTTTGTAGTAGCTTGGTGGATATGTATGCTAAATGTTGCTCACTTGAAGAAGCCCGGCAAGTGCTCTTTGAGATGCCATTTCGAGATGTAGTCTCGTGGAATGCTTTAATCGCAGGGTATGCGGAACATGGATATGGTGAGGAAGCACTGGATTGCTTAAAGAGGATGCGATCCGAGGGCATCTCCCCTAGTGCTGTCACATTTGCTTGCACTTTGAAAGGCTGTGGGAGCATAGAAGCCTTAGGCAGTGGCCAAGAATTACACACCGAAGTCATCAAACAAGGGTTTGAAAAGGATTTTTGTGTGGATGGGACGTTATTGTATATGTACTTGAAATGTGGCTTGTTTGCTGAAGCCCAGGATATTTTTGATGAGCTGACTCTGAAGAACGTTGTTTGTTGGACATCACTAATTGCCGGGTACGCTGAACACGGGTTTGGTGAGAAAGCTCTGAGTTGTCTAGGACAAATGGAAATAGAGGGTGTGTCTCCGAACGCCGTGACATATGTGTGTTGTTTGAAAGGCTGTGGCAGCGTAGGAGCTGTAGGTAGGACCCAAGAGCTACATATGAAGATTGCCAAAGCGGGATTTGAAAGGGATGCTTATATTGGCAATATCTTGGTGGATGTGTATGGGAAATTAGGCTTGTTGTTAGAAGCACAGGAAGTGTTTGATGAGCTGCCAGGTCGAGACTTAGTCTCATGGAATGCACTCATCTCAGGCTATGCCGAGCATGGGCTTGGTAACGAAGCTCTCAACTGTTTGTCACAGATGCATGTAGAGGGCATATTAGCCAACACTCTTACATATGTTTTCAGTTTGAAGGGTTGTTGCAGCATCGGAGTTGTACAAAAGGGGCAAGAAATACACATTCAGATTGCTAAAGTGGGATTGGAAACAAACCACCGTGTTGGGAGTAGTCTGGTGGATATGTATATGAAATGTGGGGCATTTGAGGAAGCGTGTCGAGTTTTCGATGAGCAAACAGTTCATAATGTAGTCTCATGGACGTCACTTATTGCAGGGCATGCTGAACAGGGGCTTGGTGTGGAAGCACTCGATTGCTTAGAACAGATGCAACTGGAGGGGGTCTCCCCAAATGCTATTACATTGGTTTGCAGCTTCAAAGCATGCAGTTTTTCTGGAGATATAGTCACGGGCCAAGAAATACACGCCAAAGTTACGAAACAGGGATTTGAAAATGATCCTTTTGTTGGAAATACTGTGGTGGACATGTATGCAAAATGTGGCTCCCTTGCAGAAGCAAGGAAGGTTTTTGAGAAACTGCAGGCTCGAGATGATATCTCGTGGACTGCACTAATTGGAGCCTATGGAGAACATGGTCTTGTTGAGGAAGCATTAAATTGTTTGGAGCAAATGCAGCTTGAGGGCATGTCCCTCAATGCTGTAACATTTACCAGCATCTTAAGAGCGTGTGATAGTGTAGAGTCCATAGACTGGGGCCGTGAAATACATGCTGATACCATCAAAAAGGGCTTTGAGAAGGACTTATGGATTGCCAGTGCTCTGGTTGTCATGTATACCAAGTATTGCTCAGTCATAGAAGCTGAAAATTTGTTTGATAAATTACCTGTCCGGAACGTTGTCTCGTGGACTGCCCTAGTGGCCGGCTACGTCGAACATGGGCATAGCGAGAGGGCACTGAACTGTTTGGAAATGATGCAGCTAGATGGTGTGTCCCCAAATGCTGTTACCTTGCTTTCCAGTTTGAAAGCTTCAGGCAGCACCGGAGCCTTAGGCAGGGGTCAAGAAATACATAGTGAAATGGCAAAGAAAGGGTTTGAAACAGAGCCAATCCTTGGGAATGCTTTGGTGGATATGTATGCCAAATGTGGCAACTTAGCAGAAGCTCAAGAACAGTTGGAGAAGCTGCAAGTTCAAAACATCGTTTCATGGACTGCACTGATCACAGGATATGCTTGCCAAGGAGAGAGCAGACTTGTTTTTGATTTACTTGAGAAGATTAGGGAGGAAGGTGTACAGCCAGATGGGGTCACGTCTCTTAGTGTTCTCACTGTATGCAGTCATGCAGGTCTTGTGGATGAGGGCCTTATGTATTTTGATGCTGTCAACAGAGAGGATGGCAGCATTCTGTCGTTTGAGCACCACAGTTGCATGGTTGATTGTCTGGCCCGTGCAGGCCAGCTCGATAAGGCTGTGGTAATGCTGAAGGAAATGCCCTTCCAACCTAATCTTGTGGCATGGACTACCATGTTGGGTGCTTGTCGAAACTGGGGTGATGTAGCACTTGGTAGACAGGCCTTTGAATGTGTGATGGGCTTGGATGAGAAACAGGCTGCAGCGTTTTTACTAATGTTTAACATATATGCAAATGCTGACATGTAAACAAAGTGGTGGGATAAGCAGTAAGCTGAAGCAGATGGGTCAGGTCTGAAGAGGACTGTGGCATGTACAGCAAAGTGGGGCAACATCTTTTAGGTGCCAGTGCTGTATGTGCCAGATTGTAATGTGATGACATTGACTCTTGAGATAGCAGACACCCCACACACAATCAAGAGGTGCAGGCAGTACTAGGCACAGATAGATTTGTGCTACATGTCACCATTTTGGATTAGTCCCGGTTTAATATGTACAAGACTGAATGAGAAATGAGAGGCCAGCCCCACCTATTTATAGGTGAGGAGAGCTGGCCGACTGGTGCTGCATATGCTGGCTGACTGGAGTAGATGAGCTGGCCGACTGGTAAAATACCAATAGGTTGGGAGAAATCCCAGAAAAATATGGAAAAAAGGGGTGGCCAGCCCACAATCAAGGGCCATGCAAAAGGGACCAAAAGGACACCAGAAATGGGTAGAAACTGGGGATGAATGTGCTAACACCCCCTCTCAGCACCAGATGCTGTGAACATACTCCGAGAAGCCGAAGAAGAAGTCATCTGTCGAAGACAAAAGAATGTAGCAACAACAGGTACCAGGAAAGTGCCACAGGCAATGTCCACAGCAACTCAGCTACAAAAGCAACAGAAGCTGCGAGGTACACTGCTCCTCTAGAAGAAAACAACCATGAAGGTTGCGTCATGCTGCTCCAAATATCGGTGCCAAACCCAAATGAAAACACAGTGTCACAGGAATCCCTAGAAGCTTGTAGCTCCAAGAAGATAATACCCTCAAAAGAAATAGAGTCAATCTGCTCCAACTCTGTACTGAGAGTAGCCAAATGCTGTATAATAGCACCCTCCTCGAAGGTCGGCATCGCCAGATGTAAGAACTCAACTGCCTGTTGGAAGGTTGGCGATTTCGAACGTGTGATCTATGGCTAGAAGGTGCCTTGGATTATCCCATAAGTGGAAGCATGGGAAGTTGAAGAGCCATATATAGGCTAGAGTGGCACCTTGTCATAGTTATCTCCTCCGGCCGGTGTTTTGGGGGGCAGCTCACCGAGAGATGGGAGCCTGGTGGAGGGATGCTGTAGTGCCCGTTGGGGGTGTTCGTGGTGTTCGATGGTGATGCGTCTCCTACGTGCGTTAGTCTTCTGCTGCGTATTTTGACATGGTATCAGAGCCCGGGCGTGTGTGGTCCTGGGTGATCCCCTCGTGCCTCGGTGGCTTGCGGAGCTCGAATCGAGGGAGGGTGTTGGAAGGTTGGTGATTTCGAGCGTGTGATCTATGGCTAGAAGGTGTCTTGGATTATCCCATAAGTGGAAGCATGGGAAGTTGAAGAGCCATATGTAGGCTAGAGTGGCACCTTGTCATAGTTATCTCCTCCGACCGGTGTTTTGGGAGGCAGCTCACCGGGAGATGGGAGCCCGGTGGAGAGATGTTGCACTGCCCGTTGGGGGTGTTCGTGGTGCTCGATGGTGATGCGTCTCCTACGTGCGTTAGTCTTTCGCTGCGCATTTTGACAATGCCCCCTCTAAAAACTGATGTTGGGACTCCACAAGCCCAACCAAATCCAAATCCCAATCCTTCAAGCCCTGGAAGTACCATTGTGCCCCAGGCATGGTCATGGACACACCTGACCACAATCGAGAATCCTCACATAGAGTAAGGGAAATAAGAACATTCACAGTGGTGGTAATTGAAGTAGTAGTAGCCTCCTCAATAGCATCACACAGCATAGAAGCAGGCTCCTCCATAGAAGGCAAAGGGACCAGCAACACATCGTGGTCACTGGTTGACGAAGAAAGAGTTAGAGGCGAAGCAATAGGAGACAAATCTGCCTCAGAAGCTGTGAGCAAAGATAGCCCACTGTCTTCCTCAAAAAGACCGGGCGAGGGGAAGGTGGGGGGCCTCCCCCAGGGGAAGGCGGGGGAGCGAGGTTGCCATGGTTGTTGAGAGAGGGTTAAGAACTGGGCAGGCACAGGGAGGCGAGGGACACGGGATGGGAATTGGCAGGTGAATGGCATCCCAGGCCATGCAGGCTTGGTAACAAGCAATAACATGTTTGGACATAATCTCCAAGCTATACAGAATGGGACAAGGTCTCAAAGTAGTGCCTGAACTGCTAACAATGAGAATGCTAGTGTAAATCAGTGCCAGCAGGCGAGGGGAAGGTGGGGGAGGTGACCCGGCTAGGGGAAGCAAGCAGGGAAGGGGAGGATAGGCAAGCAGAGGTGAGCACGTGTGTAGGCGCGGCGAGCGGCCGAGGAGGTTGGTGGGGGAGGTGACCCGGCTAGGGGAAGCAAGCATGGAAGGGGAGGATAGGCAAGCAGAGGTGAGCACGTGTGCAGGCGCGGCGAGCGGTCGAGGAGGTTGGTGAAGGGAGGTGAGCGGCAGGCAAGCATGGAGAGAAAGTAGCCTTAGACAAAAAATAATAATAATAATAATTAAAAAAAATAAGTGGTCATGTAAGTGGCCACTTAATTAATACAACCAAAACAACTTAACGCACTCTAGCCATGATGCTTAGATCATGTTTTTATTTAGGCTCGGGTAAGCAAGTGGGCTGCATGCTTAGAGCCGATACCCAACTTTATCAAAGAAGGCTCTAAACTCCACGTGGAATGAAATGCTAATTAGAAAATTACCTGATGGCTGCAAGCGATGAAGCCAATCTGAAGAGGAAGTGATTAGCAAATGCTGTCTAGAAAACACAGCAACAAAGAGGCTGCAAATCTGAGAAAAACGCAGAGGAGAGGGTGCTAAAAATAGGGCTGAATCTGGGGCAGCAGAGGAGTCGCTGAACCGGGAGCTTTGATACCATGAACGACTGCACAAAGCGGAAGCAAAGGGGCACTAGAGTGTGCTGAATAGAGAGTGCAAGAGAGAGAGATATGGACAACTATGCTGAATATACTGAAGCAAAATAGTTTCAAGCAAGAGACACAAGAAGCCTCATAAGTGAGGGAGCAAAATATGTACAAGATTGAATGAGAAATGAGAAGCCAGCCCCACCTATTTATAGGTGAGGAGAGCTGGCTGACTGGAGTTGCATATGCTGGTTGACTGGAGCAGATGAGCTGGCCGATTGGTAAAATACCAAATAGGTTGGGAAAAATCCTAGAAAAATATTTTTATAAAGGGGTGGCCAGCCCACAATGAAGGGCCATGCAAAAGGGACCAAAAGGACACCAGAAATGGGCAGAAATTGGGGATGAATGTGCTAACAGATATCAGAAGAAGGGACTCACATGAGGACATCGGTGGCACTCCGTGAAGATGTCAATGTCAGAAGAAGGGGCTCGGTTGGTGACGAAGGCTCGCGTCGGGACATCAGTGGCACTCCGTGATGTGGTCGGTGTCGAAGTCTTGTGTCGGTGGATGCGGTGGCACTCCGAGGGAGTAGATGTGTGTAGTGGGCAGCGGAAATGTAGTGGTGCAAGCTCTGGTGATGAGGGTGCTGCTGTACCTGATGGATGCAGACTCTGATGACGAGAGCGCTTTTGTACCTGAGGAGTGCAGGGCTGGGCGCCGGCTAGAGGAATGCACAGGAGCAGAAAACGCAGAAGGTTGCCAGGCTGTTGCTGCTGTGTGCAGAGTGATGAAAAACAGGTAGAGGGAGAGGAGACACACACACAGGAGCAAGCCCTAACCATAGAGGGAAGCCATGTCCCATCTCACACAATTCATAAAGCCATAATCCATAAGCTACAACACACTACTTGTGTTGTGTCCACACACAGCTAACTCTAGCTACTGTCCACACACACTGACCAGTTGGATGCGGTCATTTATGTCTCACACATGTTACTACCTAACATGCCAGCATATAGTGCAAATGGCACAAGCTGACATCGAGCTTGAATCTCAACAGTCCCTCTCAAGCTCATGATGTACTCCATAGATGAAGATGTAGATGAGCTTGGGCTATCAAAGCTCTCAACACTCCCCCTCAAGCTCATCCCATGTACTCCCAACATAGTACGGAAGTTCTCAAAGTTCTCTCTGCTAAGTGGCTTTGTAAAGATGTCGGCCACCTGCTCTTAGTCTTCACATACTGCAAATCCACTGTACCATCCAACACTTTCTCTATGACAAAATGATAGTGGATCTCTATGTGTTTGGTCCGCGTATGAAAAACTAGATAATTGGCCAATTGTATGCTGCTCATGTTGTCACAATGAATGACAACCTTGCCATCAATAGGCTCACCCAAATCAGCCAAGAGACTCTTTAACCATACTTCTTTACATGTAGCTATGGCTGCACCCCTGTATTCAGCCTCTGTGCTAGATAAAGCAACAGTAGGTTGCTTCTTACTGCTCCAACTCACCACTGCACTTCCAAATGTAAAGGCATAACCACTAGTAGACCTCGTGTCATACGAGCTACCTACCCAATCTGCGTTTGTGTAGCCGTGTACATCCAAGTCTTTACCATGCTCATAAAGAATACCATAATGTGCAGTGGTCTTTACATAGCGCATAATGCGTCTCACTGCATCCAAATGAGGTTTTCTGGGGCTTTGCATAAATTGGCTTACTAGCCCCACAGCATAACTGAGATCCCGTTGTGTGATAGTCATGTAAATAAGACTGCCAACCATCTTTCTGTACATAGATGGATCATCCAACTCATCACCAAAAGCAGCCTGTAGCTTCACATTCTTCTCCAAAGGTGTACTCATTGGCTTACACCCTGTCATCCCATATTTTGCCAACATATCCAATGCATATTGGCGTTGCACTAACCATGTCCCTGCATGGTCTTTGATCACTTCAATCCCAAGAAAATATCTCAATTCACCCATGTCTTTTATGTCAAACTGCCCACTCAATGCCTTCTTGACATGCATAACATCTGTAGCATGATCTCTTGTGACAATCAAGTCATCCACATAGATGACAAGCAAGACAATCCTTTGATTTGTTTTCTTCACATAGAGAAGAATCTGCTGAAGAAACCTGAAATTCAAGGGAGATAAGATATCGGCTTATCTTATCACTCCAAGCACGAGGTGCTTGCTTTAAACTATATAATGCTTTCTTTAATCTGCATACATGAGTGGGGTACCTCGGGTGTACATATCCTTCTGGCTGTGCCATATAAACTTCCTCTTATAAATCACCATTTAGAAATGCATTTTTCACATCCATTTGATGCATTTCCCAACCATTTGCTGTAGCCATAGCAATGATTGCTCTCACTGTTCCCATCTTTGCAACTGGACTAAATGTTTCATCATAGTTCAAGCCTTAGGTTTGTGTATACCTCTTAGCTACCAACCGCGCTTTATGGCGCTCAATAGAACCATTTGATTTGCATTTCACCTTATAAACCCATTTGCAACCAATAACATTTTTGCCTTGTGGTAAGGCAACCAAATCCCAAGTTTCATTATGGACCAATGCGTCCATCTCAACATCCATTGCTTTCTCCCATACATGCTTCTCAATAGCTTCTGTATAGCATGTAAGTTCCACATGCTTCACTAAAGAGGTCATATATGCGTAATGCATAGCAAAGTCACGATATGTCAACCTGTCAACTGGATGCCTGACCCTTTGGGATCTCCGCAATGCATGCGGATCACTCTCAACACCTGTCACTCTATAGCATATGGAGACACATATCTATCTTGCCTTGCACCTGGTGTGCGTAAAACTGGTATGCCAAGTTCCTCATCCAAACTTTCTGAACTTGACGACTCATAACTTGTAATGCCAATTCCTTCAACCTTCTTTTTTCCTTTATCCACAGCACTATTCCCAGTGCTCACACTCTCATGTCTCAAGCGTCCTGACCATGGATGTATAGTATTACTCTCAGACTCTGCTGGCCCAGACATAGAAATAGAACTTGTTTGTGGCAAGTTCACATGCACATCAGCATTAATGGAATCAATGACACCCTCATCCTTTGCCTTGTACCAACTAGCAAGTTCATCAAACACCACATCTCGTGAGATAACCACTTGCCTAGTATGTGGATTGTAACATTTATATGCCTTGGGATCCTGTGCATATCCAACAAAAATATACTTTTTTGCCTTAGGATCCAACTTCTTCCTTCTCTCATCTGGCACATGCACATAAGCTAACCTACCAAACACTTTGAGGTGTCCCATGTCTGTCCTAAAACCTGTAAGACGCATCTCTTGCGTACTTTCATGCATGACAGCTGTGGGTGTCTTATTAAGTACATACACCGTTGTGGCACATGCTTCTGTCCAATAATAGTCTAGCATGCTCTTTTCATTGAGCATTGTCCTAGCCATATCACCAATGACTCTATTTTTCCTCTTAGCAACACCATTTTGCTGAGGTGTGTACCTGCAAGTTAGCTGCCTTCTTATGCCATTCTTTCTCAAGAAGTTCTCAAAAGCATGTGAGGCGTATTCACCACCTCCATCTGTCCTCAAACATTTTATCCAAGAGCCATATTGCTTCTCTGCAAAAGCTTTGAAGTCCATAAACTTTCCCAACACTTCACTCTTCTCTCTAAGAAAGTAAATCCAAGTCATTCTGTTGAAATCATCAATGAATGTCACATAATACAAGCTGCCTTTAATGGATGGGTTTTGTGCAGGACCCTATACATCACTATGAACTATCTCAAGTGGCATGCTACTCATGTTGCCTTCTTTACGAAATGGCAACCTTGCTTGCTTTCCAAACTGGCAAGTATCACAGACATGCATATTCCTATCATACTTGAATCTAGGCAGCCCACAACAATGCCTCTTGCCTCCATGTTCTTTAACCTTTGTATGTTCACATGTCCAATCCTTTTATGCCACATGTCAATGTCTTGTACCACATTTCGGCTTTTAGAGAACAGGGCTGATTTTAACTCAAGGATCCCAGCATCCAACTTAAATAACTTGCCTTCTTTCTTGTCTTTGGCAATGACTCTACATCCATTTTTAAAATCCTCAACGAAGCAACTATGCTCGTTGAAACGAACCTGTAAACCTTGTTCAACCATTTGATCAACTGAGGCCAAACTTTTGTAATAGAAGACACATACAAGACATTTGCCATAGACTTTGTTTCACCATTGTGCATCACCAATGGTACACTTCCAACATGAGTGATAGCATGTTGGGAATCATCACCTGTCTCCACATAGCCTTTCACATCCATTGGCTTCATATGTTTAAACCATTCGCCATTTGCACTGCCATCATGACTGCTTGATGCAAAAGTTTCACCATTTGTATAATTTCCATTATGTTATGCTCTACCTCCTCTCAAATCATTTTGTTTGCGGTAACAATCACGTGCCATATGACCAAGCTTTCCACAGTAATGGCATTCCACATTTTGCATAGATGCTTCTTGGCCTTGTCAACGTCCTCTTCCACGAGGATTACCTCTGCCTCTCTGAGGTGTATATCCACGACCACCTCTAGCACCATATGAAGGCTGAAAATTTTGTTGTGGTGACCTATCCTGCCATCCACCATGACCATTATCACGACCTCGTGATGCAAATCTCCCCCTACCTCTAAATCCCCTTTGTGAATAGAAAGCTTGATTCTTGCCATTATGATGATGGGTAGTAGATGCATCATGAAAAGAGTCACTGAGTTTGATTTCCTCAACAAGTAAGAGTGAAACCAACTTATCAAAATTTGGTAAACCCGTACTCTGAAGAGAGATAGATGTATCAAAAGACTTGTACTCCTTGCCAAGACCGCGCAAGGCAATGTCTATCAAATCATCATCAGGCATAGGGGCATTGATAGTTGCCAATGTATCTGCATACTTCTTTATCTCTTGTACATAATCATGAATACTCCTTCCTTTTCGCTTCACATTATGAAACTTTTATCTCAACCGAGACTTACGAGCACTAGTATCTGTATCAAACAGCTTTACCAACGTATCCCATGTATCCTTGGGATTCTCAGCATCATGTATATGTATGAGTATAGCATTTGAGATACATATAGACAAGTAATGCAAAACTTTGTATGCTCTCTCTGACCACTGTTTATGAGCTACAACTTCTTCTTGTGTAGGTTGTCGGGGTAGGTCCGGCTCTAACTCTGCACCTGTAATAAGATTCCAAAATCCTTTTCCTTTCAGAAAGCTTTTAATCTTGTACTTCCATGCCTGGAAGTTCTTCCTATCCAGCTTCTCACTCACAATCTGTACTGGATTGTCTGGCATATTTGCTCAATGCAAATGCACCTTTCGTACTCGTCCAATTCTGTAAATGAGCCTTCCTGAGCTCAACCACACTCTAATATTAAAGTGTTCCAGATACTCCAAAGTACTCAACGAACTTCACTGTTGATGTAGAAAATCACACTGATTGCATTCAAATTGAAGTGGCATACGCAGTCCAAAGTATCATGTCTTGGTGCGCTTTCCAAGGCTTCAAATTACAATGTAGTGGTTCAATCAAGTGTGGATAACTTGCATTGACACCCAAAAGAGCTCAATGTTGCATATTAACACCAACCAAGGTATATACATACCAGAAATATCAAATCCCCTTCTCTGTTTTGAGAAAAACCAATAAAACCAATAGGAAAAGTGCTCTAATTTTTTCAATTCTTGTCCAAATTGAGGGACTAGGCATTCATTAGCTTAGCAATGATGTCTACTAACTCCATGTAAAAGAAATTAGACCAATTGTAAAAGTTGAGAGAGTAATTAGTCAATTAATGACTCTTTGTTTCACTAATCTTACAGTCTGTTTAATCAGCTCATAATTAGCTCCAAAATGCATAATTGCTTCAACCAACCACATAGAAATCTTCTCCTCTGTGTGTATCACAAAATTGCTAAAAAATATTTTGAGATTAAACAATCACAAAGCTTGTATTTGACGTCCACTTTGCAAGACTTCCAAAAAACTGCCCTGTTTCTGGCCTTCAAGCTGTGCCGCCTGTTGTTGGAGAGATTTGGCAAGGTTGTTGTGGCTTTGTGAGGGCTTTAAAATAGTAATTTTCCAATCACTCCAGTGCATCAAACTTGCTCCAAATTCATTCTAGGGCTTGCACATGAGTTGCCAACACATTCCTATTTGCCAGATACATGATTCTTTGTCAGATTTGCAACCATTTGCCTCATACATTCACCACAATCAAGCTTCAATGGAGAGCTTGCAAAACAAAAATTGGTTCTTTGCTTTGGGCAACTCAAATTTGATGTTGTTTGTGTTTTTGCACCTGTAATCCGCTCAAGGATGTTTAGTATTCCTTACCTAGTAGGCCAAGCTGTCAGATTTGGTGAAAATCGGTGTGCTCCAAGCTTCACAGCTTCAATGGCAAGCTCCACAGCTTTTCTTCATAGCTTCTTCTCCCTCTTCTCTCACTCACTCATAAACCCTAATAGAGAGCACCAAGCTCTGATACCATGATGAAAAACAGGTAGAGGGAGAGGAGACACACACACAAGAGCAATTCCTAATGTATTAAGCAAACCCTAACCATAGAGGGAAGCCATGTCCCATCTCACACAATTCATAAAGCCATAATCCATAAGCTACAACACACTACTTGTGTTGTGTCCACACACAGCTAACCCTAGATACTATCCACACACACTGACCAACTGGACGCGGTCATTTATGTCTCACACATGTTACTACCTAAAATGCCAACATATAGTGCAACTGGCACAAGCTGACATCGAGCTTGAATCTCAACACAGAGCCGACAACAACAGAGTGATGTGTGGGTAGAAATACTACTGTTTGCAGGATGCTAGCGCCGACTGCAGCTGCTGCTGAAGAGGAGCGATGATGATCCAGTCTGCTGTGCAGAGCTAGGCTGGCAACAACAGATCATTGATGTTGATTATGATGTGGTGCTTGTGCTAAATTATGAAGTGCTTGTTTATGTATGTTGTTGGGTTGTTGGTCGGGCCAGAGAGGGGCTATCGGCCAGCAGCACAAGACCAAACTACCAAATAAAATGCCTTTCAGGGCTGGTTGTCACACACCCCCTCTCAGGCCAAAAGAGGACCATGAAAGAAGATGAGTTGATGACAAAGGATACTAGGGTCCCACACTGGCACACTAGCAGAAGGCATGTATCCCCCTCTCTGGAAGTGAAGTCTGATAAGTTCTGAGAGGAAGGTCGTAATGTAAAAGGTGTAGAGGGTGAGTAGGTGTACAGAGCCTGGTCGTCTTCCAACGAAAGACCTTGAATGGGACTCTCCAATGAGTAAGAAATCCCATCCTCCGTGTGGTCCAGATCTGAGGAAGGAGAATCAACATCTGGTGACAAAGGTTGTTCCTTCGGAATCATGGGTCGACGATCCATGCTGTGTGTTCTCAAGGTCTTCAGTCCCTTTGCTAACGATCGCTCTGATACCATGTGAGGGAAAAAGGACGAAATACGAGAGATCAGAGCAAATCAACACAGCATGAAATGGATGAATAAGTGTATGTACAATGATGAATGTAATCCTGTACAAGAGGCCCTCTGATGTGAGATGACTCTGAATAGTAGATTGACCTCATCTTTGCTTCTTCGCCGGTCTACTATTCAGAGTCATCTCACATCAGAGGGCCTCTTGTACAGGATTACATTCATCATTGTACATACACTCATTCATCCATTTCATGATGTGTTGATTTGCTTTGATCTCTTGTACATCTGGTTCTTTTGTCCTTTTGCCCTCACATGGGGTTGCCCGAAACTATGCAATGGAGAGTGACTTGTTTGTTGATGTGTAGGTGTTAGCTTTGAATTGGGAAACTCCATTATTGTGACATGCGAGGGATTTGACCGTCTCGTAAACATAACCTTAGGCTAACTAAACTACACTTAATGATGCTTGAGAAAAGACAGATAGTGTCAATGCAATGCAATGCAGCTATATTAGATGAATGGGTTACAATGAGATCTAAATAGACCTATGATGCTATCCTAGATGACTATCCTTCTCTCGGGATGAGAGGAATAGGCTAAATGCTGATGCTGAGGACTGTTCCTTGCTCCAATGCTGAGGTCCACCCTTCGATGCCGGCTTTCCTCTATGTAGGAGATAGGAATGATGACTTATATGCTGAATATGCTACCTATATGCTGATATGCTGGATGATCTGCTGTCCCACTGTCTTTCCCTTGTCTCTTGGGAAGGAAACGCTGAAGGGTGGCTTTGGAACTGATGCGATGCTGAACTGATGATGAAACACAAATGCTCTCCTTGTTGCCTGGGAGGAAACACTGAGGAGATGGATGCTCTATGTGTTTGCTGATCTGATGGACTGAATTGAACTGAATGCTGCTGAGCTGAACTGGAGGATCTGTGCGTTGAGCTGGGATGAGAGACTGTATGCTGAAAACGCTGATGATTCGATTGAATGGTATGCGCCTCTATTTATATGTGTGCAAGATGCTGGTCGGCCAGCCTTACTGCAGTCGGCCAGCTTTGCTGAATGCTCATGACTGGCAATAATGCCATAAATGCTGGTCGGCTGGTCATAAAGGCTATCGACTGGTGCAAATATGCTGTCGGCTAATGTAGCTAAATGTCTTACAATGCTCATGATGACTAAAGTGCTGATGTTGGTGATGAAAGACCCCCATATCATGCTCATATTGATATATGCCTGAGTAAATATCATGATTAATGCTTGATGATGCCATGCCACTTGTACACCTGATGGGTGTGCACGTGACATTCCCCTCTTCTAAATTGTTGCTGGGTGGTATACCTGGCAACCTTTCGACTCCTCTGGTGATCCTTCTCCATCGAACCACTGCCCCCTTCTAACTTCTTCTGTCGTGTCGGGACTGAGGTCGTCTGTAGGAGTGGAATCCTTTGAGCCAAAGACTTATCTATTGCAGGAATTGAATGGCAAATGCTGTTAAAACTGCTTGGAAATACCTGAGTCACCCTTGAACTGTCTGTGGAAACCTTTCACCTACCATCTTTGTCGTTCCTGAAGCTCTGAACCTCTTGAGGTGATGGTGGAGCCAACTTCCGTCTTCTGGTGTGGAAGAGAATCCCCTGCTTACTGCCAGTTGAAGCCCAAAACCTATGTACTCCTTTGATGATGGATGTCATTCTTCCCCAGAGAATTCATGGGCAAACATGTATGCCTTGCAGATGCAAGACTGACTGCTATGCAAGCCATGTGCAACCCTATATGCTGTGCAAGAATGCAAATGGATGGGTTACTAATGCATACGTAAGGGAAAATCCCTAAGGGTGGCCTGCAAGATTTTGAGAACTGGGTTTAACTGTGCAGAAGCGATTAACATGATGTCTCACTGAATGACTGATGGAATGAAAATGATCTAAGGCTGGTTACCTTGTAACGCTCTGATACCAATGTGACATATGAGGGATTTGACTGTCGTAAACACAACCTTAGGCTAACTAAATTGCACTTAATGATGCTTGAGAAAAGACAGTTAGTGTTAATGCAATGCAATGCAGCTATATTAGATGAATGGGTTCAATGAGATCTAAATAGATCTATGATGCTGTCCTAGATGACTATCCTTCTCGAGATGAGAGGAATAGGTTGAATGCTGATGCTGAGGATTGTTCCTTGCTCCAATGCTGAGGTCCACCCTTCGATGCCGGCTTCCCTCTATGTAGGAGATAGGAATGATGACTTATATGCTGAATATGCTGCCTATATGCTGAATATGCTGATATGCTGGATGATCTACTGTCCCACTATCTTTCCCTTATCTCTTGGGAAGGAAACGCTGAAGGGATGGCTTTGGAACTGATGCGATGCTGAACTGATGATGAAACGTAGATGCTTTCCTTGTTGCTTGGGAAGGAAACATTGAGGAGATGGATGCTCTATGCATTTGCTGATCTGATGGACTAAATTGGACTGAATTGAACTGAATGCTGTTGAACTGAATTGGAGGATCTATGCATTGAGCTGGGATGAGAGATTGTATGCTGAAAACGCTGATGATTCGACTGAATGGTATGCGCCTCTATTTATATGTGTGCAAGATGCTGGTCAGCCTGCCTTTCTTACTGCAGTCGGCCAGCCTTGCCGAATGCTGACTGGCAATAATGCCATAAATGCTGGTCGGTTGGTCATAAAGGCTGTCGGCTGGTGCAAATATGCTGTCGGCGGGTTGATGTAGCTAAATGCCTTACAATGCTCATGATGACTAAAGTGCTGATGTTGGTGATGAAACACCCCCATATGATGCTCATACTGATATATGCCTAAGTAAATATCTAGATTAATGCTTGATGATGCCATGCCACTTGTACACCTGATGCGTGTGCACGTGACAATTATAAAATGTTGTAACCTTGTAAATTTCATTGTGGAAATAATGTGAATATCCAGCTTAGGGACTGGTTGGTGTTGGCCCCTTAAAGTTGCCCTTGTGTCTGACCTTGCCAATGCTAGCCTAATCGATTGAGCAATTTTTTTGCCAACTCATCTATGCTCATGTCTTTGATTATAGCCCTTTTTGGTGGTGGTTGGGCTCTCGTAGTCATAAAGACTTTTAATGGCACGTTCCTTATCTCTTGGTTTGGGTGGATGACTTCTACATCTCTATCTTATAGATTGTCTACTAGGGTTGAGATTTCGGTCTAGAGTAGGTTAGGGTGCATAAAAAATGGATTAGAATCAAAATCTTAGCTTGCTAGAAAGCAAGAAAGAGATTAATACTAATGACAAAGCTAATGACAAAAATGAAGTATAATGACAAGGCAAGAGGTTTAGGCTTTAGCTCAAAAGCTCATATATTTGATTCATTAGATAGTGTCTTTTTGTAGGCTTGAGTACATCTCCACTAGCCATTCATCATGATCTTGATTAAGCTCACCCTAGCTTTTTCTAGATATGAACACCATCTCTCTTGAAGTGAGCACCTACTTGGCTTCTATTCTTCTAGGTTTTGGTATCTATATGGGCTCACCATTCCATATATTCTTCAGCTTGTGGCTCCCTTTGACCCTTTGACCATATTCTATGACTTATGCAACTCATACAAATGTTTGAGGGTCACATATCACTCCCCCTAGCTCCAAACATTTATCCCACATCACTCGCTATTTCATTATTTCCCCTCAATTGAAGAACTACTACCACCGTACATACATTGGACCTACACTCTTAGTCATTTGCTAGAGTGGTCTATCATAGGTGCCTCATATGCTACAATGTTGGCTTGGGGCATATAGTTGTACACACCAGGGTAGAAATACAATGAATAAGTTTAAACACAAGGTCAAAGGGGTGCCCTCTTCCATCAACTAGAGGAGTCTTTTCGATGATTGGCCTCCTTCTTGGAAAGCCCCTTCATTTGTCTCTTCTTTCGTCATCATAATGTTTACTAGAGTGTTGTTTGGAGTCTTCTTGTTTCAACAATCTTTCTCTATGTGTTCTGGCTTGCCAAAAAAGTTGTGCTTTACTATGGCTCTTGGTTCTTTGATGAAGAATACCTTCTCCTCGTAGTGCGACGATCCACCTACTTTGACTTTGAGTCTATTTTCTTCTTCGATCAAGGCTTCCTTAATGCCGGGGAAGGTTGAGTCGAGTAGGTTTTTCAAGGTAGCCACCAACAGGTTGAATGCTTCCAAGGTCATGCTCTTGAGAAGGATTGCTATGGCATCCTCTTCTTCCACTGGAGACCCAACACTTGCAAGTTGTTGCATAACACTTTTCATTTTATTTAGATATGCTTTGAGTGACTCACCCTCTTTGATGTTCAACCCACAAAATTAAAATTTTAAACCTATTTTGGAGTTCTTTTGTTTGGCACCAAATAGTTTCTCTAGTTCATTCCATCCTGCTTATATCTTTTGATGCAATATGTTGGATGAAACTATTACCTACTCTTAATGCAATGATGGCTAGAGCTCTCTCATATCTTCCTAGTCAAAACCTTTTATCCTCCCCTTCTAATCTTGGGGTTCTTTATGATTTTGGAGCTTGGAAAAAGAGGGAAAAAATTGCTTGAAAGTTCATTAAGAAAACTAATGATTTTTCTAATCTAAGCTATCCTAGGGTGCATAGATACTCACTCAAGGGATGATGGGTGTCTCTGATACCAACTTAAAATTTATGTCTAGAGTTGATTAGGGTATGTAAAAATGAATTAGATCAACATCTTAGCAAGAAAGAGATTAACAGTAATGACAAATTATGCTAACGATAAAAATGAAGGATAATGACAAGGTATGAGGTTTAGCTCAAAAGCTCATATATTTAATCCATTAGATAGAATATTTTTTTATAGGCTTGAGTACATCTTGATTATCCATTAATCATCATTCATAAGCTTGATTAAGATCATCCTAACCTTTTCTAGATTTAAACACCATCTCCCTTGAAGTGAGTACACACTTAGCTTCTATTGCCACTTCTTCTAGGGGCCTACTTTTGGCCTCCATATGGACTAGCCATTCCACAGTCTTTGAACCTTTTTTAGCCATTTTCTACTATGACTTATGTAACTCATACAAATGTTTAAGGGTCACATATCGAGTCTCGCTTGCTCCAAACATTTACCCCATATCAGTTGCTATTTTAGCAACTGGTAACACTCATCAAAGATGTAGTGACTCGATCATGTAGAGATGGTTGTGAAGCCTCTTACTCTCTTTAGACAGACCATAAATCAATCAATAAGCAACAAGTCATCTATTTTTTCTCAAGA
Organism: Cibotium barometz; assembly: GCF_041138505.1. Classification (NCBI taxonomy): domain Eukaryota; kingdom Viridiplantae; phylum Streptophyta; class Polypodiopsida; order Cyatheales; family Cibotiaceae; genus Cibotium; species Cibotium barometz. The sequence continues at coordinate 54,082,665 of NC_141054.1, forward strand.
GACTACATCTCATATGGAAGTATTTGTGCCTTTTTCTATGTAGTCTTTTTAATGGATTTTTCTTCCTCCTACTTGAGATTATAGATTTGAGCGATGGGACTTTGTCTGCCTCTGCTTGGTGTATTTGGGGATTTTTCTATGTAGTCTTTTTAATGGATTTTTCTTCCTCCTACTTGAGATTATAGATTTGAGCGATGGGACTCTGTCTACCTCCGCTTGGTAATAATCCAACTATGAAAGTATACCTCAAGACCTCATATGTGCCTTTTTAAGTGGGTTTAGGGACCTAGACTGCTCGCTTACTTTGCCTTCCAGGCAAAGCCCAAATGAGCAAATCTTGGTGGGATCATCAATCCTTCCCATAGCTTCGCAAACTTGTTCAAACTTTTCTAGATATTGAATAGGATCTCCGTTTTTTCCCAATCTGATCATTAGCTTAGAGATATGGATTGGCTTGAAATCCATGGTTCTAGGTGCTAGTCTACATAAGTTGTATTCTAACCACTAGCCACACATGTTTTATGATAGTCGTATGATGAATAAGAGTCATCATAGAATCAGTAACACTAGTAACGATGGCAAACTTGTTTGAACTTTTCTAGATATTGAATGGGATCTCCATTTTTGTCAAATTTGATCATTAGCTTGGAGATATGGATTGGCTTAGTCCTAGTGAAATCCATGGTTCTAGGTGCTACTCTACAGAAGTTGTCTCCTAACCACGAGCCATGTTTTACAATAATTGTATGCTAAATAAGAGTTATCATAGAATCAATGACATTGAAGAGTGATGATGATGGCACCACACATAGTATCTAAGATTCTCCTCCATGCTAAAACAAGAGCTGGATTTCGTGGTATTGTTTGAGTTGGATCTATCCGTGGATCCAAAGTTGGAGCTAGCCTCACATCAATCCTAATAACTATCTCCCACAACTCATAAGTGGTATTGTTTACAATGGATTTATCGGTGGATCCAAAGTTGGAGCTAGTGGACTCATAACAATCCTAGTAGCTGTCTCCCATAACTCATAAGAATCTAGAATGAACCTTATCTTAAGAACTTCTAGAGGATATAGTTGGTTAAATCCAATTTCATATTGCCAAAACGGTGAAGCTCAAACCCTTAGGGCTATAGGGTGTGCCATCTCTCCAAATCACAAGACAAAGCATAGGAATACCTTAGAGAAGCCAATACACATATAATGAAAAATCAAAGATATGTAAAGTTTATGCTAAATATATTAAAAGTAAAAGAAGTCCACCATTATGTCTCTAAATAGTTTTAGGATAAATAAAAAAATGATAGTGTAAGCTCTCTGAACGGCATAGAAGAATGATCAATATTTAGATTCAGACAAATAAGAGAATTAGGATTTGACAAACAATATGGTATATACATGGTTGTGCTATTAATGTAATGTCCAATACTTTAAAATTTCAACAAGTATTACTAAGTGATTTTTCTTCAAGTTTACTTGGTGGTATAAAAACAAAAATGGAATATAACCATACCTACATGTCTATCCAACAATGGTTGTGTGCACTTAAAGAATAACTTACTACCAATCAACAAAGGTACAAATGAACACAAAATGGGAAGAACATTTGAATAAATACTCATTTGAAATTCAACAACATGAATATGACAATAGATGCGGTATAGATAGATACAAGGGTGCATAGTTTTTCATTTGCAAGATAATGAAAATCAATGTAAAATGGTAGCCCCATGTGAAGGTAACAATCCATTGAGCATTTTCAAAGACTTGCATAATGAAGAAACATAATATCCCGCCCTCTTTTATGGAGAGCCATGATTTCAAAACATGGAAAATCATCATTATTAAGCAGTTGCTCGATGGGAAATTCTAAATAGTTCACACTCTTTTGCTACAAATATACCCAGTTTATTTTACAAATCAATCAAAGTTGTAATTAAAAAAAATATTGTAGACTCCATACGGGTTAGATTACGAAAATGAGCAAGCAAAAGAATGTTATAAGAGAGCCAAAGATGTGATTGGAATACAAAATATTTAAAACATTCTCAAATCAAATGTTGGTATAAATATTCTCAAAACTTACGTACTTCACTTGATTATAAATTAACTTTGGAAAAAAAAATGTATCCACAATGATGCGTCTACTTGGTCATCCCACTTTCTTTGTCACCTTTTGTTGTACCAAAAGATTTGGGAGCCACTTATATCTTGTTTAAAGAAATTAAATAATACTATACTCAAAACATTAACTTTCTCAAATGAGGATGAAACATTAAAATACATATTAGAAAAGACTCCTCTACGAGTGCACACTATTATAATTATAAGCTTCAATCTTTGATATTAGCTTCGAAGAAAGATAAAAATATTATTAGGCAAGCAAATGAGTACTTTTTTGTTACATACTTTCAAGCAAGAGGAAGCCAACATGACCATAGTTTATTATGGATTGAAAATGCCCCTAGTAAAAACATGAAAGATTTAGAATCTGTAATTCATTTTATAGACCCTTATATTTCTTGTGATTCTAGCTTGCTTCCAAAAAACATTGGCCATGAATTTTGACTGTTTTAATTTTTCATGTCGACTGAACTTTTGTATTCCTTTCTTGTAAGGTGATGTAACGTACCCATCTTCACTAATAAAGAAATGTCCATGTAATTAGGAGTTTTCATGGTATAAATATCAATGATTTTATTATTTGAGTCATTTCTACTTAGAATCTTCAAATTTTGAGTCCAAATTTGGAATCTGCGGGCGATTTTACCCTAATATAGGATTTTACAGCATCCAAAACGGACACCAGATCAAGCCTATACGCTAATTTTAATCATTTTAGTTAAAAAACGGCGACCTTTAAACCTTAATAAATGCACGACCGCGCGTCCGATTGACGAACGGTATGAACCCCTGCGACCAGGAGAACCTCCCGGACAGAAAAATTTTTCGCCCTTCGGGGCGGTCCGGCACGCAAATCGAGGCGAGCGTCCCAAATTTGGGTACCCCGCTCCAAAATTTGGTCCATACACACTTACTAGGGCGCTCGTACAATGGCACCAAGAACCAAAGGACGGCCGCCCACTGTATGGTCCACGCGTACCCTTAGGTGGACACCCACAGACCAGATAAGGTACATGCGTACCACTCCTTTCCCAGACAACCGATACCGTACCTTTTCCGTAGACCCATGCAGGCCACTGATCCATAGCCTTTGAAGGTACACTGTCCTTTCGTCCTTGCTTTGCGCAGCGCCCGTACCCTCACCCCTCAGCTATATAAACCCCCGGGATGCTCCTCAGTCGGCACGCATTTCTGTGTAGCGTATACCCTGTTGTGCCGCCGCCGTACCGTCGTCCGTCCCTGTGTAGCGTACTTGCTGCAAGTACAGCCGCCCTTACAGCCACCCCTCTCATAGCCCCTCATTTGGCTCTTTTCAGATAAGCCAATTTTCCTCCATCCCCTTCTTGCTAGAGGCCAGTGTCCTTAACTCTTCTCCCCCCCTCCCCCCCCCGTGTGAATAGACTTACAGAGAGGCTTGCAGCCACCCCTCCCAGCCCTCTCCACGTTTGCCTTTGGCCTTAAGGACATCTCACAATGCCCCCCCCCATTTGCATAGACTTTAGTAAGGGTTTTTTGACTCAAGCGAGGGTTCGTGCGCCATATTCTTTTGCTCATGCGGTGAGCAAACGAGCTCGGAATTCAGATCCGACTGAAGCGTTTCGATCGCAGCAGCGAGCTCTACAAGGCGACGCCTAAGATGGCCTCATCTCGAAGATGGCAAAATATTGCCTCAAGAGGGACACGTAACAACGAGATGGAGGGAGATGCGCCCAATGCGGCTCCAGTCCTCCCTTTTCAAGCCCCTCAAGGAAACGGTGGCCAGGTTAGCTTGGTTAATTTTCAAAAGAAGAGATTTTTCCTTAAATTAGTATTAATGAATGGTGTCTTTTTCTTTTAAAATGAGGACATAAAAATTATATGAAATTACGAATTATGTGATGTCGTTTTCGATAAATTGCGTTGAAATTGCTATCTTCATGAATTGTGAATGCTATACTTAGAAAATTACATTGAAGTTGTTATCTTTGGAATTCAAGATTTTTGGGCTTCAACGCTAACTCCGTTCCGTGCTTGTGTAGCCGGGCGGCGTCATTAGCAAAGCCCGGGAATGGCCCAAGGTATCCCTCATACCTTTGGGAGAATAAGGATCGCCGATTGAGGCGAGAGATTATGAGGCTGCCTAGTTCTGAGGGCCCAGGCTAGTGCGGTAAATAAGCCCACCCTAGTGTGCAGACATCCCTCTGAGGGGCGGGGGGATCGAGCGATGGAGCCTGAGAGGGCGACAGGCCGGCTTGAGTCCTCGTCAGCAGCCGACGATGAGGTGTATGGTCCCGTAGGGTTATGCCCAGCATGTAGAGGCTGGAAGGCCGAATTCTAGATCATCGGCAGAATAAGAATAAGAGAGCCGGATTGGCTTGTATGGAAATGGATTCATGTATAAACTTTTTATATAATTGCATCTTGTCTTTGGTATGATTGTATTGTGTAAGAAGGCTGTTATAACGAACCTTGTGAAGAAGGGCCCTAATTAAGGAATATGTTTATTTATGTCAAACAGTGTGGTAGTATTAATTAGAAAACAAATTGATGCGTGAGTAGGGTGGAAAGTGGGAGGATGGAATGCCCTGACGGCACCATCCTACGGACGGGTGGACCCGATTAGTCGGGTAGCTTTTCAACAGATTAAGTGAAAGCCCTACGTTAGATAGTTAGGTTCTTGGGCAACTCTATTCTAGAAGACTAGGTCAGCGGCTGTGCCTTGCATAAGATGAGGAAAAAAGCGTTGTCTCTAGAAATCAAGTCTAGTAGTTGCCCAATTTTTGATCAATTGCCCTATGGGTGATTTGATGTTTAGAAAATCACGCTCCCCCTGCGGGATAGAGCTAGGTCATACCTATGAATCGTATCCTTGAATCTCTACAGGGTCAAGGTGTCGATGAATAGGAAAATTTTCCCAAGATAAGACTTAGCGGACTATCTTAAGTGTTTCTCCTATTTTTAGAGGGAGGAACCTTACAGGTTAATTAATAGTTCTCCTAGTTATAATGAAGATCTAGGAATGATTTCTGTTATCATTTGGAGCCAATTTTGTGGGCATGAAAAACTTGACTTTGTCATAGGGTGACTATGTCTATTGTTTTTCACATCAAATTGATTATTTGAATTTCATGCTTTGAGTGGCCCTTATTATTTCCTTGACTTTTGAGAAGTGTTAAGCACATTTGATAATCCCTTTTTAGTGACTTTGTATGCATGAACGTTCTTACACATTTTGTTCATCCTTGCCTTGTGAGCATCCTTCCTTATGCCTGCCTTCTTATCAAGGGTCCTCCTTATAGGGTGACTATCTTATGAAATTCATGCATGAACATTCTTACAGGTTTTGTTCATCCTTGCCATATGTGGGCTTGTCCTTATGCGTATTGCTAAGCTTCAAGGGCCTCTCACAGTGACTCCTAAAGTGGGTTCTCAAATAGTTTAAATTGTGCCATTGAGCATTCTACTATTCTATTGTGGTGGTTGGAGTATTGAAAAGTACAAAGGACCTCAAGAAGCATGCCAACAAAAAATACAGACGCGAGAGAAGACCAGATTGGGTCCTAACTCCCCCCCCCAAGCGTGTGCCAAACAAATCCCCGCTTGAGTATTTTTATAGATTTTATTCCATCAAAAATAGGTTACATGGCTATTTTAGCCCGAGCTTGCTTCTACAAGCTTTATGAATGAGTGGGATGATGAGTGAATGAGTTATGGCAAGATTGAGCTTGTGTGTGTAAAGTCTATGTCAAGGTAGTGGTGTTCATAGCATTCTCTCCCATTCGTGGATAAGCTTCCGTGCACCGGTACGGGTTGAATCCCTAGCTCCGAAAGGGATGCAAAGCCCATTGGATTGAGCTACACACGGATCATGCTACTCTTGCTACAAGTGTAGAGAGTCTTTCGTCTCTCCATCCAATATAAAATAAGAAATATAATTCCCAATAAACAAGAGTAATTCTCATATCATTCCCTCTTGCTAGGGTTGCAATTGTCCTCAGTTGTGTAAATCCATAAGAGGATAGCTTTATGATTGCTGTGAAAATCTAGATCAACATAATGCAAATATGCAATGAACCAATTGAATGAACATATGTGAAACAAGTCTATGTGTCCCATACCACAAAGGCACATTCCACATACGCACATAAGATGGTAAACGATAGAAGACATAAATGTGTATGGAGTAAGTACATGAAACGAATCTGATGTCCCATACCTTTGGATTAATTACGCATATCACTCCTTCAGAATAGAAGTTTGAGACGGATTGGCTAGTTCCCTCCTCTGAAACTTAAATTCTGACACAAATTTCCTTTATCTTAAAAATTTACTTAAGTTATGAAATTTGAACTAATTTTAATGTTTAATCTATGGTTTAGGTTGTAAAAATATTTTAGAAATGATTAAAGAAATATACAACAAATGTGAAAAGTTTACAAAAAGAAGTGAATATATACATACCTCGATCGTTATGGTGTGTTTGAAATTATCTGTCAAAAATAATTTTAACACTCCAAAGAGATGTGAATTGTTATGGTTTCGATGGATAGGGAATATAAAGTGGTTGAAAATAATTCATGAGAAACTTAACATCATAAGAATAAAAGATAAATTGATTATTAATATAAAGATAGGAAATACTAACCTTGAGTTGAAAAGCTATTTTAGAGTGTGAGATTGTAAATAAACAATATATAGAATTGATTTTTCAATATATCCAAAGTTTAAGCACAAATATAAATATGAATGGCTAGTACAATCTTGATTAATAAAATGAAAACATGAATTTAAGTATTTCATGATAACTCTCTCTTATGAATCAAAATAACAAAGTTCAAGACATAAACGAGTTACTGTGAAAGGGCATTACTGGGGAAGGATAGGTTATATGTGGTTTCTTAAGGTCAAAAGAAGGTCTCTAGAGTAAGAAGGATTTAGGGTGTGTACCATCTTTTAAGAAAGGAATTGTAATCATAGGTTTCAGTCAATGAAGCTGAGTGAGAACTCACATGGTCACAAAGAGGACAAGTATCAAGGATTTCAAAGACAATATATAGAGTCTCTAGTTCACATTAGGTCAAACAAAATAAAAACACTAGAGCTTGCTCACACACCAAGTGTAAATGATTACAACTCTTCTAGCATATGTGCTAGGAGTATAGCAACGCCATGCACAAGAGTGCATAAATAATTTGTACAAACATTTGGCACGTGGCCACAACAAAATAACTCATAAAATTTGCACATATAATAACCTTGTGCACATTTGCACATTCCATTTATTAAAAGTTTATTTTTGTACACATTAAATCAAGCATATTTTTCTACGATTATTATGCATCAAAAATATGATAAAATATATACCTATAACAAGTATTGAACTGAAGCTGAATCTTTGATTGGTACTTTGTCAGATGTTGATACATATTTTTGTTGCTTAGAGTATAATTAGGTCCTTGTGGCTTCTTTGTTTTTGGGAGAAGGGTTCTTTTGTGGCTTCTTTGTTTTTGGGAGAGGGGTTCTTTTGGTGTGCTTTTGCTATTTCCTTGGTCACCACACCATTTGAGATATGGGCGTGATTCTTCTTGGTGCACAATTAGTAGCAAGTCTACTCACTTTTGGTTGGCCTTGGGTATCTAGATGGTGGAGTTACCATCATAATACCCTTGAGAAATACGTAGGTGTGTAGGTACCCATTTTTTATTAACTTTATGATGTGGTGGTTGGTGCCTTCATTGATGAGGTTTCTTTCTTTATGCAAGTTGAGGGGGTCTAATGGATCTCTTTAATATCCACATACATTCATTAGCTGCATAGAATCCTTGTGTTTGTAATAATTTCTTGGGAACCCATAATTGATGAGTTGCGACGAGAAGATTTTGTCTGGCTCTTCTAGCTTTTTATAGCAGGAGAGTTTCATGAGTGCTTTGCTTTTCAGATTTTTGAGATTTGAGTTGTGTGTGTTGCCTTGGTTGGCAACATAATCAAATTGGATTATCACCCTCATAGTAGCTACTAATAATTGCCTACCTTTTGATACCATGAAGATATCTTAACATTGACTTATGCAGTGGATATACCTTCTTGACATTGACTTATGTATTGACTTATGTAGTGGATATAACTTCTTGACATTCACTTATATGGTGGATATAACTTCTTTTAGGGAACTGAAGGTTTGGTATCTTTTTTGGCATTTTCTTGTTGCAATGGAGTAGTGATAATTTTTTTGGTTTGGGCGCCATTGATTAAGTCTTCATGAGAGGGGCTATTGATGCAATGGAATAGTGATGTTTTTTTGGTTTGGGCGCCATTGATTAAGTCTTGGGTCTTCATGAGAGGGGCTACTGATGATGGATGACCTTTGGTGCTCTTATTAATGACTTAAGCTTGTTCTCAAGAGGGGCTTACAATGAGGCAAGGTTTTTATGATAGAAGTCTTTGACTCCTTTTGGCAAGTTTGGTCGAAGAGGGGCTCTCAGAGTGTAAAAGCTTCATTATGAGACCTTGTGGATGTGTAGAGGCCGATGTATATGGTAAGTCTATTTTATCGAGGTGACATTAGAGAGGCTATTTACTCAGAGGGTCTATTGATGTTGAAGGTTATGGAGGGTTACCCTTGCCAAATTAAGGTTCAAGCTATATTGTTGGCGTCAGACATGATATAAGAATTCAATGTGTGTCGACACTGCGAGGTTGTGGAATGAGAGGTAGAAGCCTATTCTTTGATGGTGAGGATGGAGTGGAAGGAATGGAAGCTTTGTTGAGAGGGCTTCCAATGGTGGAGAAGGAAAGTTTTCAAGTTGAGGAGCTTTTTGGGAGGATCCTTGTAGCCTTTTACACTCTGCTTAATATAGATCTTTCAACATTAGATTCTCCTCATCATAAAATAAAATGCTCTTACCATCTCCGTGTTGTGAACCTTCAAAGTGATTATATTGCTAATGCAAAAAAATATTTGTGTTATGAACCTTCAAAGTGATTGCAAAACCATGCTAAAATGAAGCATGGTTTTGTATTGGTAACATAATTTATTCCCATCCCAACACTAAGTATGCTTCCAATGCAAACTTAATCACATAAAGAAATTGCAGTTAAGGGGGTTGGTTTGCATGTAGTGTAAAGTACCACAAACATGGCATATTCATCTCCTCTTCTTGCAAGTTGACGTATTAATTTTCATAGTTCAAGGATCATGAGGTTATGTTCTTGCCATGGATAAAGTTGGACTTGAATTGTGTTGATATTTCCAAAGGCTTTAAATAAACCTTGGAAGGTTTGCAATAGGGTAATGTTTAGGCCCTTGGGGGGTTTCAAGCTCCATAGGTTTAGGCGGTGTTAATCCTAACATACTACCTTCCAAAAGAGAGAGAGAGAGAAAGGAGAGAAGAGAAGAGAAACAACATGCAAGGGGAGTTGCACTTAGCCAACCCTAATGAGGGTTAACTCCTCAATGTGAAGCCGCTAGGGGCTCACTCCACCTCTACTTGTGTCACCCAAGTAGAGATTCAATGGTGGCTAGGTAGAGAGTAAGAAGGAGGGAGCTATGGAAAGATCAACCTTCATTGCATGGGATTTTTTGACCTGGCTGGCTGGAACTCAGTGATTTGTGAAATGGCAGTTCTCAACTGCCCTGTCTGTTGGTCAAACTTCTTTTGAAGCTCCATAAACTATAAATTTGTCTGGTGGAGATTCTCAGATACAGTTGTCGCCGCCTGGGCCTTGGCTAGGAGCATTTCTCGTTGGGAGACCTAGGCCACTTCTTGTTGCTTGTATAAATAATCTGTTATTTGCATAATGAGCTCCCGTTCCATGTGTTAAAATCCAAGGGCGAAGTTTGGAATATCTCTGTGGGCCGCATGGATGCTCTTTGCATAAGCTTGGCTGGAACTAAACCTACCCAACAGAGTCTTGACGGTATTTTATGCAGCATTGGGTGAAGAGGGGCCCCCCTCTGCATAAGATGGCATCTCTTGGAATCGCTCCCAAGTTAGTGTCTCATAGAAACTTAGATTAAGGAATTCTTGGGTGTGCCTCTCTGCTTCCTCAACGGCCTTCTTGATGGCTTCAGCAGAGCTGCAGCCAGGTGCAGTGAGCTCTTCTTATGTGGGCCTGGGGCTTGGGGGTGGCTTAGCCTATTCTATAGGTGCAGGCTCATGGTGTGGCCTCTTGGCTAGTGGCGACTTAGGAGAGGTGGAGGAAGAGGGCAAAGAGGTAACGGTTGTATCCAACCCGCTCAACTAGATAGCCTTGGGCAATTCTTCCCATTTAATAGCATAATAAAGCACCCTCGTGAGAGTAGGGTGGCAGTTGCTAGCTTTCCTTGTGGGGTGGAGCAAACCACGTGCAGCTCACGGAAGATGTAATTGGCCTAGTTCACATGCTAGCCTTGGCTAGCCTTGGTGGACTCGAGCAAGGGTGGTTAGGTTACACTTGTTGAAGCAGTCGGTCCACCTTGTTGTGAGGAGCAACTGCAAGGCTTGGGCCGGCATAATCAAGTCTTCCTCTGTGGGCAATACTACCCCACTCCATGCCATCCTTGTTGGTATTCTTGGAGTTGCCTTTCTCTAGAATCTATGATCCTACTGGGTTGTAATTCAAGGACTTCTTGAGTAGGGATTACAACCTGTTCATCATCAAGAATATGATCGAGCTGGGTACATAAGGTTTTAACAAACTTACATGAAATACATTGTGGATTTTGATAATGGGCTGGGAGCTGGAGTTTATAAGCACTTTTACCTAGACACTTGATAACTGTGTAGGGACCACAATACCCAAGACTGAGCTTCTTATATTTCCCAAGTGATAGAGAACTTTGTTTGGGTCACACTCGTAGAAGAACTTTGTCTCCTTCCTTGAAGATCCTTTTAGACCTCTTGGTGTCAACATAATGCTTTTGCCGATCTTGAGTAGCTTTAATATCCTTTTGGATTGCCTTGGTCTGTTCCTCCATCTCTTCGAGCATTTTCTTAGATGCCTCAACTCTTATGGTCGGATCAGAGAAATTTAGAGGAGATAAGCATTCTTGCCCATAGAGTGCTTTGAATGGCGACATTCCTATGCTCTGATGATAAGATGTATTGTAGGCAAATTCTACCAGAGGAAGGTATTGAATCCATCTTCTTGGTTCCCATCCACAATATGCTCTGAGAATATCTTCAATTACCTGATTGACTCTCTCAGCCTAGCCCCATCAGTCTCTGGATGATAAGTTGGCTAAAGCAAAGTTGAGTGCCCAAGGCTTGAAATAAGGACTTCCAAAACTTTGAAGTGAAGTCAGGATCCCGGTCACTTACTATCCTCTTTGGGAGACAATGAAGTTTGAAGACTTCCTTGATGAATATTTGAGCAACATCAAAATCTTTGAAGGTCTTCTTTGCTAGTATAAGGTGAGCTACTTTGGTAAGTAAGTCCACTACTACTAGAATGGAGTCATATCCTCCTTGTACAGTGGGAAGACTTGTGACAAAATCCATACTAATGCACTCTGACTTCATTTGGGGAATATCCAAGAGGGGGTTGAAGTTTCCCAGGCATCTTGACCCTTTTAGCTAAGCTCCTTCTTACGGCATTTAATGTTTTTGCATAGCGTGGGTGTCCTGTAGAATAGGACTATCATGAGCTTCATGGAGGATTAGTTTCTTTAAAGGAGGATCCTTAGGGATACATAGCTTGTGATTGAAGTAGAGGGTTCCTTCATGAGTGGAGTATCCCTTGATTAGATTCTTCTCTTTCTTTGAATTTTTCCCTTCTTCTACTAACTTCACCATCCTTTGATAATTTGGATCATGAGATGAGACTTCTTTCACCTTGACCAGTATGGGATCATTTGGCATTGAAATTGCACGGCTAAGTGCATCTGCTACCACATTATCTTTCCCAGTGGAATTTGATGTCGAAGTCATATTCTTGTAGAATTTCAATCCATCTCCTTTGTCGCATGTTGAGGTTAGGCTGGGTGAAGATCCACTTCAGACTTTTGCGGTCAGTTACAAGCTAGAATTTCCCCCCCAAGAGATAATGTTTCCATAATTTGAGGCAATGAACAACTGCTAAGAGCTCTAAATCATGGGTGGCATAATTTGCTTCATATTGCTTTAGCTTGCGGCAGGAAGTATAAGCGATTGGTCTTCCTTCTTGGCCTACCAAGTGCTAGACTACTGGCATCAATAACCACTTCAAATTCCTTGGTGAAATCAGGAATTTCAAGACTGGGCAGAAGTAATAATGGCCTTGAGCTGATCAAAACTATTTTGATGGATTGGTAGCCACACTATTTTGCAATTCTTCTCAAGAAGATCTGTAAAGGGTGCAGCTACCAAGGCATAATCCTTGATAAAAAGCCTATACCATCCTGTGATTCCCAAAAACCCACGAACTTCACGAACTCATTTAGGGGGTCGCCACTCCAATATATCTTTGACCTTGGCGGGGTCTACTGCGATGCCATCTTTGGAGACAATGAACCCAAGATACTCAATTTGATGAGTAAAGAAGGTACATTTTCTCTTCTTGGCATAGAGTTTATGTTTGCGCAACAATTGCAAAACCCTACGTACATGCTCCCCATGCTCTTCCATTTACTTGGAGTAGACTAAGATGTCATTAAAAAAAACAAGCACACATTCATCCAAGTAGTAAGGACATAATATGTTTTGCATTAGGTGGTTGAAGGTTGCAGGAGCATTGGTTAACCCGAATGACATTACAGTAAACTCATACTGACCATAAGGTGTATTGAAGGTTGTCTTGGGTATATCTACTTCCTTGACTCTGATCTGATAGTAACCAGAACTCAAATCTATTTTTGAGAAAACTTTGGCCCCATGAAGCCTGCCTTAACAAGAAGCTCGTCGATGCGAGGGATATGATACTTATTCTTGACAGTGACTTGATTTAGCCCTCGATAATCTATGCAGAGGCGGAGAGTTCCATCCTTCTTCTTTTAGAAAAGAACAGGTGCCCCCCAAGGAGAGCTACTGGGGCATACAAATCCTTGCTCAATGAGTTGGGAAATTTGTTCTTTAAGTTCAATGGCTTTAGGGGAGGGACATTTTATAGGGAGTTTTTGAAATGGGTTGAGCTCTAGGGATCACCTTGATTTCATGATCAACTTCTCGAGGAGGCGGTAGCCCTGTAAGCTCGTTATTAGGAAAGATGTCAGAGAATTCTTGGAGCCAAGAGGGTTTTGTCTCCTTACTAGGTTCAATGGCTATTTTGATCTTGACTAAGAAAACTTGCTGACCCTTACGTGCTCCCTTGAGAAGATGTTTTGCTTTGACTACCCTAGATTTAGGTTTACCTATTTTCCCGTGAACGGATACTACTTAGCCATGCTCATTTTCAAAAGTGATACTCCCCTGGTTATAGTGAATGATAGCTTTGTTTGCAATTACCAGTCCATCCCAAGGATTCCATCATAAATTCCTAATGGCAAGACTCTAAAGTGGCCCATGAGTTTGCTCATTACCCAGCTCAAAATCAAGGTTTCCTACAGAGTGGTGAGATATAACTTCTTTCCCACTAGCTAACTCTACAATCATTCTTCTAGCTATTTTTTGACCCAAGTTTAATTTTTGCAAACACCTAGGAGAAAGAAATGAATGGGTATTGTCATAGTCAATCAAAAGCTAGAATGGCTTACCGTGATGATGAGTGGCTGGGGTTTGGATTACACCAAATTGTTGATTCGGACCTTGGTATTCTACCGCCGCATGGACGGTGGCGCGCTCTTCTTTAGCCATTTCCAAGGTTGGTTCTTCACTTATAGTACAGGCAGTTCTAGCTTCTCCGCGGCCTTTGCCACGTCCACTGCCTCTTGCACCTTGGTGGATAGGGGTTCCACGACCTTGATTTCCTCTACCACCGTGGGGAAATTATGTTGCCAGCTTGGGACAGTTGGCCCTAAAGTGTCGCGGCTCATTGCATTCAAAACACAGAGGGCCTTCTCTGGAAGCAGCATACAAGCAGGGGACAAAAGAGTTGCGTTGCCACCCTCTGTTGTAGTAGGGGAAATTCTGTTGGGGTTTCTTGTAGGGCTGATCTTTAGGATTTGCCTCAGGGTAAGATCTCTTTTGAGGCTTAGCTTTGTCAGTCCCCTCATTTCTTTCACAAGGGCGTTGCTCGTATGAGAGCATCCTGTAACGTGCTTGGCCTCATTGCTTCAAGGCAGAATCTAAGGGTTTATTTAACCCTTGGCAGAAATGAGCCACTTACTGGGAAAGTAGTCATAGCTGGGGCATACTTTCGAAGAGTGATAAATTTGGAATAGTAGTCCTCAAGAGTTAAGCTGCTGCACTGCCTAAGACAAAAAAACCCATTCATCTTTATGGATTCATGGGATGGGGGAAGATATCTTTCCTTCACGGCCTGCTTGATGTCTTCCCACATTTGAGAATGCTCAGTGACTCCCTTGTCATGGCACCACTGTTTCCACTAGAGTTTAGCATCTCTAGTGGTGAGGTGAAACCGTGCAAGCATAGATTTATTTGCTTCTCTAGTACCGGTGGCGGCAGCAGAGAAATAATCGTCCATCGCTTCAATCCAGACTTCAGCTTCTCAATCTTTGAACCTTCTCCTTTAAAGGAGGGAGGTTGCATTTGCTTGAGCAGGAGCTTCTTCTCCTAGATATCGGTGTAAAGTGCATTCGGAAGTGGGGGCTGATCGTCATAGCCATCATTGTAAAAGAAAAATTAAGATGACAAGATTCATACTTTGCACAACGCTTAAGCTTTTTTTGAAAGTTAAACATTGAAATCATTTTATTTCTAAATATTTACAAGGACAAGTTTTATTACAAAGATATGAGACTAATATAATTAGTCTTATTTATCATGAAGGAAAATTCCTAAGCTCGACTATGACATAAGGGTAGAGCGGTCCACATAGGTGAATTATGGGGGTTTCGCTGTAGTTTCTAAGACTCGAAAAACTGATGGTGGTAAGGGTGGTAGACTCTGGATTGGGGTAGGTCCCAACATAGCTACTCTGTCAGCAGGTAAGATCTACATCACTTGGTCATACACCCATACAAGAGAAATGGGGGAGGGACATCTTCTCTAGTATCTGCACCATGGTGTCACGGAACTCAAAATTTGAGGAGTGACTAGCAGTCTCGAAGATGCATTGGAAAACTAGAAACTTCGAGTAGTCATCTTCCTCTTCCTACAATCATTCAAACATCAATTGAACTTTTTTTTAGTAAGGTGTTTTTATTAATTAGCATTATGTTAGGTAAAACATACATTGCAAAACAGTCCTTAAATGGCAAGTCCTAGGAGCTAAGATTGGCTCTAATTCCAATTGTAAGGTTCCCTCCCCTTCCAAAATAGGGGAAACACTTAAGATAGTCCACTAAGTCTGGAGAAAATTTCCTACTCATCACAACACCTTGACCATGTAGAGATTCAAGGATACGATTCATATGCAAGACCTAGTCCTATCCTGCAGGGGGAGCGTGGTCTTCTAAAAATCAAATCACCCATAGGGTAATTGATCATAATTTAGGAAACTACTGGTCTTGATTCCTAGAGACAACGCTTTTTTCCTCATCCAATCAAAGGCACAGCCGCCGCTGACCTAGTCTTCTAGAATAGAATTTCCTGAGAACCTATTTATCTAGCGTAGGGTTTTCACTTAATCTGTTGGAAAGCTACCCGACTAATCGGGTCCAAAAGTTCATAGGATGGTGCCGCAGGGCATTCCATCCTCCCACTTTCCACCCTACTCATGCATTAATTTATTTTCTAATTAATCCTACCACATTGTTTGACATAAATAAACATGTTCCTTAATTAAGGCCCTTTTCACAAGGTTCATTAAAATAGCCTTTTTCCACAGTACAATAATGCCAAAGACAAGATTTATAAAATTTTTTTTATACATGAATCAATTCCATACAAGCCAAACCGGCTCTCTTATTCTTTTCCTTTATACTGCCGATGATCTAGAATTCGGCCGTCCAGTCTCTACATGCAGGGCAAAACCCTACGGGACCATACACCTCGTCTCGTCACGGCTGCTACTAGTAGTGAGGACTCAAGGTGGCATGTCTCCCTCTCAGGCTCCGTCACTCGGTCCTCTCGCCCCTCAGAGGGATGTCTATGCACTAGGGTGGGCTTGTTCACCGCACTAGCCTGGGCCCTCAGAACTAGACAACATCACAATCTCCTACCTCAATCGGCGAAGCTTACCTCCCAATGGTATGAGGGATACCTTGGGAAAATCCCAGGCTTTGTTAATGATGCCACACGTCTACACAAGCACGGAATAGAGTTAGTGTCAAAGCTAGGAAAAACCTGCACTCTTTCTCTTAAAGATAACAATTTCAATACAAACCATTGATTTCAACATCACTTCAAATAGTAACTTCATACATTTTTTTCAAAGAAAAAGATACACATCTTCTTTCTTCATTTATTAACATTAATATTAAAGAAAAACTCTTTTTAAAAGATAACCAAGCTAACCTAGCCACCATTTCCTTGTGAAGCTTGCAAACGAGAGGGTTGGAGCCGCATTAGGAGCATCTTTTTCAATCTCATTATTGCGTGCTCCTCCCGAGGTTTTATTTTGGCGTTTTTGGGATGGGGCCATCCTGAACGTCGCCTTATAGTACTCACTGCTGCGGTTATAATGCTTCAGTCGGATCTTGATTTTTCGAGATTGTTTGCTTGCTCTATGGGCCAAAAACTACAGCATGCGAACCTTCTGTAAGGTAGAAAACCTCTTGCTAAAATCCACGCAAATGGGGGGGGGGGGATTTGTGAGATGTCCTTAAGGAAAAGGCAAAAATGTTACCTTCTGTAAGGTAGAAAACCTCTTGCTAAAATCCACGCAAATGGGGGGGGGGATTTGTGAGATGTCCTTAAGGAAAAGGCAAAAATGTTTTGAAGAGTGGAGGGCTGCTGTTGTAAGTCTCTTCACACGGTGGGGGGGGGGGAAGGGGGGGGGGGGGAAGAAGAGCTAAGGACACTCTCCCCTCATGTCACAAGGGTGGGTTGGCTGGAAATGGGCTTATTTGAGAGTTGGGAGATTAGGGGACCTCTGAGAGGAAGGCTGCAAGGGGTGGCTGTAGGTATAGTACGGAAGGTGTAGAAGGACAGTACGGGCTGGCAGTACGGCCTTAAAGTAGGGTGCAAGAATGCATGCTGGTGGCCATGGAGCACCCCAGGGGTTTGGGGTATGGGTGTGGGCGCGCTAAGTAAAGTACGATTGAAAAAGGGCGGTGTACCATCAAAGTTTGCCGATCAGTGGTCTGCATGGGCCTGAGGAAGGTACGATGGTGGTGCACACGCGGCAAAGGAGTGGTACGCATGTACCCTTTTGGTCAGAGGCAGCATGGATGTCCATGTGGCGGTGCGTGTGGACCATACAGTGGTCAGCCTTTAGTCCTTGCGCGGCCATTGTACGGGCACCTTGGTGAGTGTGTAAGATCCTTTTTGGGGTGGGATCTCCAAATTTGGGACATCGGCCCCCTCGATTTGCGTGTCGGACCGCCCGGGGGGTGAAAATGTTTTTCGGCAAAAATGTCCGGGATGTTGCCCTGGGGTGCAGACCGTTTGTCAATAGGATGCCCGGTTGTGCATTTATTAAGGTTTAAAGGTTATCATTTTTATTCCTTTAAAGGTTTTGGATGCTGTAAAATCCTATATTAGGGCAAAATTGCACGCAAATTCCAGATTTGGACTCGAAATTTGAAGATTCTAAGTAGAAATGGCTCGTTTAATAAAAACACTTATTTTTACACCATAAAAACTCATAAATTCATATATTACATGGATATTTTTTTATTAATGAAGATGGGCATGTTATAGGTCATGCTCTACAAAAAGCGGACAAGGCTAACGAGTGTGAGTAGGCTTGGCTACCGAGCAAGATTGGCTTTGAAATTGGTTCGTCTTATCGGCTCTCCTCTTTCCACTTTCACCTCCTATTTTGCAAGACACATAGAGTTGTGGGGGGGCACACCGCTACCATAGACACTTGTGCATTGCCAAGGCAAACACAGTTCTGTGATCCAGATGGGTATGACATTATTCCCGTAAGAATGCTAAAACCGATCTATGCAGAGGAACCTCAAGAAGCCCCTAGGAATGAAGCAAACAAATCATTTTTGCTAGGAGATATGGTATCTGTAGAGGAAGTATCCCCTCTTGAGTACAGCTTAGCTGACAAAGGAGATGAGGATAGATGCTTAGAATCCTCTGATGGGAAGGATTCTGATGACAATGCCGTAGTACTTGAATTAGAGTTAGAGAAGATAAGATTGTTGTTAAAGGGCAGAGAAGTCTTGCTGAGTATTCCTAGAGTGACAAACCGAAACGTAAGTTTTGCAAGATTCATTGGAAGTTTTGTAAATAGAAAGTCAAGGAAAAGAGACAACAACAACAAAAAGAAAGAGAAGATGTGGATAAAGAAGACTTTATTCCACCTCCAACCTTTGTAGGTAAGAACGAGTACTTGTACTACTTGGGAGCTGATGATTGCATCAAAGACAAGATGAAATGGAGATACGGCTTTCAATTAGTGCAAAAGCTAAACGAGAAGGAGAGTGACAACCCAAAGAAGAAGAGGAAACGGAAACTGAAGCTAAAATCTAAGGCTTTAGTGCATTCAGTCAAGACTGAACAAAGCACCATGACGAGAGTGGAGCGTAAAGCTCTAGTGCAAGAATGGAAGAGAATGCTAAAAGCAGCATGGTCTTCCATGAGTGATGACTCAAAGGAAGAAGAGGATACCACAAATATCCCCTCAAACTTCAAGAAATTCACCATACAAGATTGGAAAATAGTCTTGCAACAACCTATTCGCGACAGAAACCTGAGGAACCAAGAGTTTCCTATGATGGCCCTGAGGACGCCAAGAAAATAGACTTGGCAGAACCAAGCGAAGAGCCACGTAATGTGTGGATTGCCACAGACTTAACCCAATCAGAGGAAGAATTGATAATCTCTACTCTGAGAGAGTATCGAGATATATTTGCTTGGAGTTACAAAGACCTTAAGGGGGTAGATCCAAAGATCTGCCACCAACATACAATTCCCATGCGAGAGGATGCCAAGCCGTCCAAGCAGCGTCCTTACACGTATAACGATAATTTTACCAAAAAGATCAAAGAAGAGATAGACAAGCTGTTAGTGGCTGAATTTATTTATGAGATTGAAAATACAGAATGGGTTTCACCGATTGTGGTAGTACCTAAGAAGAATGGAAAATTACGAGTATGTGTCAATCTAAAGAAAGTAAATGCTGCTACTGTCCGGGACCACTATCCGCTTCCGCTCACTGATCATGTATTGGAGAGGGTAGTTGGTAAGAAGGCATACAGTTTTCTTGATGGATTTTCGGGCTACAACCAGGTATCTATTGATCCCAAGGATCAACACAAAATCGCATTTGCTACAGAATGGGGAGTGTTTGCATATAGAGTCATGCCTTTTGGTTTGACTAATGCTCCAGCCACCTTTCAGAGGTTGATGAGCCATGCATTCAAAGAATACCTGCGATTATTTCTTGAAATATTCATGGATGACTTGTGTGTGCATTCCATAAACAGAGAAGAACACATAGAGCATCTCAAAAAAATCTTTGAGAAATGCAGAGTGTATTGCATATGCCTTAACCCTGATAAATTCAAGTTTATGGTTAGGCAAGGGAAGATTCTAGGCCACATTGTGTCTAGGAATGGTATATCCACGGATGCGAAAAAGATAGCTGTCATTGTTGAGCTACCTAGACCTTACAATGCAAAAGGGGTACAAGTTTTCATGGGCCATTGCGGCTACTATCGTAGATTTATCTACATGTACACTAAAATAGCACGGCCATTGTACGCACTCCTTGTTGTATTTGAATGGATAGAGGATTGTGAAGAAGCCTTTGAAAAGCTGAAGAAAGCATTAGTGACGGCACCTATTCTCAGGTTGTGCAATTGGCTATATTTTAGCTCAACCAGGCGAGAACAAAATGGACTTTCTAGTCTCATATGCTAGCCGCCAGTTGAATAGTGCTAAAAAGAATTACACCACCCCACGAAAAGAGAAGTCTTAGCTATGATCTATGCTGTGAAGAAGTTTCGGCATTACCTTTTGGCCAACAAATTTACATTCTTCGTAGATCATCAAGCTTTGCTTTACCTTGTGTAAACAAGCCATGTGCAACCGGAAGGATTGTATGCTGGTTTGTTATTCTACTTGAATTTGAATTTGAAGTAGCAGTAAAGAAGGGAAAAATGCATTAGCTGGCTGATCACCTTTCCAGGATAACTTCAGGAGAAGCACCCATTAGTATAGATGATGATATTCCTGATGCTACTCTATTCTTGGTCCTAAGATAGCACCAAGATGGGCAGAACCCATCATTCAAGTTTTAACGACAAGATTTGTTAACTCCATTAGTCCCACCAATGAAAAGATAATGACCATAAAGCATTGTGCTCCTTATAAGCTTCTTTCTGGACGATTGTATAAATTAGGAAAAGATGGAATACTTTGTCTATGCCCTGACCCTAATCAATATGATGAGATTATCTCATATGTCCACGTGAGCTTAGGAGGCAGACATGTCTCTGGAAAGGATACAGTTAAAAGAGTTTTGTGGGAAGGATATTGGTGGCCAACACTTCATGCTGATACAGAAGAGTACGTACGGAATTGTAAAATTTGTCAACAAAGGAAACCCATTCCTCATGTGACTCTATTTTATATTTCAACAAAGGAAACCCATTCCTCATGTGACTCTATTTTATATTTCAACAACACCCAATTGGAGTTCGTACATTGTGAAGTATTTGACGTCGCAGGGTCATATGGATGATAAGATGACTAGGCATAGAAAGAGAGCCATAGAGGTAGAAGCAGCGAGTTTTCAGATTAAAGTCAAGCAAAAGAAGAAGCTAAGGCTAGAGTAGCACTAGCACGAGAGCATCGCAAGGCAGCTATCATGGCCATCCACTTGAATGATGATGAAAACATTGTAGATCCCTTTCATATTGATGTAAGGATCCCTACTCAAAGAGCAATCTTTGCAGTGTCTGCACTTATAGATTCAGGAGCTGACTGCAATGTTTTGTCTTGAAGTGTGGACATCATTAGGCCAACCATTGCTCACCAATGCATCATTGAACTTCCAGAGTTTCTCTGGTGATGAAATCCTAGCCCTAGGCAAGTGCTGTATTAATATGTCCATTCAGGATCAATCTATGCACGTGACTTTTTATGTTGCTAACAAGAGCCAAGCAGTGGTGGATGTTGTTCTAGGCAGATCATGGATTAGAACCACCAGATGCGGTATGGACTGGAACTCACGACAATACACCTTGTTGGTAAATTCTACTCACCTTATAGGATCAAGTGCTTGGGCACTCCCATCTCTTCAAAAGGTGGAAACCATCCCTACTGTGATAGAGACATCCTCAAAAGATCCAATGATTTGGGTGAATAATGACAATGACAATACTCAAGGATGGCATGTGCCAACATCTCTCTTATATGCACAAGGCTACGGAAGGGGGGAAGCACTTAGAATTCAAATCTGGTTACCTAAAGCAGCTCGCAAGGCAAGACCCAATGCTGCCAAGGAACATCCAAGGAATACAAAGCTAAAGAGGAGGTTCACCAAAACCAACAGTTCCACCTCCAACAAGACCACTCAACAACGGTGGATCCCAAAGAAGGTTCTGCAAGCACAAGGCTACTACGAGGGTGCTACTACCTTGTAGCTACCAAAGAAGGATGCCGAGACTACTGCAGCAAAACATAATTATGTTCCTGAATCTACTCAAGAACAAAAGCAGTCAATACCACCTCACTTACAGAAACCAAATCAATACTAGAAACCACGCCTTACCAAGCCTGAAAGAGTCCAGGTGGAAACACAAGCTGACGCGTCAATCAGACATCATCAGAAGGTCTCGAACAGGAAGGGATACTCCAAACTGACATGGGAAGAAAAAGACAAATGGGTACCTTTACTCACTTCTATCTCAGAGGCAACACATTAGAAGGAGGATATTGCAACTGAATCAAGTTCAGAGTCTATTCCTCAAAACACAAGCAATGTCAAAGTCTGTCTTACAAAGCCGACAACTTTCAATCAGGCTCCTACACAAGTAGACTCCCTGACTATCAAGGAAAGAGCGTTCTTTCTACAACTCCAACTATTTGGAATGTCGTCGGTATTCTACTCTTTCCCTAATCAAATTACATTACCAGCCATAAGTCTACAGGCATAGGTGTTAGAGTTGGGCACTCTGAAGACCCAAGAAAATTTTGAAAGCCCAATGGGATGGCAAGAACACAGCTCCCATATGGTTGCCAAAGCTCAGAAGTGTTCAAACATCTCCATTCACACCTCCTTCTATTTGTCCCAATGCATTTCCTATGCCTATCGCTAAAATCTCACCTCCGACTAAACTTCAATCTCTTGCACGTACTCTGAAAGGGGTACCAAAAAGAGTCCAACAAAAAGAAACCTGTGCCATACGTCAACACCCCACAAACAATTTGCATAATGTTACATCCAAAAGCAAACTCATTTTTGAAAGAGCTATCATGCGACAAAAGCTACTTTTTGGCAATTCATCTATCGAATCTATTAGCTCTATTTTTGTCATGCCTATACATACTAGCATTCTTCGTTCAACTTGCACTAAATAAAAAAATCTGAACACTTCCTTATGTGTTGTGTAGAATAACCAAATGGAGACTTGGTTGGACACATGCAGTCCATCTTTGGACCTAGATAGCACTCACCCTGACCATCAAGGGGGCTATAGCATTGCACCTTTTCAGACGCACTCTCGATATTTTTATGCCCCAGTGGGTGAGGATTGCTGTGGAAGACAATTTGTGGAGTTATACTTCTAGCAACATCATCCGTTTCCACACTGCTGCCCGCGACTGTGCTCGTATGGTATTGGGGAATGCTTCCCATATATGTTGGCAGTGTCGCACATACTTCCGTCACTATGGCACTGGTATGATGCAATAGATCATGGGGGTCACACCTCAACGACATAATCTCTGGGCAATTATGATGCCGCAACGTGGACCCAACCAACAAAGTCTCCCGGAAGAGGAAAGAGCTCAAACATGGCGCGAAGACACCCTTCGTTTGCTAAACCCTCCCATTTTGTAGGTTCTTCTTTCCCATGAATCTACATGTCAGTTTTGGCTCAATGTGAGTGAGTCTTTAGAACGGTTTCAAAACCATAGGTGCCTCTTTAGCCTTCCTACTGTGCCCATACCATATGTTAGTGAAGATGCACTTCTTCCCTTGCCATCTTCTCCATGGGTAGGATTATGTTTTGGGTTATCATTGCATCCTGAAGCTATTGATGTCCACCCACCCGAGAATGCAGACATACATCCACCCCCAGTGCAAGACTAGCACTTGTACTCTCTTAATAAGAACTAGAAGCCAAGGCACTTTTTCCCATTGGGTTTTTCCCCTCGGCTAAATCCGGTGTTTAGCACCAATGTTTCTTATTTTTTTATCTTTTTAATTTTCTTTCTCTTTAGTTTGTTTTGTCAGAATAAAACAGATACAAGCACCAAACTACATCTTCCATTTGAGTACCGCAACAACTGACAGTCATACAATCAAGTGCAAACAATTCTTCACCAACCAGCGCTTTAACAGAAACAGGTGAACTCATGCCAATCTCTAATGTTTTCTGTATTTTTCTTATTGCTTGATTGTTTATAAATTTTACTTTACTAAGCATGGTAATATGCATCTCCTTTGGTCTAGAGTAGGGATAGCATTCTAGTGGCTTTAGACTTGATAGTGTAAGTTTGACCGTAATTATTTTTACCCGTTTAGCAATACAAAATAATTAGTGTTTTGTGCCAAAGGTAGAGTTCCAGACCTAGGACAAAGAGACTAAATTAATCATAGGACTGTCAGTGGATATCTTGCCCTTACTAGGACATTGCTTAGGGACAATCTAATAAATATTCCATAACAAAAATTGGCATGACAAAAATAAAAGAAAAGTGTATATGTTTGTGGCCTATTGCCTTGTTATTCATGGTAGGCAAGGGAGGTCTATACCTTTCCCAGACCAATGCCTTGTGTAGTAAGGAATAGCCATACCGCGGGTGCGCATACATACTCTTGAAGAGAGCCCTGTCCAAAAAAAAAAAGGGATAGAAAGGCACCAAGAGAAATGCTTGTCTAATCCAAGATGGTGGCCGTTGTGCTTAAAATATTAAACCAAACACTAAGCAATATCAAGAGTCTGCCACTACATAATTATGTTAGATTTATTAATGTTGAACCGACATCTTTGACTTAGCATAGGCTCAGTATACTACTTGATAGTCCCTCGATTAACTGTTGTCTTTTGCCTTCTAGGAAAAGAACAATACATTTGGCATAAAACATTCTTTACTTTAGTTAGTTGCAGGTAGTAATTATTAAGGCTTGAACTAACCTATTCAATCTCTACACTGCTTCAATGTTTCCTTCCTCTAGCTAATTGGACGTTTATTGCCATGTCTTATTCAGTAAAATTGCTTGTTTTGTTATTGTCTGTCAGTACTTTTGCTTTCAAAAAAAAAAAAAGAACACACAAACCACCTATCATTTTGCTTGCAGGTACACACTGGAGATTCTACTCTTCCTTGGCATCTACGTGCTCGAGGACGTGTGCAACATAGGAAGGGGGGAATGTTGCGTGACGATCAAGGCAAGGATGCAACACAAAGATGGAAGCAGGAAAACAAGAGACTTGACATTCTTATTTAGGGCTCTTGTAGAGAGTTCCAAGTTGTAGGTGACAAGAGTTCCAAGTTGTAGGTGAGTGTGGGAGTGGGCTTGAGAATAATCCCACATGGGAAGTTTTGGGAGTTTTAGGAGTTTTAGTATAAATAGTGGCTCATTTGAGAGCTCACACACACTTTGGGTTGAACTCATGCTTGAGATTTCTTGAGACTAGCTCTCCCTCTTGTTCTCATAGAGGTGCAAGCTCTTCTCTCTCCCCATCTATACTATTGTATGAGCAATGCTCTTCTAATTAAATGCAATGAGATGGCGTTTTTCTCTCTTCTCATCTCTATTCTCTAGTGTGCATGCTTCTTTGTTGATGCTTGTGGATTCTCTATTAGGCTTTGTGTGGTAGTGGATTCAAGCTTAAGCTTCTCCATAGCTTGTAGCTTATCCATGGCCAAGGCATTGCTTGAGTAGTGAATGAGAATGCATGTTTATTTCAAGTTCCATTAAGCTTCAAGATTTGTGTGCATGCTAGGGAAGTAAGTGCTTGAGAATGAAGTGTGCTTTGAGCTTGTGTGTGCATTAGCTTAGCTTTCTTCTTGTATTGGATGTATGAATGAGGTGAGTGTTGAGAATCCATTGCTTGAATGTGTGTGTGTGGTTGAGTAGAGTGTGGTCTAGTGGTCGGTAAGTATAAGCTTTTCTCCATTCGTGGATAAGCTTCCGTGCACCGGTATGGGTTGAATCCCTAGCTCGGAAAGGGATGCAAATCCCATTGGATTGAGCTACACACGGATCATGCTACTCTTGCTACAAGTGTAAAGAGTCTTCCGTCTCTCCATTTACCACCCTTGCCAACAAACTGAATAAATGAAGGGACATCAATGAGGGTGGAGGACAATGTGAAGAAGGATCATTAGGATATAAATATCCATCAACCCAAAGATTCACATTAGTCCCGACCTTGTTGTCTTCTTGCATGCTTATCATGTGCATTTAGACGTTCTTTCTTGATTGATGCGCATATTCATTCATATGCAAGTCCACCTTCCGCACTCTTGTTGAATCTAAAATTTTTGCCATTCAAAAAATGACTATTCTGAATTGACTCAGGGCTATCGTATTGTATTCATAATAGGGTTATTCTATTGTGAAGAGGGAGAGAGACAGAGAAAGAGAGATAGAGAGGGAGATAGACCTATTGTATTCACAACAATAGGAGAAGAGAGCTTGGGAAAACGGGAGAGAGAGAGAGAGAGAGAGAGAGAGAGAGAGAGAGAGAGAGATTAATAATAGTAATGATTGAAAGAAACGGAATGTGGGGGGAATTTCAAATACGACTATTAAAGTGGAGTAAATAATATTGAAAGCGTAGATATCAGTGATCCTAGTAGGAGGTTTTAATAGCTAGAAAGAGAATCCTAGTTCGAAAATTAGAGAGATCCCCTACTTTTAGGCCCAAAAGAAGGCGTCATTATGAGTTTTGTCTCCTTAAGCCTCAATAAAATTAGTCTTAATTCCTTAAAATTAGGAATCCTTATAGGGCCCTTTTTATGCTCAAATTCCCCCTAATGAAGTAACGCACCTTGGTTTTATTATTACTTTTACCTTAGCTTAGGGGTAGCTTAGAAATAAGATCTCAAAAAGCATGTTAGATCGGAGATAATGCTTTGTTTCTTGATCCATATGATTATTTATGCACAAAGTGCTAATATATAAGCAAAGATATATACAAAAGAAGACATACATAGAGTCAATATATAAGCAAAAGAAGACATACACACAGAGATATGCAAAATAAAACATACACAGAGTCAGTTATGTATCTTTATTTCACAATTATGTGTGCGTACTGTATGTAATGTTCTATAATTTGTGTGCTAATTATTTGAACGTTCATTAATATTGTAATTATTTTAAATGTTAAATTGCATTAGGAAAAATTTGGACTTAAATTGGGTCCTTTAAGGATTGCTACACACATTCTCTCTTTAAAAAATGGACACACAGTGTTTTTTTTTTGCAAATCACCTTAGAAGTGAGCAGCGTTTGGACATTTGGAATCTACTTGCCGAGACCTTACCAATGATATATAGCATGATGGGTAATTTTTCATATTTAAGAAGTCCCCAAATTTGGTGATGACACATGGCATGTAACGTGCCATGTCATCAACACGTAACCTCACATGACATGGTGATGAGATCGCACGTAACATGCCATGTCATCAACACGTAACGTGCTATGTCATCACCAAATTTGGGGACTTCTTGATGAGTATGCAAAATTTTCCATCATGCTATACCTTTCCAATGATATATAGCATGATTGGGCAATTTTGCATATTCAAGAAGTCCCCAAATTTGGTGATGATGTTAATGTGCCATATCTTCACTAAATTTGGAGACTTCTTGAATATGCAAAATTGCCCATCATGCTATGTATCATTGGAAAGGTCTCAAAGAGTAGATTTCAAATGTTCAAACTTCACTCACTTTTGAGTTTCACCGTGCGCCCATTTTGTAGACAGAGAATGTGTAGCAATCCTTAAAGGGCCCAATTTGAGTCCAAATTTTCCCTAATGTAGACTTTGGGTTGGTTTATTTGACAATACTTTTGAAGTGTTTATGGAAAAACATTGAGAGAGAATTAATTGAAAACAATGATTTTTATTGAAGCTTCTTCATTCTTGATTTATTGCTTGTCATAATACATGAGAGAGAGAGTAGTAGTTTATTGCTTCATGCATGCAAAGCAATATGAAGAGGAATGGGATGTGGAAAGGCGGAATACGAAAGGTCGATATGAATGGGTGTATTTTCCTAAGGTCTAATCAGCATATAATAATGGAAATGCCCATTCTAATGCCTAGCCAATATATGAGCAATGTGTCCACTAACACATAGCATACTCGGTGGGTCAGTGCCAATCTAAAGTGCGAACCCACATAAATGCCAAGGCATGCCAGAAATGAAATCCCATGAGGTACATGTAATACCATGTTGTACAATACAATATG
Organism: Cibotium barometz; assembly: GCF_041138505.1. Lineage (NCBI taxonomy): Eukaryota > Viridiplantae > Streptophyta > Polypodiopsida > Cyatheales > Cibotiaceae > Cibotium > Cibotium barometz. Next base: position 54,110,508 of record NC_141054.1, read on the forward strand.
AATTTATGGAACCATGAATCAATAATGAGATCCACACTCCAAGATCATCGAGTGAAATATAAAAAACTGCATGAAGCACCATCATGTGCATCATAGACTAAAAATAGCTTATCACCAAAAAGATATGTCGATGTAGATCAATCAATAGTAGAGCTCTTCAACACATGAAACAATAAAGTAATGTGTCAATGATAAAACTCTAGCAGAGTTGAGACATGTGCCCAAGATGGTGTGACACAAAGAAATACATCAATGAAGCATATGGTGAAAAATCATCACTGTAAAACCATGCCAAATAGGATCTCAACAACAACTACACATCAAGAAAGCATGGATGGTCGGATCATCCTCCAAAGAGAACCCCATCATATTGGAATGATCCACCATAGGTACTAGAGCAAGAGTATGCTCCTCCACTAGAACATCATCTAGAGAACCATCATGCTCTAACGTGAACATAACATCATAAAAGATATCATCATCATCACAAACATGTGTGTCACCAATCAAGGTGATAAGATAAATCTGCTCGTTTCTCCCTATGCACTGCTAAGCACTAGGAGGGCCTTCAAGAGATATGTCATCACACGAACATGTGTGTCACCAATCAAAGGGATAAGATAAATCTTCTCCTTCCTCATTATGCACTACCAAGCACGAGGAGGGCCTTCAAGAGATATATCTCCCATGTCAGCATCAAAGAATATAAACACATAGAACCATAAATGTATTATACCCACATGCCAATAGGATAAGAAAATCCATGCTCTCCCACTATGATATATAATTCATAAAGAAATCCCTTTATGCCGAGAATAAGAAATCATAGCGTAGATAGGCAAAGCCCCATCATGCATAAAAACATCATGAAGATCATCATGAACCACAATAGCATCATCAAGAATAAGAACAACCACATCACAAGTTGAAATATCTGAGTCATCTGGATTTCTATCCGTAAGAACATACGGATCACCATTAGGCTCAAAGAGAGCCCCCATATATGTATCTTTGCTATTCTTATGAACTTTGGAAGGTGGTCGTCGAGGTCGCTCGACGACCGTCGGAAAGCCTGCCTGCCAGTTCCTACTTGTGCTGGACGTTGGATGGTGGTCGGCCTGGAAAAATGCTACGTCATGCCAGAGGCTGGAGGATTGTTGGTGTCGCTGGTGACACCGGATCATCACGTGGGTCAAGTTGCCGACGGAAGGTGCCGACGGAAGATGTTAGGTTGATGCTGGATTGCAAGAACAGACGACTTTTGTTGACGACGGCTACACATATCACATGCTTGCGAATGATGTCAAGGACGCCGGATTACTTGTGGCGGATATGAGGCCTCCGTCGGATTACAGGGATGAAAACGGCTCACGACTGAATTGGTGCCCGCCGGGCACCACCACGGTGGATTTGAACGCATCACCACTGCTTGCGGGATTATGTAATTAGCAAGTTGGAGAGCCAAATCCATGGATTATCAAGCTTGCATGTGCTAAATTACGAAAATAACGTCCTTGGACCGCTGATGATGCCAGATTCGAATTCGCCACCTCTACAATCTGACGACGCCGAGTTCGCCACCTTCTGTCAATGCTGTTACATTTTCTATCTGCATGTGTCATCCTCTTCTGCATTAACCAACCACCACTCTCAACCTCTTCATAGGCCGGCACCATCAAACAAAACCGTCATGTAAGAGAGTCTGGGACTCTTAAAAACCGTGATCACTCACCAAGCCTTTATGGAAAAACATTGAGATAGAATTAATTGCAAAGAGTGATTTCCATTCGTTCTTGATTCATTGCTTGAGAGATACTCGTAGTTATTGCTTCATGAGAGATAGTGGTAGTTATTGCTTGTCATAATACATGAGAGATAGTGGTAGTTATTGCTTCATAGACTCAAAGGGATATAAAGAGGCGTGGAATGCAACAATGTTTCTCTGAACTCGCTCGTAACTCCTGCTTCCCGCCTCCTGCTTCCCGCCTCTCAAGCTGCACCGTCGTCTCTCCTTCTCTGCGGGCGGATGCCCTCCTAAGTGCATGGGCACTGAGAGGAGGAGCCCGTCCCTTGTCCGTCCCCAGCTCCCATCACCTGCAAAACCCATTCAAATGCTCAGCAGTCACTTTACCGGTGCTTCTCCCTCTTTATCTCTGCAAGGTCCTAGAGCAAACCCGTGGAACCAACTCCCAGACAAACCTTGGGGAGACGACTCTTTAATAGACTCAGTAATGGAAGAAAACTCCCGCCTCATGCAAGAACTCAAGGAAGCTAAAGAGCAGCTGTTATCCACAAAAAGCGGTGATCAACCCAAAGAAGCCCCCATCCCCCCAAAGGAAGACAGTCAAAACACTAATGGTGCCCAACAGAAAGAAACGAACACCACAGCTGAAAAAGATAACCCTCAGCCCCTGTCTGTTCATGTAAGTCTTCCTATTGAGCACGTCAGGAACAAAGTAGAAGCGTACTCTGAAAGGTGTCTGGTCGGCCTGCTCTTTGGCCCGCGACCATCCAAAGAAGCAATGAAAGCATGGATCCGAGACAGCTGGTCACCTATAGGGGTTGAGGTCACGCTCACGCAAGCCTTGGCCAAAGGGTACTACATATTTATGTTCAAAGAGGCCAGCATGGCTATGAAAGTCATCAGCTCGGGGCAATGGTGGATGTTCAGGCACCTCCCATTCTGCTTTATGAGGTGGACCAAAGACTTCAACCCGGATGGCCCAAAATCTTCTCAGTGTACCTTGTGTGGGTAGAGCTCCCTAACTTACCCATTCACCTTACTCCTTGGATCAAAGCCATCCTAGCTCCCATAGGACAAGTTTTAGGCACCAAAGCTTTTACTGACTACAATCTTGCATGGCACCCCCAAGTTCTCGTTGAGCTGGACTTGTCTCTCCCCCTCCCGGAAGAGATCTCCATTGGTTGTGGGGAGTTCTCTCTCACCCAACCTATTCTCTACAAGCACCTACCAAACTCCTGCTTTCACTGTGGAAAACAGGGGCATCTCATTAGAAACTGTCCTATCAAGAACCCTCAAATCATTCTTCCCCACCTAGCTTACAAAGCTCCCCCCCCTCAGCCCTTGGTCCAGTCCCCCCCTCCTCATCTATTCCGCCATCTAGTCTCAAAGAGCCCGATTCTACATTAGGCAACAGACGCAAACCAGCTTTCAAACCTAAAACCTCTGCGCCTATAATAAAGCCTAACAGGTACTCAATCCTGGCTGCCATTCTAGAACCAGGGACTACTGAAGAGGAACAGGACTGTGTGGAAAGTACTCCATTAAACAAGCTGAGACTTGAGAAGGAGGTGGATAACCTTGACGATGCAGAAATGGGTACTGTTTCCAGTCCAGCAAAGGAGAACAGAGCAGTTCTACAGCCTGCTTTACCCAATGATATGGAGATTAGTAAAGAGCTCAAGAGAGGGAGAGCTCAACTCGGTGCCACCCCCCAGTCAGCCACCAAGGGAGGATCAAGCAAACCCCCCAATAAAAGATAATGAAAATAACCAGCTTCAATGTAAAAGGCCTAACTGACCTGAAGAAAGCTCAACTTGTCAGACAGTGGCTTAAAACCAAAGGCCTCTTGGACATCATTGTTTTAGTGGAGATCAAGACTATAGGACAGGAGTTGAACAGAAGGCTTAACACTATTTCTCCCGCCCACTTCTGGATTCACACCCTGCACTCACAGGGAAGTGGAGGTTTGGCCGTGGGCATACACCTCGACCTTAGCTCTGAGCTGAAGGGATTCCACATCGGATACAACAACCAATGGATAGCAGTTTACCTAAACAACTTCACTCTTGTGGGGATCTACGCCCACGGACCCCAAAAGCAAAGGACTGATACCTAGAACTCTCTCCTCAACCTGCAGGCCCCCACCCTCATCCTGGGAGACTTCAACATGGTAGAATCCCTCCAAGACAGGTTCAAAGCCAAGGGTCAGGCCCTATTTGGAAGAGAAAAGCTAGCTTGGGAGAAAGTCAAATGCAAACTCAATCTTCAAGACCTAGGCCAGGAAGGAATATTTTCGTGGCAGAATTACTCAATAGGGGAGCTCACCAGGAAAGCCAGGCTGGACAGAGCCTATGCTAGCAACGAAATTGTTGCAAAACACAACAGATGTGAATGTCTGGTTGACACTACAACTTGCATCTCTGACCACTATCCCATTATCACCACCATGGATAATCAAGATACCAGGCACAAGGCTGGCTGGTTCCACACTGATCCAGCCCTTTTTAAACTACCTCTGGTCAAGGAAGAAATAGTCCAAATCTAGAAATCCTTCTTCTCTCACAACCTCCCCTCGGCTAAAGCTTGGAACCTCGCCATCAAATCCACTCAAAACCTCCTAAAGGAAGTAAGGAAGGAGGTTACAGCCCACAGGACCAGCAGGCTCAGAAATCTCCAATTGCAGCTTCGGATGCAGGAGTCTTCTACCAACCCTGGAAATCTTAACCAGCTCAGAGCTCAAATCAAAAGGGAGGAGGAAATAGCCCTCCAGCAAGCCAAGCTCTTCACCAATGGGCAAGCAAAGCAGATATACCGAGCAAAGAAATATTCAAGATGCTAAAAGTGAAACAAAGACAAGAACACCTCCCCCTCCTCTGCTTCAAGAATGGAGTTAAGGCTAGCAACCACGAGGAGAACAAGCAGCTCCTAACTGACTACTACAGGGATATCTTCCTTGAAGCAAGACCCCCCTCTCAAAGCAAGCTGAAGGCCATGCAGACCATCAAAGATGCAAGGGAAGCCAATGTTCCTCCTAATCTAGCAAAAGTTCTGGAGTGGGACATCTCCCACGAGGAAATAAAAGAGGTAATATTTTCTCTCAAACCTAATAAAAGCCCAAGGGAAGACGGCTTGGCTGCTGAATTCTACCAAACCTTCAGCGAGGTATTAGTAGACCCCATCCTCCAAGTGTGGCAAGAAGCGATCAAATACGGAGCATTGCCCACCCAATCTAATCAAGGCCTTATCAAGCTTATTCACAAAAAAGGCCCTAAGGAGGACGTAGGAAACTGGAGACCTCTTACCATGCTTAACAGTGTGTACAAGAGCATCGCCAAAGCCCTTGCCCACCGTCTGTCCGAGCACATGAATAGCTGGATAAATAAGGAACAGAAAGGATTCATCAAGGGCAGATACATCCTAGACGCCATCATAGCACTTTGGGAAGGCTTTGAATATGCAGAGAAAACCAATCAAGATTTTCTCTTCATAAAGATCGACTTTGAAAAAGCATATGACAGAATCCACTGGGACTTCATCCTCCAATCTTTAAGGGATATGGGTTTGGGACCCCATTTCACCCACATGGTCAAAACCCTCTTCGGCAATGCCAAAGCCAAGATAATCTACAACGGAGAGCTCTCTGCCCCCTTCCCGCTTCAAAAGAGCATCAGACAAGGTTGCCCGTTAGCCCCCCTCTTATATGCCATAGCCTCAGACGGCCTCAACTGGCTCATCAAGGACAAGATGACAAAAGGAGAGATAGCTGGAATAAAGCTCCCTAATGGAGACCAGATGTGCACACAGATGTTTGCTGACGACACTAATTGCTTCATAGCGAATGAAGAAGGAAGTATAAAGGCTCTCTGGGAATGCTTACAAATCTATTGCATGGCCTCAGGTTCTTCAATCAACCATCATAAAACAGGCATCAAATCACTCATAGAACCACCGCCTGACTGGCTTAAGGAAGCAGGCTGCAATCTCATCCAGGACGGTGAGATCTTCAGGCTCCTAGGAATACCTATGGGCTTTAAGGTCACGCTAAGACAAAGATGGCAGTGGGTCATGGAAAAAATAGACAACAAGCTTCTGAGATGGAAAAGAAAACAGCTTACTTTGGCAGGGAGGATCATGGTTCTCAACCACTTCATTCTGCCCTATACCATCTATTTTATCAGCTGCTGCTGGAGGCCACCAGATTCTGACCTCAACAACTTTACCAAACTGTGTAGAAACTTTCTCTGGGGCGGCGACCCTTGGAACAAGAGCATACCCAAAGTCAAGTGGGACATCTGCACCACCCCTAAAGCAAAGGGAGGACTAGGTATTCAGGATATCAGGATCACTGCCAATAGAATGGCAGCTAAGTGGATCATAAGAGCATGTGCTAACCCCTCTGAAGACTGGGCTAAACTTCTCCTCAAGGATACCCCCAGGTTTGTCATCACGGGCCTCAATAAATGGAACAACCTGCCCCTCTCAACCATAGTTATTTCCAAGTTCCCCATCTCTCCCAAAGGTAGTCAACTAGTGTCCTCAATATGGAAAGCTTGGAATAACATCAAAATGTTCCTAAACCCATCCCCAAACCTCCGCATTTCAAAAGGCGCTCTGGCCTGGGACTCCTGCTGGTGGTCCAGTCTCCCTTTCCTCCCCCTTCAACCAGAGGAAGCCCAATTAGCGCTAAACCTTCACAAGAGAGGCATTGTAACCTGGGCAGATCTCAGAGATCAACAGCTCCGTACCTGGCTCTCAAGAGCTGAACTTGTGGCTAAATTCGACTGCAGGACCCCTGAGCTGGACCTCGTGCAAAGCAGAACCTCAAAATGGGATCAGCAGGAGACCTGGAAGCTAAACAACCCCTCTGCCTTCAACATCTGTGCTTACCAATGGACAGGCAATAAACCTCTTCTCCCCATCCCTAAGATGACTAAAGCTCCACCCATCCACCTACCCCTCAACCGTAGATGGAACACTCAGTGGGACCGGAAAAAATGGTACAATATCCTCAAGAACCTCTGGAACCCCCACACTGACCCCAAGAAGTCATGCCTAGCATGGCTCATTGCTTATAGAGCCCTATGGACCCAAGTCAAGGCAGCTAAATTCAATGTGACATCTAATCAGTGCAAGATGTGGACTCCCAGAAGATGATATACACATTTTCCTACAGTGCCAGCACATCTCTCAATCTTTCAATCTACTTCAAAACATAGTATCTAAATGGGGCAAAGCTTTAACCTGGAAATAGATTTTACTGGGAGAAGCCTTAGGATGTTCAGATACTCTTTGGAACGTCATTAGAAGCAAATATCTATGGCATGCATGGATGCTGAGAATAGCAGCAACGTTCAACAATCCAGAAATCAAAGGACCTCCGTTTTCAGTTAGTTTAAGCACAACATGCAACAGATACTGGTCTAAAAGAATGCCTTCTCTAATCAGCTCTGAGAAAAAGCTAGAAATCAAATACAACAAGAAAGCCTCAGACTTTACCAAGTTCAAACTGGACTCAATCAGAGAAAAAATTAGTCTAGTCATGACCAAAGACAGATCACTAATTGACTTAATCTGTAGTCTGTAAAGACGTTCTACATGCAGTTATCATGCCTCTAATCAGTATTTTCAATGCGAACCCCCTCAGTAGGTTACAATAGACATCTGATTCAGGATGCTATCAAAGTACAATATAAATGCCAACCAGATCCCTGCAAGAAGGCAGAGACAATGAGGGATAAGCCTCGGCAAGTGACCTGTATGACAGGCTGTTCCCCCTCCAGGCGGACTGTTCCTCCTCCAATCGGACTCGTGGATCAAGAAAGAAGAAGGAACCACACAGATGGAAAGACCTCCAGCGTCCCTTTGAGGGTGCCTGCAAAAGGGATGAACTCGAACAACCAGATGCCGCGACCCACGAAATCTTCTGTACCTTCTGCAAGACAGGAGGATAAGCATCAGAACAGAGAATCTCTGATCAAGGTCAACCTTCACCTTAGTGGAGAGGAGGCTGCACCTCCACCAACTGAGTGGGGTGGCATACAAGAAGAAGGCTCATCTCAGCTAAGGAGTATGATAGCGGCACCTCTTCCGGCAAGAGAGTTAAGAGGAACCAAAAAGATCCAAGCTGCGGATTGCCATCAAGACAGAATTACCTTCTGTAAAAGCAAACCTGAAACGAGCCCGCAAGGAGGAAATACCAAAGAGAATGCTGAAAAAGGAAGATGAAAGACTCCAGCCCCACGGGGAGAGGTTTCGCCACCACAAGGGCCATTTTTGAACCTTCTCCACCTGCAAAATTGGTTAGAGGAGATAGAAAAGCAGTTAACCTTTCAACAGTAAGGAGGAACACCTCACCAAGCCTATCCTCTGTGTGTCGAGAACAGTAGAGCTAACTGCAGGCTCGATGGAACGAAAGAGAAAGAAACATGTAGAGTAGAGTGGGAGTCGAAAAGACTGGTAGCCAATAGGAGGCTGCTCTGCATGTGCCGCCACGTGTAAGCACATGTGACGACACGTTTTGGCCTTGTCTCTGGCCACGCGTCCACTGCATGATGGACATGTGGCCCTTGTATCTCGGTTTCTCCTTTTCTAATTAAACCTGCCTTTTTTTTGAAAATAAAGAGGCGTGGAATGTGGATATGAATGGGTATATTTTCCTAAGGTCTAATCACCATATAATAATAGAAATGTCCGTGCTAATGCCTATTGGTAGACGTAATCCATTCCCATCCCAGAATTAAGTTTGTTTCCAACACAAATTCAATCATAAAGAACTTACAGTTGAAGGGATTAGTTTACATGTAGATCATACGTTTAAAGAATCCTTGGGGGGTGTTCTTATATATATATATATTATAAATTTTGACTTAATAAAATTATAAACTTATGGGTTTTTTTTTCAAAATGCCATTGAAAACCCCCTTATATAAGTAGATTTCTATAAAATTTTATCAAAATCTAGGTTAAAAAAACCCCTCCTTGATCACAGATAGTAGACTTACATATTTTTAAGTGAACCCTCTTGAGAAAGAACCCAAACATGGCATATTCATGTCCTGCATAAAGGGAATCCACTTAGGATGAACTTGTAGTATAGATTGACCTAATAATTCCCATAGTTCAATGGTTGTGAGATTATGTTCATGAATGCTATGGATAAAGTGAGCTTATGTGTTGATATTTCCAAATGGTTTAAAGTGAGCATATGTGTTGATATTTCCAAATTGTTTAAATCCTACATTAAACCTTGGAAAATTTAGAGTAGGGTTAAGTTTAGGCACTGGGGTTTCACTACATGGATTTATTTGGTAAAGTTTCCATTTTTGGAAACGGCTCCTCTTCTTGTAAGAGTAGTGTGAAGATCATTGGGTGTTTAAGGTGATACTTTGCATCAATTAGTCAATACAACACTAAGAACTACTTATCCAAAAGCCACCCACTAAGATGATTTTGTCATTGGGTGTTTTAAGGTGATAGTTTGCATTGATTGGTCAATAGAGCACTAAGAACTACTTATCTAAAAGTCACCCACCAAGATGACTTTATTAAGGTCATCATCAGGAATAACATGAAACTCGCATTCTATGTTAATCCCTTCAATGAGGATATTAATGAAATAACCCCATATTTCCATGTATTCTCCACTAGTATCTATCACATCAATGTGTCTAGGGGGAGGATGGGTTGTCGCTTAGGATACTCAAGTATTTTCGATACAATGTTGTGACTTGATCTAGGACTAATCACTAATTTTCCATTTAAAATTATTTCCCATACAAAAGTTTAGCCAAACTTTGATAGGCTCCTCAAATGGAATCACGGATGTCTCAGTTTCACCTTTAGTTTCAGTTTCCCATTCACTTTGAGATGGAGGCATTAAATCTTCATTCCCCAATTTATTGTTGAAGAGTTTGGTCTAAAGTATGGTTTTCCTCATTTTATCTCTGAACATTGTCAAGAGTACCCAATATGGTGCTCAATGCGAATCTTCCTTTTTCCCTTATCTTGAGGTCTCAATTTGTGTACCTTTGGTTTTCACGTGCATAAGATGTTGTGAATCCTTTTTTGGTTTTTGTTTTGAGACATTCTCCTCTCTTTTGTGTGCTTTTTGGCTTTGGCTCACACCTTGGCTTGCAAACTGTGAGCACATGTAGTGGAACCATGGACAAATGTCAACACTTAAAGTATTGAGAGTTGGGTATTATAAGGCAGCTTACAATGAAGCATCTCGAGTCCTCAGATAGTTTATAAATATGTGAATGATGGCACATCATTTACACAAGGGTTGTGTAGTCTTAGGAACTATAGGTGCATTCCACATTGAGTAGTCTATAATCTTATGCAGTCTACAATAATAAAAGCACTACACTATTTACCTGGCTGCTTCCTTAATAATTTCTATCCTTGGTTTTGTTTCTGTTTGAGTCAAGGAGACTGGATGTGTGCATGGGGCTTCTTGGTTTTAAGGTGATTGTTGTATGTGAGTATACAAGTATATACAAACATTGTGAGATGTCATGATCAAACACTTGTTGTATATGAGTGTATACATACACGTGTTGTATATGAGTGTATACATACATTGTGAGATGTTATGACCAAATGCCTTACAATGACTACACTGTACATGGAATGTGAATTGGGATGGTGGTGCTTGTAATATGTACAACACAATTGGTCCGCAAGAGAAAGAGGTCATAAGGGTTGCTAGCAATTTCGCTCATCACCTTTCTTTAGTGACTTTTGAAGCTTTTAAGCAAGGAATTATAGCATTCTACAATGGATATCCTAGAGATCGATGTCTCTTTACTCGTTTCTTTCATTGGTTTAGATGAGGAGGGTTCATTTCAACGGTATTGTCATCCAAATGGATTGCTTCTTTGCAACATTGATCAAAAGAATCTGTATTTGAGATTATGATCAAATTGTGCATAGTATTTTTCTTTAATCTCGTCGAAAAACATTGCTTCATTTGTGTATCATGGAGTTTCTCCTCATCCTCACATTGTTTAGGGTTTTTATACCATTATTAAGAATCCAATACACAACTTCTTCAGCTCTCCATGCTTAAACTTTTTGTGGAATATAATGACCTATGGAAATTTTAGCTGATTAATGTGCTCTCCTAGTGCTGAGTCCTTTTCGAGTCCTCCCACTCGTGATTCTGATGCGTGCACAAGAAAACCATCATCATACACCACCAGCTACAAAACAAAGTTGTCCATAAGCCAACAAAACAAATGCAATAGGAAGCTTCATCATAATATTAAAAATTATTATAATCAGACCTTCTAATTCTTGTCATTAACAAGTAAATCATTTAACGACAACAGAATGAAGGTGTAGCAACAAAAATAACAGTGTTTTTATAACTAGAAGGGTAGATAGATGTCGAGCTATTTTCACAAGAAACACTGCCATTTTTGTTGCAAAATGGGTTCGCTACTCAACATAAAAAATTAGCAGTAGCAGCGCAATTTTGATGCGGGACAATGAAATATCGCTACTTACCAAGCAAAACAACGATATTTTATTGCTATTTTTGTTGCTCAACGCAAAAGCTCTATACGACAAAAATAGAGCTGGGGCAAACTGGGGAGTCTACAAAGGACTCCCCAGTCAGCCCTAACTCTTTTTTTAAAATTAAAACAGAGTCAAAGTTTCAGTTTTATGAGACAAACACAAACATAAGAAACACATAGATTGTGAAGAATGTAATTGAGCCCAAAATTTATTATGTTTCACAAAGTATTGGGCCTTTGGCCATATATACATAAAATGTTTACAATGAAGAGGTATCTAATTGGAATCCTCATCGGATTCCAAGTGATCATTCCAAGTGATCATCATCATCATCTTCCTCGTCCTCTTCACTTGATTCTATCGCTTCATGCTCAGAATCAGGATCCTCCTCTTCATCTTTCCCTTCATCCTACATACATGACATCAAGTGCAAGGTAAGCAAGGGCATTAAAATATAATTAGATGTATAAAAGAGATTGTTTTAAGCTCACTTACCTCATCTGCTAGTCCCCAAAATGGACTCATCCAAGTGTACGCCTCACGTATGCATCCACGCCCATAATTTTGTGGGTTTTACAAGAGAAGGATAGTGAGAAATCCTAATGTTTTTAATTCAATCTGCAGGGTACTGTTGAAAGAGCTTTTGCCAAACCAGGCAAAGCAAGTATATATTTGTGATCCTTTGGTATCAACTATCCTGATTGACCCGTCGAGGTTTGACAAGAACCTTGCTCCTTATTTTCAGGGAGTTAGTCCGGGTACCTGCTTTGTTGTGAGCTGCCATATATAGAGAAGTATGTATTTTCTTTGGATTTCAAGCTGTTGATGGAATTTAAGTTATTAGTTGCCTGTGCTAGGTTTCTTATATTTTTTGTCTACTTTCTCAATTTCAGAGGGCACTGGTCTGCTTGTTTAATAAATGTGGTGAAATGCGAGACAATTTTTATATGAATAGCCTTCTTGGAATGCTCACGGATAGTCTAAATTGTAAGTCATTATACTTTATATCGTTTCCTTCTTACTTCCTAATTGTTGATTGTAAGTCATTCTTTATATCGTTGACTGTAGGGCAAGTAAGAGGGCGATTGCATTGATTAAAACTCTATGTCCTGAATTGAAAAAGGATATATTAGAGTGGAAATTTCTCAACCAACCCGTTCCTATGCAAAAGGATTCGCACTCTTTGTGGTTGGCACATAGTCGTAAATTTCTGGAAGTTCCTCCTTTCCAAGTACACTAATTTTGACAGCTGTGTAAGTTTCTTGTGTCACTGTAATATAATTTCTCTATGTTCATTTCATGAGAGATCCCACATTATTCTAATTGACTTTTATGTTGTTTTGTAGTCTATTCGTCGCTCAGACGAGTTCTCAGATGAGTTCTGGCTGTGGAGTGTGCGAGCAAAGGCAATAAACATTATCCTCAATAATGAAATTACGCCTGATGACCCTGACTTGCCACTTCCACCAGTTTGCTGGCACTAGTGCATCAAAGAAGAGAAAAAAGATGCCGTTTCATTCCCCTATTAAGCATTTCAGCTTTAAACAAGGAGTCCCTGAGAAGGGAAGCAAGGGCAAGGCAAAGAGGAAGCTTCCATTTGCAGGGAAGGGCAAGGACAAGGCAGGCAAGGTGCCAACAAAGGAGACAAAGGAGGAGGCCAAGGTGCCGAAGGCTGAGTCAAAGGAGGAGGCCAAGGAGGCTGAGTTAAAGGAGGAGGCCAAGGCTAAGGCTACAGAGCCTAAAACTGCTTAGAGGCATTTTGTATATGTCCAGAGACAACGTTGTAAAGATTCTATATTTTTATTGACCTCGGCTCATATTTGTATAAACATTCTATATTTTTATTGAGCCCTACTCATTATTGTATTTTGTGAGTATTGTGCTTTGCCATAATAAAATAGATTGTTGAGAATTTTTATTCTCATAACTTATCTTTGGTTAAAACTGAATTTTAAAGACTTTTGCTTCAAAATCGTTATGAGTACTTTGTAGAGTAGACACATGTCCATGTAGAAATTTTTCATCACATTAGTCATTGTTAAGATATAATAGTTCAGTACAAGTCTTACAATGACTTCTATTGGGCTAAGTCCCTCGATACAAGACCTTTCTAATTCTGCATGGCACATTTTTCCTTCGCCTTCTTCTCTGGGGGGTTGTTCATTTGAAGAATTCTTTAATGCACCTCTTTGGCTTCATCTATCAGTTTGTCTACATCTTCAAGGTCTTTCTTGAAGCTTTTAGATATCTCGATAGGTTGATCATCTATATCCCCAACAGAGGAATAGGAGTAAAATAGTTGGCCTAGCAACCTTGCTAGGAATAGTCCTCTTAGTAGAAGAATTTACATCCATGGGCGGCTTTTGTATAGAGCTTATAAGTTGTAAGATATTATGTTCTCAATTCCCTTATGGACTGGTCTTTATATATTGTTTTGGATGGACTCCGAAGCCATCGACATTAAAAAACCATGTGCTGTAAATCTGTGTCACTAAACCATTTTGGAATAGGAACCCTAGTACCTACACTGAGTTGACCATTATTATGCACATACAAGACAGCTTTAGAGTAAATTTGTTGAGTTATAACTTTAATATAAAAATCTAAATTCATAGCTGTTACAAGACAAAAATTCATTACTTAGTACAGTTTTTTGAGAGCAAGGACTTTACAAAATTAACATACTTGAAGTAGCTTCAAAATTCACAAAATTTAAAATTTCCATTAATTGAGCGATATACCATCAACATCCCAATCAAGATCTACCAAGGTCTTTGGCTCTAGTCGTTTTCGAATCTTCCTATTGTTCACCTTGAATTATGCTCTGCTAATATCCTCACCTCCCATGATATTGAGGTGCTCTCTAATATTTAGGAGGCTAGAGTAGAAAAGGTTAGTTTGAGTAAAAAGAAAAGAGATGTGTAGACTAGGGTTTTACGGGAGCCTTGAAGATGAAAGAGATGGAGCTCTGAGAAAGGAGGGAGATTAAGATGGAGGAGAAAGTTTAGGGTTTCGGGATTTGATGGTTTCATTAGGGTTGGGCAAATGAGATAGAGATGGAAGAGAAAGAAAGGAAGAGTTTAATTTGGATGTTCAAGAGGGAAAGCGGACTTGAAAATGAAATTTTTGATTACAATGAAATTTGAGATGGGTTTTTGGGGGGAAACGTGAGTTTTGGGGGATCTCAAAAATTTCAAAATTTTAAGGATTTTTTGAGCGACGAAAATGGTGGGACCATATCTACCCTAAACCCCCTACTTTTTTAAAGGGACAAGTGTAATTATTAGTACTGAAAGCCTAGTCCCCCTCCCTATAGCCTAGTCTCCCTCCCTATATTTAAAGGAGACCAAATGTGCACAATTCTCTATTCCTATTGGTCCGTTTTTTGCTAATTACTTCCATTAGTAAAAGGCCCAAAATATGTCCAATGTTAGACAATAAAGGCAGATAGTGCCCCTTTTGAAAGATAGCTTCTGAGGACTTTCCACACGCTCCCTACTATTAAAACTAAAGGCAACTCCTCTTTTATAATAGAAGGATAGTGAGAAGATCGAGGGTTCCCTCTCCACTATAACCACCTATTGGTGGTAACCACTCCTAACTTGACATAAACAGCATTCTAGAGATGGCATATAACAATGCCCCATATCTCTATTCATAAGGCTATGCATACCCTATGCATAGGCTATGCATACCCTTATGCATAGCCTATGCATAGCTTATGCATAAGCCCTATACATAGCCTATGCATAGAGTATACATAGCGTATGCATAGCCTATGCATACGGGCCATAGGCTCTTGACCTAAACCTAATCCCTGGCACCCAAGGGTGCAAAAACACAAAGAGAAGAAGCATAAACAAAGAATGGAAAAAGAAGGCTTACCTCTTTAGCTGAATCTGTATGAACTGCTATGTGGCCAAAACCCTTGGTGGTTGTTCGCTTGAATAGACTTACAAAAAATTATCATAATAAATCAAAACATTAGTTCATTAGTTCATAAGCACTATGCATAGACCATGCATAGGCTATACATAAGCATTATGCATAGGGCATGCATAAGCCCAATGCATAGGGTATACACTATGCATAGGGTATGCATAGGCACTATACCCTAATCCCTGAAACCCAAGGGTGCAAAAACACAAAGAGAATAAGCATAAACAAAGAGTGGAAAAAGAGGGCTTACCTCTTGTAGCCGTCCGTATAAGCTGCCTGTGGCCTAAACCCTTGGTGATTGTTCACTTGAATAGACCTACAAAAGATTATCATAAAAAATTATAAGATTAGTTCATTTTGACATATTATGCAATAGGCCTTATGTATAAGGCCTATTGCATAAGGCTTATGCAATAGGCCCTATTGTATAAGGCTTATGCATAGGGCTTATGCATAAGGCTTATGCATGCAGGCATAAGGCTTATGCAATAGGCTATGCATAGGGCTATTGCATAAGCCTTATGCATAGGGATTATGCATAAGCCCTATGCATAAGACTATGCACAAACCTATTGCATAGGGCTTATGCACAAGCCCTATTGCATAAGGCTACGCATAAACCTATTGCATAGGGCTTATGCACAAGCCCTATTGCATAAGGGCTATGCATTACGCTATTACAAGAGGCCTATTGACCTAACCCTATTACAAGAGGCCTATTGACGTAACCCTACTCCCCGGCACCCAAGGGTGCAAAAACACAAAGACAAGAAACATAAGCCAAAATGAAGAAAGAGGGCTAACCATATGAGAGGCTATGGCCAAACCCTTGTTCACTTGAATAAACCTACAAAAAAGAAACATAATAAATAAAAACGTTAGTCCTCATTAACACATTAGCAAGCAAGAAGAACAAGAGAAAAAAGAGGTGAGTACCCTAAACCCTACTCTTAATGCACAAGTGAATAAAAAAATTAGTTTAATGTTAAGCCTAAACCCTAGCTCTATGCATAGAATACTTAATAGAAAGCTTTAATGGAGAGCTCTCCATCAAAGCTCTCTATTAGAGGAGGGGAAGGGAGAAAGGGGAAGGAAAGAGAGAGGAAGGGGAAGAAAGGCTCACATTGAGCTATGTGAATACTTAATAGAAAGCTTTAATGGAGAGCTCTCCATTAAAGCTCTCTATTAGAGGGGAAGGGAGAAAGGGGAAGGAAAGAGAGAGGAAGGGGAAGAAAGGCTCACATTGAGCTATGTGAACAAGCTTTCCATGAAAGCTTGGAATAAGGCAAATATTGAAGCTTTCCATTAAAGCTAGAAGAAAGCAATAAAGAGGGCTTACCTTGGAGAGCGAGAGTTGATTGATGCAAAACCCTTGAGAGAAGAGGTGTGGTGGGAGGAATAGTCAGCAGGTTGCAGGCATAGCCTGTGCATGTGTAGGATAAGGGAAGTAGGTAGGTATTGACACCCGTTGGTGGCAATTTATGCGGGAGTCACAGTTCACAAGTCGCTAAGATCAGCATCGAAATTTTGTTGTTAGTTTCGTTGCTAGGCAGCGAAAAAACGCTGCTGTGTTTGCTATGCAGCAGTGAAACCCTGGGTAATTTTTTGTTTATAGTTCTGGATGTTGTTGTGTGTTTTTTATGAATCCTAAATCAATTTTAGCTAGGTTAAAGATGTTTGACAGTGATCTCAAGGGCTGGAAGTTGGTTTCGAGGCATGGTTGAGAGAAACAATTGGTTGTGTGTGTGATCGATGCCAGTATATATACGACAACGTCGTATAACAATTGAGCATGTCCGGACATATGGTCTTCATGGGGTAGTGGCATGACCAAGTGTGGATGATGACATGGAGGAGAACCATAGGAGAGTGCTAAGTAACATGCCACCCACACCATTTGGTGACATGGGTAAAGTGCGAAAGGTGGCAAGGCTTCATATGGAAAGCATGGCTTAGAATCATCTTCCCCAATTAATGAATGAGGTGCCTCCACCATTGCCACATGAGGAGGAAGAGAATCTCATCATGGATGACATGGTGAATGACTTCTTTGGACAGGAGGTCATAGATGATAGTGAGCAAGCTCCAATGTCACAAGAGGAGGAAACTTTGCATAGAGAGGCAAGCACCCCTTTGTATGAGGGATGTTCGTACTCCACACTGCAAGAAAACTTGGAGCTATTGAACTTGCAAACAAATTATGTATGGAGTGATGCAAGTGTCACAAGTCTTCTTTGGTAAGGCTGCCTCATTCTACTCTCTCAAATAGAAAATGTTTCATATTCTATATACTCTCTCCTTGCTAATATTTTGACATATGATTTCTTATGTTTTGTTTTGCAGGCTTCTCAAGAAGATTATTTTCCCTCAAAATCTATTACCAAACTCACGAGATGGGTGTCATAATGCTAGGTATGGATTACAAAAAATAACATGCATGTCTCAATGATTGAATGCTATTTAGAGGGGTTAATAAAGATACAACACAATGTCTACAATGTGGGGAGAGCCGTTGTAGGGATGATTTGCAAGGAGGTAAAGTTCCGCGAAAGGTTTTGAGACACTCCTCGCATCCAATACATGTTTAAATGTAAGGGGATTGTAGAACTCATGACATGGCATGCTACTCATCGCTCAATTGATGGCATTATGAGGATTGTAGCTGATTCACCGGCATGGAAACATGTGGAGCATCAATGGCCAAATTTTAAAGATGAGCCTCGTCACTTATGTCTTGGCTTGGGCATGGATGGTGTTAACCCATTTGGCTTCAAGTCCACATCATAGTCTACTTGGCCTATTGTATTGGTGAATTATAACCTCCCTCCATGGGTGGCAATCAAGAAAGGTCATATTATTCTTGCTCTCCTTGTATGAGGCAATTATAAGGTGGCAAAGATGTATGTTTACCTCGAGCCTTTGATTGAGGAGCTCGAGACACTATGGCGATGTATCAAAGTACATGATGTTTCAAGGACAATAAATAGACGTAAGGCAAAGGTGGAAGGAATTTTGCTTTGGACGATGCATGACTATCCCGGGTTCTCGGAGTGCTCAGGTACCTACTTGAACCTTATATGCATAAGGCTTTAGCCTTTAAACTTTAAGTTTATATCTCTATCTCAATCATCTCAATTTTAAAATAGGTTTGGAAACCTTTGGACATCATGCATGTTCGATTTGTGGACCATCACTTGTTTTGAAAAGACCCTCTACACTTAAGAAGGTGGTGTATGACAAACATCATTAATTTCTCCCTCCTTCACATCCTAAGTATGTGCCACATGATGTCTCACCACTTGTGATGGGAGGTAGATATTGGTTTGAGGCATGGAGAAGCACTCCCAATCCACCACCAAATGGGATGTCTAGACACTCAATCTTCTTTCGACTTCCATATTAGTGTGACATGAAGATCAATCATCTCTTAGATCCCATGCATATCTTCAAGAGTTTGGCAACAAATATTTGGGACCATTTAATTGGTAAAGAGATACAAATGGGCGCAAGGGATGACTTACAAAATTGGAAGCCTTCAAAGTGCATGGCCAATTGAAAGTGAGAGGCAACATAGTCCTACTACAAAAGGCACCATGGGTATTAACCAAGAGGGAGCACAATAAGATCAAAAGTGTGATTTGCCTCTTTTTGTACACCAACGGGAGTAATGCATTCATTGAAGGGTGCCTTCACAAAGACCAAAAAGAAAGGAGAGGAACAATTATATGGCCTCAAGACACATGCTTGGCACAAGATACTATAGGTATATAAATATTCACTTATTCATTTTCTCTTTATGGTACATAATTTGTAAGCCCATATACTAACTTCCATTTTTTTCTATGCATAGTTTATTCTTCCAATTGCTATAGTTGGTTGTGGAGACAAGAAGATTAGAGAGGCTATTTACAAAATGGGAAGCTTGGTGAGGTATGAATCTTCTCTTCAATTCACTAAGCTATATTGCTTATTTGGCATTCTCATGTGCTCACAAGTTATGTATTGGTAAATAGTACACATGATAGCTATGTATGTAGGTACATATCCTTAAAGGGGATGGATCCTACATCCATTGAGATGGCTCATCTCAATGTTATTGAGGTAGTGTGTATGATTGATGACAACTTTCTTAGAACAATTCTCACTAGCCAATTGCATCTTGTGGTGCATTTGGTTAATGAAGTGGCGTTGTGTGGTGTTGTTCATGTTTGATGGATGTTTTTCCTTGAAATATTCATGAAAACCTTAGAGGACTTTGTGTGGTGTTGTTCATGTTCGATGGATGTTTTTCCATGAAAGATTCATGAAAACCTTAGAGGACTTTGTGAGACAAAGAGCAAGGCTAGAAGCAAGCATGGTAGAGGGATGGTTGATGCAAGAGTATCTTGTGTATATCTCAAAACATCTATCTTGCATAGATCCTTCCATGCAACGATTGTGAAGCAATGACGAGGATGACCGACTAATCACTAACGTGCCTCAGGAAAAGGAAGGCAAAAACGAAGACTGGATGAATAATTACGCCACAAGGTGAATACATTATGCATTCTAAATATTCCCATCATAGAGAAGTGGATTGGGAGTTTGATACAAGGATGCAATCAAAAGATGAAATGATGAGAGAAGAGCTTTCAGAGAAGAGAAAATAGACGCTTGCCATTCTCACCTAGCTTGGAACCTCTACCAAATGTGATCAATATAGAATGTCTTTGTATGGCAATATCGATGGCATCACAAAATGGAGAGATGATCACAAGAGAAGAGCATGAGTATGCAAGAGGATGTGACCCTCAAGTAAGTATATTCTTCATCTCTATCTCACGTATATACCTTGTTTAATGCACAATACTAAATGTCATGCTTTTGTTTAATGTTAGTACAAAATATATAATGTAATATGGTCATAGGGAAGGCACTTTCGCATGGAGCATGTGGATTCTAAAAGAAACACATTTGATTGTGGTGTGATGGCAACTTTTGAGTAAGAAAGTCAAGCTAGTAGACATGATACTAATGTCATAGAGGACAATCTTGAGTATTATGGAACTATTCTTGAGTATTATGGAACTATTTAGAATATTCTTGAGATTGGATTTAGAGCATTTAGTCTATTCATCTTTGATGTCAAATGGTTCAAGTGATATATAGAGGTATAATAAAAGTGTAACCCCTTTTCTTTGTGATATTAAGTTGCATTTCACGCCAATTGAATTGATTCAAAGTGGTGTTATGTTATACAAGTTTCCCCTCGTTCAAAACATATCTTTCAAGATCAAGATGTGGAGGCCGAGTCTCTGGATGAGGTCCAAGTACTACCTCAAATTAGCTCATTGGAAGAAGACGATGAAGAAAACATTTTGAAGGAGCTAATCAAGAGCATGAGGAACGTCAATCCGAAGACGAAGATGAGTCACCTATCAATTATGACAATGCTTCATTGGATCATGATAGTAATATTGATATTAATATGGAACCCCATCTTTTCATTGAACTTCCATTAGATATAGACATTGATGAAGCAACATATATGGTATATTACAAGATAGGATAGATTCATGATCTTGACATTGTTTCGCTTATACAAAAGTTTTCAACTATCCTTTTTTTTTGCTCAAAACATGGATCCAAGGGTTCTAATGGATGTTTTTTTAAAACTATACATCATTTTCTATGTCTATGTGACATGTATTTTTAAAATTCAGCATCCAACAACTCTCTGGAATCTCATGCAGTGAAAACATTAGCGTAATTTCGTTGCCATTTTCGCTGTACAGCCAGCGAAATTACAGTATAGCAGCGAAATTTTTCTACTACAAAGCACTATCCCCAGTAGCAAAATTTTGCTGCTGGTATAAACACTGTGGAGCACCAAAATTTCTCTACTATAAGTGCTACTGAGCAACGAATGGAATCCTTGACATCCCGACAAAAACAAAGCTGCTAGAAAACGTTGTTATGCCCCCGACGTGTTGTAGTGTTTCTCCATAAGTTGATTGATGACTTGGCATGTTGGACAAATGAAGATTCCTCTTCTCTTTCCAATTGCAAACTATTGAGTCTTTGCTAAATGTCTTGAAATTCCTCTTTAGTGGGAAGATTGGATTCATAGTATATTACTCATTGTCCTTGACATTTGAATCCAGTAGAAGATACTCATCCACAATTGGATCGACAAAATCATCATCTTCTTCAATATTCTGTGCGATGATGGCAAGACAGTAGTCCTCCCTGATGTCAAACAACGCTTGAATATCTGTGAAGAGGATATACTGGCTATCACAGGTATTGGATATACAAGGAGGACTAAGGTCAAATGTGCTTTGTTTCCTTTACTATAGTGGGGTCCTCCTCACACGCAGCTGTAACAACTTGGGTGTCTTAATATTAAGATGCTTCACTGAGTTTCCTCTTCCCAATCAAGTTTATCTCCTCTGCAACCTCGCGAATCTCATCATTTTCTTCTCTTGAAGGTTCCTCTGACCTCTCCTCACCTCCTTCTATTAAAAATTTCTCATCCTCAAGCAACAGATGCAAATAGCAAATAAACTAGTAGTGGTAGTCAACAAGACGACATTTATGCTTATGTACTAGTGTGTATCTTCTTCTTATCCTCTGTCACCTTTGAAATATCCATGTTTACCTTATCTCTTGAGGATATATGGAAGAAACAAGATCGTCCACATGCACATATTGAACATTGTCTAGGATGACTTCATCATTCGAAGTTGTCCCTTGGTATTGCTGCTCTTTCTCTTGGAGATATGAGCATCCAGACAAGATCATACTTTCGATGGAGACATTGCAAGAAAAGATATGTGATATTTGAGGTTAGCGATGGTGCTGGCCGACTTTGTGAAGGAAATCGAACAATTTCTCATTAGGAGTTTCTTAAAATCCAGTATCGTGTTCAACCTCGATCTCAAAAGGATGCATCTACAAGCAGAAAAAAGATATCAAAATGATTGTTAACTACACATTAATGAAACAATAATAGAGATTTGCAGTTACAATAATGTAAACGTCAGTACAATGCCATTTATGGTGGATATTACGAGTGAAGCTTGATGTCGCGTTGTATTGAATCGAAATATACATGGTCTACGTTGCACAAATATGCATCGAAGCTAGCAATACTACAACTTTTCATTACAACACAGCTAAGGGCCAGCCAACGATCCCCCATAAGGTTCCATATTCAAGCTATACTAGGTTTGAGTTTTTAAAATTTCAGATAACACGACTATGAGATAGAAATATGGAATAGGGTTCCATATTCGAGCTAAAAAGACCTTGTATATTGCCAGTCAGTACAACACGATTTATGTTAGATGTTAGCGAGTGAGGCTTGATATCGCGTTGTGTTGAATCAAAATATACATGGTCTAAGTTTCACAAATATGCATCAGAAGCTAGCGATACTACAACTTATCATTACAACATAACTATGGGCTAGCCTAACAATCCCTCCTCGTAAGGTTCTATATTCAAGTTATACTAAGTTTGTGTTGTTAAAATTTTAGCAAACACGACTATGAGACATATATAGAATAGGGTTCCATATATTTGAGCTAAAAAGACCTTATATATTACAAGTCAGTACAATGTGATTTAGGTTGGACGTTAGCAAGGGGAAGCCTTATATCATGCTGTACTAACTTACAATATACAAGGTCTATATTGCTCTAATATGCAACAAACAAGCGTCTAAAGCTTGTGATACTACAATTTTTCATTACAATGTAGGGTTTGATTGTATGGTTTCACATTGCACAAATATGCAACGTAGGCGGTCGGACATAGGGTTCCATATTCATGCTATACTGACCACGTATATTGCAAGTCAATACAACACGATATAGGGTGGATGTTGGTGACGAGTGAAGCCTTATATCACGTTGTACTAAATTATAATATACTAGATCTATATTGCACAAATATGTAGAAAACACTAAAAAGCGGCTTCTAAAGCTCGTGAATCTAGCATATTTAAAAAAAACGCGAGTATGGGCCGAAGATCTTCCATAGCGTTCCGATTTCGCGCTATATAGACCTTATATAACGCAAATCAGTACAACGTGATTTAGGGTGAAGCCCTACTATTAAACAATCCTAAAATAGGATTGATCATGGTGATAGACATAGATTAAGCAACATAATTAATGAGGATTATACCACTCTAAGAAATCCATAAGAGAGAGAGAGAGAGAGAGAGAGAGAGAGAGAGAGAGAGAGAGAGAGAGAGAGAGATTGCACACTCAACACCAAGCTCTATTGCTGCATATCTCAAAGTGAACCATACAATGATATAGGCCCTCTAACCTTATCCCACTTTACACATCATCATGCCATGTGGCACTCCCTTTTCCACTTCTTTGGTCAACACACACACCATACATGTGGCATTCTTATCTTACCACAATATTTTGCACCTCTAGGGTGGTTTTCCACATATCTCTCAACACCCCCTCTTAATCAAGGTGTTCCACAACTCACCCATCACCCATCAATGTAGCATTGCACAACCGCAATCGCTACCTCTCAACACTCCCCCTCAATGATACATCGGAGTGTTCATCAACCAAACATGCGTATGCGTGTCTACCATCTTAGACACCAAGTCCATTTTGAGCTGACTCGCTCTCATAGCAGAACCGCTGAGCCCAATTTGAACGTATAAGTTTGGGTGGGAGCCAACCCATGCGCATGCACTTCACACGTGCATCGCTCATGTACACATCACAATAACCGTTTTGAGCTTCTCGGTGAGCTCGGGTAGGGCAACCCTCATACCAATGGGTGATTACAAATTGTTTTGGAGCATGCAGACTCGAGCACGGTTGTCCTCATAAATCTGGGTGAGATGATTTTACAAACCTTTTTTTGCACTATGCAAGGGCAGGGCATCCGTATCAAAAAATAATGATCAACATCCACGGCTTTTGCCACTAAAGTCGATATTTGCCCGCTATTTGAGGGCACTAGAGAGAGAAAAATATACAACTCATTTTGGCCGTAGCCAGGCAGAGGACCCATGTGAATTTCACATGAAAACCACGTCTTGGCCATGCATACAAAGTGAAACTTGCAATGTTCGCTGTAGTGAAATTGTAGTGGGGGGATAAATCTCCGTATGAATTGGGCGATTATTTACCACAACAATTAATAAAATGGAGTTGGTCCTTTTTTCTCATGTGAATGGGAGGTTAGAAGATAGAGGGTGACAAAATTAAGGTTTTAAAAAAATAAAATAAAAAGCACCCTAACATATCCCAAGAAGAAAACACGACTGCTATCACACTATCTCTATCACACGAAGGTGTGGTTGTGAAGAGATCTGCGGCGGCTGCTATACTCCTCTACAATCCATCTGTGCTCTAGCAGTGCTAGCTACTTCCCACGAAACTTGGCTCTCTCCGGCTATACCAGCTATGCTTGCCGTTGCATTCTAGACTTGCCTGTTTTAGTAACGACTTTGACCTCATTATATGGAGTCACAGGAGATCTTTCTCAGCAGCTCCACCTACAATCATCTCAGAGCATTCTGTAATCTCTCTTTCTACACTTGATTTTCTATAAACTAAGGTCTGCCAGTCGCTTCTTCATGTTTTGGTGATTGCTGCGCTTCCTCACTCCATCTCTCTCTACTAGGTGCTGTCGGCTCTTTTGTTGTGTGAACATTGGATGCTTCTTTTGCAACCGTGACAATGTTCGCCTCTCTCTATTGCTTTCAATCGTGACTGTGTTTGCCTTGATGTTGTTCGCTTTCTTAATGCTGTTTAGAATTTATCTTTATTGGTCATTTAAGCTGATTTTATGTGTTGGAGTTTCCTTCATCGTTGTGAATAAAATACAATGCGATATGGGGGGTTCAATGTGTTGGAAGTCTTCCTATTGCGTTGTAGTGAATTTAATCTAAATTTTCTTCTTTGTTTGTCGTTTGAGTCTATTTTGCATGTTGGAGTTTCTTTGATTGTGAATGTAGTACAACGCGATGTATGGGTTTGAATGTGTTGGTTGTCTGCATATCGCATTGTAGTGATTTTTATCCAAAATTTTTCCTGGTTAGTGGTTTGAGTCATCTGTCTGATTTCATTATATATGGCACGGACAAAGTGGACTGTGAGGGCCTCCTCGTTGAAGGATTCTAAAAATAGGTCAAAAAGCTGCACTGGGAAATAATATATCCAGCCTTCAGTCAATGATGAGGACTCAAAGGTACATAGGTCCGTTTTACGAAAGGTGTAAAAGCACATGCAATGCATAATTTCTAAGATCCCATTCCAGTTCCTTATCAGATCCATTTGCGAAAGGAACCATATGGTATACATTGGCAGGGCTCAACACTGGGCTTCTTACATGAGGCTGCTGAGGATCGGCTCATTGAGCATTTTGAGGACAGCTACATTCTAGTTGCCCATGCATATAGAGTAATAGTGATGTCAAAGGACATGTACTCCCTACAGCTTCTTAGGTTCAGATATGACAAGACCCTAGAGCTAGTGAACTTCAATGACACAAAGATGAAAGGTATCCTAGAGATCCCCCCTTGAGGGAAAGAGTTATTGTCACTGAAGAGACAAAGGTCAATCATTCGCGTGACATGTGGCACAACGTACAAAAGACCAATAATAAAGCCAAAAATAGGGAGGCTGATAGGGAAAGTATTGAAAGGGTGAGGAGAGAAGCTGCCTTTCAAGAATTGCATGATTCTAATGTTGAAGCTTTGAGGTATTTGGCCCCCTCTTTCATTGTGAGGATTCTGGTGCGAAACACTCCTCAATACTTCCCTTTCGACGTGGAGGAGATTGATGTGTTGTTTAGAATGCACAAGGAGGTCAATGACAGAGTTATGCAGGCTTCCCCTACCCAACGATAATATTCATAATTAGCCCATTCACCTTTGATACAAAGTGTAAATTCAATATAATTGACAATGTAAGAAGGCATTGATCTTTATATTAACTACTCTTGACATGTACAAAATTTTGTCATGCCGAATGTTAACAAAGCAGTTTTGTATTTCCATGTTGTAATGATGATCTTTATGATATAGTTGGTAGCACCAAGAAAACTTGCTTTATGGTAATGTCTTTACATGAAATGTTCCTTTCATTACCTATATGTAGAAAACAAAAGTAATGTATGTAAGTTATAGCCTATTATGACTTAATATTGAAAACAGAACATTATTACCATTTCATTGGGCTCCACAATCTAAATAACAAAAATAAAACTTTAAAGAAATGTTGTGAACCTTGCACTCCGTTTTCCTTGTAGTCGAGTTGATAAATAATCCTGTAAGTAAGTTCTCACAAATGACATCATGGTCAAGAAGGTTAACGAACATAACAAACAAAGTAAAATCATAAAGAAATCATGATTAGAAAACATACCTTAACGAAGTTTACCAGACTATTAAGATACAGAGGCCGAGAGAAGAAAAAGAAGAGATGCAGCAGATATGGCAGAAATAAGTGACGTTGTAAGAGAGGCAAGAAACAAAGAGAACTAAGTTCAAATTATGGAGAAAGTCTTTAATCAAACTAGCTTTCAATCAGTCTCGCCTCTTTGCGTGATATTCCTTGTGACATATATTTTGGTGGTTGGTATTCAAGCCTGACATTCTTCTATTTTTGACTTTTATGCCAATATATTTTTGACTTTTTTGAGCTTGAAATCGTGGGGACCACTCTAACAAAAAAGATCCGTGTTACATGGATCTAGAATCCAAGCACTCTCATTGGTTGGCCTTATATTATTTTAATGGGTTCTACAAGGGTCCATTTGGAGCCCAAATTTTCCCTAATGTGCTATAGGTGGTTTGGTAGTCATGTATACAACGCAAGGAATGCTTTTGTAAAATGTAACAAGGAAAGGCAAGAGTGAAAAAAGAAACAAGTAATGCAAAGGGTACGAGTATTTCGAAAAGCCTGATAGATAAGAGGAGAGAAACTAAGACCAAGAATTAGTAGTACCTAGTGTCCTAGGATCACTAAGTGTTAGTGAGAAGATAAGATCTACCTAGGTTGGTCTACCTTTAACGGAAAGAAGGAAACATGAGGAGCATCCAATACTTTACATTTTTGGTGGAAGTTTTTTGTGTTTAACTTATTTTTAGAGCAAGGTTCTCATAACAGCCTTGAGTAGCCCAAGTAAGGTGTTTCTTTCATAATAACCTTGTACCTAGAGCAAGATGTTACATTTGAGTGGTAGGTTGGAATCAATGCCATGGTCATATGCTTCTACACTTTGGCCTTGCCTTCTTCTTGGTTGTGGTTGAATTGCCTCCATGGGTCTCTTTGGGATCCTTCACTTGGATGTTACACCACTATTGTTGGTATGATTATGGTGTAAGACTTTGGAGTTGTTGAGGGTGAAGTCCACTTCTTGGAGGGGCTAAAGTATGGTTCAAGGAACTAAGGCTTCCATGGGTTCCGTTTGCAAGGTTAAATGTTCAAGGGGGGCACTCAACGTTGAGGTTTTGGGAATGCATAGGGCTCGAGTATATATCTCGAGCTTTTAGGAAGACATACTCCCCCCATACTCTTGGATGCGTCGCAGCTGACTGCTTTGAGATTCGCACACCCTGTGTCGAAGGTCTATCAGCCTCTCAAACTTTAATCTATCAGTGTTTATAAGTTGGGGTTGAATGGTGGCAGAGGATTGCCTATCTTTGGCTGAGTTAGTCATCATTGGCTAAAATTTTAATCCACCCTAGATGATGCAACGTGGGCTATTTAAAAAGCCGCCACGTACTCTGTACCGGGAAAATAGAATTACAATGCCGGAATTGCATTTCCGCATGGATTTCCGTCCGGAAGATGCTTATGGCTTTTGATCGGACCGCAGAGAGAGAAACACAAGAAGCAGCGCGTAAAAGCCACCTAATTTTAATTGAGCATATCTATGTTATCGGAGGGGTGGTGGCGCAGTTGGCTAGCGCGTAGGTCTCATAGCTCTGAGGTATCCTGAGGTCGAGAGTTCGAGCCTCTCTCACCCCAAATAGAAGTTTTTACATTTATTTCGGACAAGTTTTTTTTTTTTTTTGGAAAACGACCTCATCGCGTTTATTTTGTTGTTGCCTGCTATTATATCACACAAGCGATACTGGCTTTTTACGCTGCTCGCAATATGCGAGCACAATGGCATGGTCCCATCATCAACCACATAGAAGAAAGAGTGCAAGGATCGAGGCCCATCATCTCAGTGGGCCTCTCTCACCTTCCTTGTCGCCCTCTCCTGCACTATTGCACCTTAATTTTAATTTAAGGACAAAAACCCCTAAATTAGAGAACAAAAACCTAAATTTTAAAGATACGTCAAAGTTGTGTGGGGATCCTGAAATTAATAACCCCATATTTAACAACCCTTCTTTTCCCTACATGAAAGAGAAAGAGAGTTAGAATAATGATGAGAGAGAGAGAGAGAGAGAGAGAGAGAGAGAGAGAGAGAGGGCTCATTATAAATATCTATCGATCGGCAGTGGGCATAGAGGCAGAGTAGGGCATGTCGCATGACCAAAAATGATCAAGATAAAGGTGGTTGGCAAACAACTAGCATAATGGAATGGTCCCATCATCAACCACATAGAAGAAAGAGTGCAAGGATTGGGCCCCAATGCCCATCATCTATTGGCATGGTCTCACATAGAAGAAAGTGTGCAAGGATTGGGCCCCATCATCAACAGAGAAAACGAATCCCACCAACAGAGAAAAGAGCAAGAGTCAAGAAACACTTGGTCAGTGGGCCTCACATTTTTTTCCTTGTCTCGCCGTTTGTTACCCTCTTGCACTATTCCACCTTCACCAACACTATCTTGCTTGTTTCCACCTTTGCTTTCTTTGGCTGAATTGAAAACCCTAGGAGTTCCTCTTTCTATTAGCTTTTATTATTAACAACACACACACACACACACACACACACACACACACACATATCTAGTTTCTCCTTCTTTGTGTGTGTGTGCATGCGCATGACCATAATAAAGGATCCCAACCATTGAGACACAATATATATCTAGTTTCTCCTTCTTTGTGTGTGTGTGCATGCGCGTGACCATAATAAAGGATCCCAACCATTGAGACACAATATATATTCCTAGCTTCTCCTTCTTTGTGTGCATGTGCGTGACCATAACAAAGGATCCCAACCATTGAGACATCCTACACAATCTCAATGAGTGGCATAGCCTGGAAGTA
The DNA here is from genome assembly GCF_041138505.1 of Cibotium barometz. Taxonomy (NCBI): domain Eukaryota; kingdom Viridiplantae; phylum Streptophyta; class Polypodiopsida; order Cyatheales; family Cibotiaceae; genus Cibotium; species Cibotium barometz. The sequence continues at coordinate 54,139,911 of NC_141054.1, forward strand.
GAGATACACAAATATTATATATATATGACTAGTCTTACTGAAAGCTTTTTAACCTTGATTTAGCATAGCAAACAAGCCACAAGCATGTCACCCAACCACTAGAAGATGACCAATTTGATCAAGTTGCTCATTCTCAAAATAAGAAGATGAATTGCCAACACAGGTGTAGTGCAATGGTTAAAGGATTGGAGTCCCAACAACAAGTTAATGTAGGTTCGAATCTTATGTGCTACGATGTTGTGCACCCATGTAATTAGAGTAGGGTGTGTGAGTTGTGTATATACAAACCGATGGTTTTTGCCACGTTTTAAAAAAAAAATGATTGCAAGATAGGATATCCCATTAGAGCTTGAATGGGCATAAGATAGAAGAAAGCTTGCTTCTATACAACGAGTATATAGCCAAGATTCCATGGAAGCTTGCATAAGCACTCCAAGAAAGTGTTTTAGTGAAATGATTAGTAAATTAATTAGTTAAGGATTGGCCCAATAATTGTCTTATATACTTGGCCCTCCTTTCGCACTTATTAACCTATGTCCATGCCCAAACTTATAGAAGCACATAGGTTAGTATGTACATGGCGACTTATTATGCAAGCGGCTCACTATTGTTACAAACCATCCCTACCCATAGGTTTCTTCCTTGAAATCATTAACATTGAGCTCAAGAGATGGTATTTAACACCCCCATATCATGTAAGCTAACCGCCAAATGACCAAGAATGGTATGTCTATAAAAATTTCCCATGAGAGCAAAATGTCAACACCCCCACATCATGTAAGCTAACCACCATGAAATGACCAAGAATGGTATGGCTATAAAAAATTCCCATGAGAGCATAATATCATCGATATGGTTAAAAACTGCATATAATACTCTAAAATCAACCCTCCATAAATCCCAATGTCAACACAGAGCTCCCATAAGGATATTTGCATATATTGGAGCTTAAATCCAATCTCATAAGGTCTCCAAAACTAAAATTTATAAGAAATTTTAGTAAGAATATAATCCACATTTACCTCAATTATTCACCACCCAATGCATCTTAAAGTCCTTCAAACCCTTCTAACATGGAAGCGTACCTCCATGAAGTCTCCTCAAGGGGGGTAAACCTTTCCGTTTCACCAAGTATTCCACTAAAAAGTAGTCTTTCCCTCTTTCCCACTATACTCTATGATATATATTCACAATCATACCCTCTTCATCCATAGGAGGTAGCTCATCCACCGCTTGCACATACAAATATAAGTAAGCCTTCAAATGTGATACATGGAAAAGCATGATGTATCCTAGTAGTAGGAGGAAGCATCAATTGATAAGCAGCTTCTCCAACTCTCCTCAACACTTTGAATGGTTCATAATAATAATGAGCAAGCTTCATGCATTTATTGCCTTTGAGTGAACCATATCTATTCTTGGGACTTCTCAAAAACACCAAATCCCGTTCTTTGGGAAAGACAATATACTTCTATGAGCATCCTTATCTAGTGCTTCATCCTCTCTTGAGACTTTTTAAGGTTGTCCTTGCATTGTTGGAGTATGGCTTGCATCTTTTCCATCTCATTTCTTGCATTTGGATTCATACATGTTATGAGACTGACAGGAAACACTAAAAGGTAAGACTAGGAAAGTTAACTTATATGTAAAAGGTTTGTAACATATAAATAAGGTTCAGGGGAATTCAAATTGGAAATACCTAAGCAATGGTTAATAGGCATTAAGTGAAAGTAAAAGGAAAGGTGAATGGTGTTCAGTAGTGGAAGCCCAATAGACACAAAAGAGGGTGCCCTTCCTTAGGGTATTTAAAGTGACATTGGCTAGTGAAAAAGCACAGTTAGTCAATGAAAGGTCAAGGGGCTGAAGCTAGAAGGTCATGCACCATTAGGGCCTATAGGGTCCATTTAGGATATGGTTGGGTGGATAATCAAAGCACTAGTCTTTTATAAGTCCTCAAGCTTATAATACAAGGAGCATTACATTGGTATCAGAGCCAAGTTCTCTCTCTTCCATGTTTCTATTGAGCCACTCATTGCTAACTCTAATTATACTTATACCCATTAATATCTACACCTTAATCTCTTTTCTATTCATTTCCATGAGCTAATCCTTATATTTGTTAAATCTTCTCTATACAAAATACCTCTTGCCTAATAAATTGGGCATACTTTGGAGTTCTACATGGAGCAAGTGAAGTACAAGATAACCATGAAGGATCATTGAAGAAAATATCAAAACAAGGAGGAATCAATTCATAATTACCCAACCAAGTAAGGTCATTGTGAAAATTTTTTATTTTTTTACTTTGTAAGAAATTTTCCATTTGCTTAGTGTTAGATTAAATGGCTTCTCAAGGTGGTCTTCCCACATGGAAGTGGATATTACAAAACCAAATGAAATAGATATGTAAGATATGGAGACAGACTTTGATGATTATGAGGATATGGAAATGAAAGATGATTATGAGGATATGGAAATGAAAGAGATGAAAGAAATAATCTCTAATATAAAAAACAAACTTGAGAAAATGATGGCTTGATGGAAGGGGAAGGATTGGGATTAAAAAAATATCTAAAAGTAACATTGGTGAGGGAATGGAAAAAACTCTAGAAAAAGGGTTGAATGAAACCATAATTGAAGAGAGTCCCAAAACCAGAGATCAGGGTATAGTATTCAAAGATTTAAAGGCACCCACTTTTAGTGGAGAAGAGAAGGATAGAAATAAAGATGCGGTCTATATTTTTCTACAAAAAAGGCAAGATTTGCATCTTTTAAGAAATGTGCCTAAACATAACCGCCGCATTGAAGCTAGCCTGATGTTTTACCTCTAGATAGAGGGATAAATCATCCCATAGAAGTTTTAAAGGATTCAAAGCCAATTAGTGAGCCACCTTATAGAGTAAGTTTGACTGAAAGAAAAGAAGTTGAAAAATAGTTGGCTGAATATTTAGAACAAGGCTTTATTAGGCCAAGTAAGTTTCCCTGGGCTTTACCAATATTATTGGTGAAGAAAGAAGATGAATCTATGTGCTTGTGCATAGATTATCGTGGATTCAATGCAATCAAAATAAAAAATCAATTTTCCATTCCCAGGATAGATGAGTTGTTTGATCAACTCAAAGGTGTTCAATATTTAGTAAGATCGATTTAAGGTTTGTATATCATCAAGTAAGAATTAGAATTGAAGATGTGCCAAAAATAGCATTTATGATATCTTTTGGGTACTGTGAGTTTTAAGTAATGCCTTTTGGTCTAACTAATGCTCCTGCTACTTTTATGAACCATGATGAACACTATGCTTCATCCTTATTTAGGGAAACATTGCAAGAAGCAATGCTAGGATCATTCTATTAGTTATGAGAAAGGTAAAAGAAGACCAATTAATTTTTAGGAAGGTGATTTAATTTATGTAGTCAAAAACTTTAAAAAGTGAAAAAGTTCCAAAGTCAAGTCTAAGGTATTGTGGTCCTTATACAATACTTAAAAAATTTGAAAATGTAGCTTACAAGGTAGCTTTACTTGAAGGTTCCAGAGTACATCTTGTGTTTCATGTTAGTAGACTGAAACACAAGATGGGAAACACTAACAACGTTATTAGAAAAGAAGAAATAGTTGATTTTATAGAACCATCAATTCTTCCACATGAGCCTGAAAAAATTCTCAAATATCGAGAAAAGAAAAGTAAACATTCTATGTTTAAAGAATGTTTAGTAAAGTGGAAAGATAGACTAGAAGAATGATCAACTTGGGAAAGAGTGGCTACATTGAAGAAAAGGTTTCCCAAGTTTGTTTTTAAAGATGAAAACTTTTCTTTTAAGGGGGAATAAATGTTATGAGACGACAGGAAACACTAAAAGGTAAGACTAGGGAAGCTAATTTATATGTAAAAGGTTTACATATAAATAAGGTTTAGGGGATTTCAAATTGGAAATACCTAAGGAATGGTTGATAGGCATTAAGTGAAAGTAAAAGGAAAGGAGAATGGTGTTCAGTGGAAGCCCAACAGACACAAAAGAGGGTGCCTTTCTTTAGGGTAGTTGAAGTGACATGGGGCTTGTTGAGAAAACGTGGTGCTCATGCTAGATCAAGTGTGTGGAGAAAAAGAACTCACAAAATACAAGAACAATATTTTTCTTATTAAGTTGTTTATGTATACAACTAGGCCTTGCTTAATACAAAATGCCTCCTAGCTCCACCTTTAAATAGGTGAGCTAGTGGACCTTAAGTCCCTTCACACTCACACCCTTTTCTTCCCCTTCTACATAATCTTAGTCTCTTAATACCCCCCCTCAATACCAACTATGAAAGAATGGAATAGGTGGTATTGGACATAGGTTGCCTTTATAACATTAGGCATACAAGGATGTCATGGTGGTGTGGTTATCTAGGATTTATAAATATGTTCCTAGAGCCTTAGAGGCTAATACAATGATGCCATCTAAGTCTTTATTTGATGTCGATGAAGATGTACACCTCAATGATGATGCACCCCCCTCTTTGTGCTTGCTTGACCTCTTGTAGTTGACATGCTTTAGACATACATGCCATTACTTCCACATGCTTTCTACCTTGACCATTCTCACACAATGATCAAAACAAGGCTGCCACCCTTGCTTAAGTGGTTTGCTTATAGATGTTCCTTCAACATGCTATGTTTCCTTTAATACCATACCTCCTCCATGGGCAATGAGGTAGATTTATATGGGAAAGGGAAAGGAAGGGTCTTACCACTTGCCTTATGGATTGGTCAAGGGCAGTGTCTACTCCATAATTACAACAACTTTTGTGCATGTTGGCTACATGATACCCATTAGGGTTTGAAGGTACAAGCTTAATGAAAGTGAGTAAGTGGTTGAGGTAAATGCTCAAACCAATAAGGTACATCATCCTTGGCTCAAGAAGGAGAGGGCATGGCTCATAATGTTGCCAATGCCTCTTACAAAGACAATGCCAAAAGATGTTTAAAATCATGACAAACAACAAGGTAGAGCACTTAGTGATGCTATGCTCAACCTTACAAGTCATCTTAGACAAGGTAGAGCACTTAGTGATGCTATGCTAAACCAAAAGACAATGCCAAAAGATGTTTAAAATCATGACAAACAACAAGGTAGAGCACTTAGTGATGCAATGCTCAACCTTACAAGTCATCTTAGACGATGAAAATGTTGAATATGCAGCGAAAAAACCAGAAATCTTCAACCTCTTGGCTTATGGGATGAAGACAATGGTTCATGGTTGTACCATTTCTCTTTGGAAGAAACGGGTTGATGATAAAGACTTGTAATGTGGCACTTATGGTGTGTGCCCGACCTCCAATGTTCATGAAGAAGAGCCTCCTTAGTGTTAAAGACCTCCTCCTTTGATGGTTAAGACCATATTAGTGTTAAGCAACACTTTGTTTGGTGATTAAGATCGTGTTTAAAAAACATAATTAGTGCTTAAAAGCACATTTTTAGTATCTAATGACACTTATTTTGGTGATTAGTTCACCATTAGTATTTATTAATAACACTATTAGTGTTTAAGAACACTTTATAATAACTTCCCTTTGCTGGATTAACAGCTTCATTAGTGTTTAATAAACACTATTAGTGCTCATAAGCACACTTTGAAAAGCTTTGAAACCTTGAAGGTTGATGTTGATGATGGAATTTGATGAGAATGAGGCTTATGGATACCTCATGTGGTTAGGCACCGCTTCAAACTCAAGAGAAAGATCAGCAACAATCATTCACATCATCACTTGGATGATTAGAGCAAGGGGGGAAGGATTTGAGCAACAAAAAAAATCAAGTTGAAGCTTTAATGGAAAGCTTGCATGAAGTGAGGAGAGGCGACTGATTTTCTGCTTCTAGTCGGCGCGTCAGACCACCAAATGAGCTCAAAATTCAGCTATGGAGCCCTTAGAGAGTGGGCTACCAAAGCCCTTAAGTCCCATGGCTAATGGTGGCCTACAGTCGGCGTATGGCTGTACGGCCACGATTGCTGCAGAAAACGGCGCTACAGAGGGAATGCCTCCGCGAGAGGAGTGAAGTATTCAGACGATTAGCCATACGAATACATGCGCCCAGGTCTCCTCTACATCTCCCATGAAAAAATCTCTGAGAGTTATGCCCTCTACAAGCTGCTGGCTACAAGCTGCTGGAAGGCCTCCACCAGCAGAGGGTTGAGCTCCACAAGTGAATAGATAAGAAAAAATGGAGAAAAATGACCTAATCTACACCACAAGAGTCCTAATCAACCTAGGATCTAGGGACCATGTTGAGAAAACGTGGTGCTCATGCTAGATCAAGTGTGTGGAGGAAAAGAACTCACAAAATACAAGAACAATATCTTGCTTATTAAGTTGTTTATGAATACAACTAGGCCTTGCTCAATACAAAATGCCTCCTAGCTCCACCTTTAAATAGGTGAGCTAGTGGACCTTAAGTCCCTTCACACTCACACCCTTTTTTCCCCCTTCTACATAACCTTATTCTCTTAATAGGGCTAAAGCTGGAAGGTCATGCACCATTAGGGCCTTTATAACCATGAGCTTAGGGCCCATTTGGGATATGGTTGGGTGGAGAATCAAAGCACTAGTCTTTTACAAGTCCTTAATGTTATAATGCAAGGAGAATTACAATATCATCTTGCTTGAAAATCACCATTGGTAATGTATCCATACATGGCATCAAATGGTAACATCTCAATGCTAGAATGATAGATACTATTATATGCAAACTTTGCTGTATGCAACTACTCGTCCCAAGCAAGTTAGACAAAAAATGATGCCTCAAAATAAGCCTCCAACCATTTTGTCACGCTCTCGGTTTGACCATTTGTTCACCCTCTTTGTTTGACCATCCATCCTTGGGATAATAGGCAGTGCTTAGTGTCAACTTTGTTCCCATGCTCACAAATAGAGTACAGCAAAAGCTACTCATAAACTTCACATCTCTATCGCTCAATATTTTTTAATGGCACCTTATGCAATATACACGTTCTCCATGAATTGATGTGCCACTAGTGATGCCAAAATTGTTGGCATAAAATGATTTGCCTTAGTCAACCTATCCACCACCACATAAATACTATCCCATCCTTTCTTGATGATAGGATGACTGGTGATGAAATCCATTGTTATATGTGTCCATTTTTCCTTTGGAATAGCCAAGGGCTGAAGTAAACCACCCTCTTTATACGTAAGGTCTTTGTTCATTTGGCGTGGTAAACCCTTCGACACATAAGATGCACATCCTTTCATAGCCCTTTCCAATAGATGACTTAGCTTTTGGCTCTCAAAAGTAGTTACCCCAGGATCTTGATATAAGACAACCCCAATCCCTCTTCCACATGCATCCAACCTTATGGTACAAGGCTGGGAAAAATCTAGGCCTACAAGAATAGGGGATGAAGTAAGAATACTTTTAAGCTCTTGAAAACTTTTATTTGTCGTTGCATCCTAAAAGAATGACTTCCTCTTTAACTTATTTGTCAATGGGGCTGTAATTTATGGACATCTTTCAATAAATCTTTGATAGAAAGATGAGAGATCCAAGAAACCTCTCAATTGAGTGATATTGGATGGTATTGGACAATTATTGACACATCTCACTTTATTAGGATCCATGCTAATAGAATCCTTGCCAACAATATGCCCAAACTATTCCACCTTTTATGACATAAATGTGAATTTGCTCTCTTTGGCATATAATTCATGGGCCCTGAAAGGTTCCAAAACTTTACATAAATGCTTCATATGCTCTTCTTCATTCTTGCTATATATTTTTACTATATATCAATATGTCATCAAAGAAGACCAATACCAATTTGAATAAATAGGACTGAAATATCTCATTTATCAACGTTTGGATGGTAGCAAAATCATTACATAAACTAAAAGGCATCACCATGTAGCGAAATAGACCTCTCTTAATCCTAAATACTATTTTAATTCCCCAATATCACATCAATCTTTGAAAAGAAGCATGAAACTTTGAGTTTATCAAGGAGATCATCAATCCTTGGAATAGGGTAACGGTTCTTAACTATAGTCTGTACACATGTGAAAAGTGTAACGGTTCTTAACTATAATCCTTGGAATAGGGTAACGGTTCTTAACTATAATCTTGTTTATATCCCTAAAATCCACACACATGTGAAAAGTTCCATCTTGTTTATATCCCTAAAATCCACACACATCTGAAAAGTTCCATCCACACACATGTGAAAAGTGTAACGGTCCTTAACTATAATCCTTGGAATAGGGTAATGATTCTTAACTATAATCTTGTTTATATCCCTAAAATCCACACATGTGAAAAGTTCCATCTTTCTTCTTCATGATTAGAATGGGTGAAGTAAATGGAGAGTGGCTTGGCTTAACCCAACCCATGCTAGTCAACTCTTGCACTTGCTTAGCCACTTTATCTTTCTCCACCTTAGAAAGCATATATGGACGTTTATTTACAACCTTCACATTCGGTTCCAACTCAATAGAACAATCTAATTTATCCAACCCATGTGTGGACCAAGAGGTACTTTATCCTCTCCACCACCCTTCCAAATGGTAGTAGTCGGGATGTGGACGATGAGACAAAATCCAAATGGGTTAGGCATTATGTTATTGTTAATGATAAGTTTGAGAATGAGATTGAAGGGGATGAAACTTGGTCATTTCTTTCAAATTGAATGTTCTATGTTTAGGAGGGAAATCATTGTACTTTGTCATGGATGGAGAGTATCAGTAGAGAGTTGTGAATTGGAAACAAGCAGCATCATATCCAAGTAGAGAGCTGTGGACTAGAAACAAGCAATGTCATATCCGTGTGCATGCCAAATTCATTTCTCCAAAAAAAAAAGATGAGCTAAAATTGACTATAACTTTGAAAAGATTTAATTTTTAAGTGCATTTTTTAAATAATTAATAAGTAGCACTATTTTCTCATATTCTATTTTTGAATAAATATTTTATTGTAGGCTCAATGAGAGTGCAATTATTGTTACGAATTTGTAGGATTACCTTTACCATGCCAGTAATCTTTATGCTTCTGATGCTCAACTATTTATGGAGGGGTTTACTAAAGAAGATAAGCATTAAAGTATATAAAAGGTTAGGAAGTGGATAAAGAAGGTCTAGTATCGCTATTGGCTCACATGGTGTTCTCAGTGAGTATCTTCTTCCATTTGATTTTAATGTTAGTATGTTTTTCTCCAATGGCACTAAAATAGGCTTACAAGTTGTCATAGCATACTTGGACAACATGTCCAAGTATAATGCCTCTACAAATAACAAAATGCCATAAGGTGATCTCACTACCTCTATGCCCAAGAAATACCATAGCTCATCCAAATCCTTCATCTCTAACTTTTGCTTCAAAAGCCTCCTGATATCATGTATGTCAGCATCACTATCACCAAAGATAATCAAGTCATCTCCACATAGATGACTAATAGCATGACCCCTCTATCTGTCTTTTTCACATAAAGTGAAAAATTTGCATTGGATATCTGAAATCCAATGGTAACAAGATACTCCTTGATCTTGTCTGACCATGCTCTGGGTGCCTGCTTTAAGCCATACAAGACTTTGTGTAACCTACACACAAAATCTGGGTGTGCATCACTCTCATAACCTAGTGGCTGCATATGTATACTTCTTCTTGCAAATCATTATGCAAGAAGGCATTCTTTACATCCATTTAATACTCACGGTTTCCATTCTTGCAACCTGGCTGAATGTCTCCTCATAGAAGTTAATGCCATAAGTCTATGCATAGCCCTTGTTGGCAATCAATCTTGCCTTATACCTGCTCATTGAACCATCATTGTTATGCTTGACTTTATACACCCACTTACATCCAATTTCCTTCTTTTCCTTAGGCAAATGAACTAACTCCCATGTTGCATTTGCATCCGATGCTGCCATCTCCTTATTGTTGATGACATCTTCCCATTTCTTATTTCTAAGTTCCTCCTCAAAACAACAAGTGGGATCCAACTCTTGTATTTCTTTAATCAAATAAGCTGTATATATCATATCTTAACCTGTCATCAAAACAGGGTACCTAACCCTTGTATATTTGCGTACACCTAGATCATTGCCAGAGGTGTCCTCATCAAAACATCCCTAGTTCTCCTTACAACAGGAGTAATGCAAAGATCCTCATCAAGGCTCTGCTTAGAGCAACTAGAATCACCATCCACCACATATGAGTGACCTGCTGTGATAGATCAGGCACAAAAGGTTGATCTACCTTTTCCTTCCCTTTTTGCGTGATACATATGTACCTACATCTGTCGTCAACATGGACTAACATTGGATCCACTGCCAGAGGACTCTCCAGGTCCACTAAGCACCTGCGATTGTTGCTCTACATATGGTGCAACATATTGACTTCTTACATCTGCATCTTTTGTTTCCTTCACCACTAGTGGATACTAGCTACTCATCTCATCAAAAGACAACATCTCTGCTTACATCTCACGAGTGGTAGGTTTATAACATCTATAACCTTTCTGCTCTACAGCATAACCAATAAAGATGCATTTCTCTTCCTTCGAGTCCAACTTTGTTCTTACCTCATCCATAGGAACATGCACATATGTAATACACCCAAACAATTTCAAGTGAGACACATCCATTCTTATGTGTGTAAACTTCTTCAATTCACGCGTCATACCATGAACAGCTACAGTGGGTGTCATGTTCATAATGTACACAATAGTTGCTACTACTACTTCTACCAAAAAATAATGCATATTCTTTTTAGCCATCAAGGCACGTGCCACTTCTGCAATGTGCATGTTTTTTCTTTCTACAACACCATTCTATTTGCGGAGTGTACCTGCATGTAAACTGTTTTTTGATTCCTTGCTTTCCTAAGGAATCACTGAACTCATTGGAGAAATATTCTCCCCCACCATTTATTTGCTTTAGTGTCAGCCCTTTGTTGTGATATCTAAGGCCAACCACTCCAGCGTGATGAAGTCAACCCTCCGCTCAATCCACTCAACTGGCAGGACCCCCTCGATAGAACGGAGTTTGAGTAGGCCATACAAATCCTGCTCGGTCGATAGCTCCAAGGGGTGCCGATCACCCACATCACGAATCACATGGACATCCATGTCCTATGTCTGTACATCGACCACGAAGCATCGCACCTGGCACCGAGAGCACCCCCTAGATAGTGTGGAGGATACCATCGACCACCCACCGCTACTCGCCCCATAACTTTTGATCTCATGGGCGAAAAGCCGACCTGGAGGTGCCCCTTTTTATTAAATCCATTCATTTGGGAGACCTACTACAAGGCACCATGCACCCTTTGCATCAACCCACAGTACCTACCTCTTCCATGAGGAGCAGCAAAGAACCCTAAGTTGCAATTCAACTTTCCATGGTTCGCTCCTCCGATGCCCCAGCAACCCTGCATAGAAGAGATTATGATCAATCGCTTCCATGACTTCATCCCGCATATATGATCAGGTCCCAAACCCACCAGCCGTGAGTGATCACCATGATCAGATTCTTTAAGTTCATCACGCTGTTAGAGGCATTCTTTGATTAGGATCACTACCATGAAGGTTGACTTTCAAGGGTGGGGGGAGGGGTGTTTGGGTTGCGGTGGTGATGTGGTTGGAGGGGTAGGCGATGAAGAGGCAGTGGCGAGGTTGGCATGAAGTATAGAGGGAGACTTTGCCAAGGTTGAAGGGATATCGGTGAGTGTAGTGTGCATTCCCAAATGCAAAGACAAGGAGGGAGGTGAGGTTGGTGTTGGTGAGGGGGTGGAAAAGGAAAGTGAATGGGGAGAAAGAGGGGTAGTGTGGTGGTTCCAGCTAGTGGGTGGGGGTGCTTGGGCTGCGGTGGTGATGTGGTTGGAGGGGTAGGCGATGAAGAGGCAGTGGTGGCGAGGTTGGCATGAAGTATAGAGGGAGACTTTGCCAAGGTTGAAGGGATATCGGTGAGTGTAGTGTGCATTCCCAAATGCAAAGACAAGGAGGGAGGTGAGGTTGGTGTTGGTGAGGGGGTGGAAAAGGAAAGCGAATGGGGAGAAAGAGGGGTAGTGTGGTGGTTCCAGCTAGTGGGTGGGGGTGCTTGGGTGGTGGTGCTTTTGGGTGAGAGGGACTGGGGGTGGAGGTTGATGTGGGGGATATGAGGGTGGTTGTGGTGGAGGTGGTTATTCTCCTTGGCCGTCATCACCTCCATCATGGTCACTACCATGATCTTCGTCATCTAATTCTTTGGGGTAATGGGATCTGAAATAGGCATTAGCCTCTACAGCTTCCTCAGGTGTATACTTCATCGGGAATGCCACATGTGAGTCATCGAACTGTATGATGCCCGTGGCTTCCATCACCTCCATCTGAAAATGGCATCTTTTGTATAGGATGATTAGGCTAGTTGCTGCCTGTGCGGAGTATGGGGGGAGCTCGTCTTGGTGGTAGAGGGAGCGGTAGGCATCATTCACTGTGTGCTAGCCCTTACGGTGGAGGTACTCATCAAGAGCTTCTGCTGACCTTTGGGAGGAGTAAGGGTATGGGCATCAATGGGATCAGTTGGCTTTATGGGCTGACCGAAGTGGAGGATGTGGCATCACAGCTAATGAGGATGGCTTCTAGAGGGTGGGTAGGGAGATCGAAAAAGATTTGAGGGTGGATGAAGGAAATAAGCCCTTGGAAAAAGAATTGGGTAAGGAGGGTGATTCTAGAGAGTGGGAGCTTTGTGAGGATATAACTGTAGGAGTTTGTGAGAGAGGGGCTCATCCAGAAAAATATTGTGCTACAACAGGTTGAGCCAGACACTTCTGTAGTGTAAGTTAAGGAGATGGAAGGAGTTCTAGGGGGATTTCAAGGAGAGGTAGCTCCTTCACAATGTCCATGAGAGCATCCACCTTCTCGTCGATGGCATTAGAGGAGGGGGAATATAATGTTGGTGGGGGATGTGCTGTTCTTGCCTTGTCTTCGTCTAGTTGGGCCTCCACAGGGTGTCTCCTCGGAGATTTCTCGATAGTGTTGGAAATCGAGCTGTGTCTTTGTGAGTGCCTCTTCTGTAGTAGTTGCTTGGTATTGGGAGTTTGTGGCGATGGCTTGGGCTAAAGAGAGGTTGTGGTGGGCCCGTTGTGTGTGGCTTCCTAGGCTTGCTAGAGCTATTATTGGAGCTCAAAGATGCTCCTTCTCATCAAACACTATTTGGAGTTGGAGGTTATTGAGGTTAGTAGTGTTACAAATCCTCTGCTATCTACCTCTCGTGAGCTTTTGCTAGCAACATTTTTCGTTGCACCATGGCTGCCACCTCTCCTGTGCTGATGGTAAATACAATATTTCATTGGGGTAATAAGCTCACCTGCCATGTGCGAAAAGCTGAGAGGGCAAAGTTGGGGGCTGCCACATGTGCCGCATGTACACTTTCGGCATAGGCTTCACTTGACCTGAAACTGCCTATTCTTGCCTAGTGAAGGGTCTCCAGTGTGTTGAAATGAGAAGAGTGGGGAGAGGAGGGGCTTGCTTCTATGTAGTGAGGAGGGAAATCCGCTAAGCTTGTCGGGGGTGGGGTTTCATAGAGATTCTAATAAAAAAGGCTTGTTTTTGCCTCTCCTCCTCACCAGTAGTCTTGCATCTTACTTCTTCAGCTTCTTGCTCCTTTGTTGTAGGGCCACTGGGGCAGTGGGGGCATGGGCTCCTTGCACTTGAGTTCTGGTTGATGGTGCTTTGCTAGTGGGTGATTGGGGAGAGGATGGCGGTGGAGGCATGCAAATGGGTACTGCATCTAGCCCACTGTGATGAGATAAGATGTGAATCAGATAGATGATTGGATATATGTGATGTGAATAGAAGTGATGAGAATATGAGGTGAATAGATGTGATGAAATAAGATGTGAATTAGATAGATGATGATTGGATGGATGGATGTGATGTGAATTAGATAGATGCGAATGGATGGATGGATGTGATGTGAATAGAAGTGATGAGAATATGAGGTGAATAGATGTGATGTGAATAGAAGTGATGAGAATATGAGGTGAATAGATGTGATGAGATGTGATGGGAATTAGATAGATGAGAAGAATGGATGGATGGATGTGGTGTGAATAGAGGTGATGAGAATATGAGGTGAATAGATGTGATGAGAGGATAATAGACCATTGGAGGCCCTTATGATGTGATGGGAATTAGATAGATGAGAAGAATGGATGGATGGATGTGGTGTGAATAGAGGTGATGAGAATATGAGGTGAATAGATGTGATGAGATGTGATGGGAATTAGATAGATGAGAAGAATGGATGGATGGATGTGGTGTGAATAGAGGTGATGAGAATATGAGGTGAATAGAAGTGATGAGAGGATAATAGACCATTGGAGGCCCTTATCTCATGGGTGGGTTGGGTTGTGTCCCCTATGGTATCCAGGGTATGCCCCCTATGGTGGATACTACTGATATACATACAGGTGGACTGAGCTAATGAGACGAGGCTAGGTAGGCCCTTTCTCTTTGTTTTGGTAGAATGTTTCTGGCCCTTAGGAAGATGGATCTTGCCCTAGGTTTGATATGGGTCTTTGGGCCCTATATGAATCAGACACTCCTGAGACAGACATGTCTCTCCAGACTCAACCACTAGTCTCTCCAGACTAGTGGTTGAGTCTGGGTTTGATGGCTCTCGCTCTGACCTATTTTCACTCTAGGATGATCTAGAGACGGTGCGGGCTCACTTTCTTTTAGATGTTGCATACCTCTCACCCTAGGCTGCAGCTCTTCCAGCTGTGTGTTTCCCTGGATAAAGTTGCAGAGCCTCAAAGCAAGGCTTTTCTCTGAATGTGTGGGAGAGGCAGGGTCTTGCTCCTAGAAAGGCGGTCTGTCCATACACTAAGCTACAGGTTCTGCTGTTTCAAGGTCAGGAGTTTCTCGTCCCGTGCTGGGATGCTCTTCGCTCTCTCACTAGTGCTGTCAAAGATGAGCACTGTTTTGCTCCACGCAGTATTGATCGATGGGTTTGACCTTATGAGTGAGGGATCTTTTAGGAGAGTTTATGTCGTCAAAGAGAGGGTTGTTTTGTTGAGAGATGTAATCGCGGTATTGTGTGTATGTGGGAAAGCACCCTAGAGGTGCAAGATATTGTGGCAAGATAGGAATGCCACATGTAATATTGAATGGTGTGTGAGTGTTGACCAAAAGAGTGGAAAAGGGAGTGGCACATGGATGATGATGTGTAAAGTGGGATAAGTCTAGAAAGCCTATATCATTGTGTATGGTTCATTGTGATAAGCAATAGAGATCTAGTGTTGAGTGTGCATCCTCTCTCTCTTCTTATGGAGTTCTTAGTGTGGTTTAATCCACCTTAATTATGTTGCTTAATCATTGTCTATCACCATGATCAATCCCATTTTAGGATTGTTAACATGGTATCAGAGCTTGGGTGGGCTCTTGGTCATGGTGATTATTATGTATTTTAGGATTGTTAACATGGTATCAGAGCTTGGGTGGGCTCTTGGTCATGGTGATTATCATGTATATTAGCTTGGGTGGGCTCTTGGTCATGGTGATTATTATGTATATTAGCTTGCTTATGTGTTCATATGATTAAGCATTATTTTTAGTTTATTATGAAAAAAATATGCACACTCATTATCATTTGGATTTGCATTTGTGAGGATTTGAGAGAGATTTGGAGCTGCCATTCTTAAGTTCGAGAGGAGATTTGCAACAAGGAGGTTGCATAGAAGCTGCGCAAGAGTTGCAAATGGGAGTTTTGCAACATGGAAATCTTTCTCATCATCAAAGAAGCTGAAAAAGGAGAATTTCAGCAAGTATGAAGACTATGGAGTCTTCGGTGGTGTCAACAAGGAAGCTGCCAAGGAGACAAAGGTGTCTTAAGAAGGTTGGTTTTGTGAGTTTTGCTTCATGAAATTTTAAAGAAGGGTTGCTAATTTATGGGATGAGAAGCTCCCATGGTTCTTTGCAAATGGGCAAAGAGTGTAGGAGGTGCAATGCTTGTCTAGTCTAAGAAGGGACAAGCGGTTATGGGCTTGGAAGAAGTCCATGGTTGAGCACATTGGAAAGGGAAGATGCTCATGAAGTATGGGCAATGTTGGGTGAAAGAAATTGGGGCTTTCACAAGGTTTGCGCTTGTGGTTTTTTAAGAGAAACCAAAATGGAGAAGCACCCTTTAGAGTGGAGCATGCAAACAAGAGAGCATGTGAGTTTTTGGGACTCATCAAGGAGCTCATTGTAGACATAATGATGACTACAAGAACCTTATGGTGGGAAGGAGATTCCACCAATCGTTTAAGAGGTGCAGTAGAGCAGCACCTTGGGGCTGCTAATGGTTAAGAAGGAAATCCAAAAACAATAGTGGGGTAGCAGAATGGCGGCCAAGAGAAGCCAAAATGGAGAAGCACCCTTTAGAGTGGAGCATGCAAACAAGAGAGCATGTGAGTTTTTGGGACTCATCAAGGAGCTCATTGTAGACATAATGATGACTACAAGAACCTTATGGTGGGAAGGAGATTCCACCAATCGTTTAAGAGGTGCAGTAGAGCAGCACCTTGGGGCTGCTAATGGTTAAGAAGGCAATCCAAAAACAATAGTGGGGCAGCAGAATGGCGGCCAAGAGAAGCCACAATAGTAGCATATTAAAGCAGCGAGGGGCAGACCGACTGTAGCATTTGAAGAAGCCCATGACAGCTCCTCAAGGTGGTGACCTCCACAGCAACAAACTCAAGACACAACCTACGAGACTGCCCATCACTCCATGAAGAAGTTGAGTAGAAGGGGCTGTGAAATACAAAGATCATGGCACAACGCAAACAGCAGGAAGATGTACCCATCTATGGTGAAGCTCAAGCTATGGAAAGTTAATTAACTTGCTATGATGCACTTAATAGCAGAGAGAGAGAGAGCAAAAGCAGGTCCGCCAATAGCTTATGCGGACCTCATCAACATCAAGACAGGGGCGCATAAAAGAGAAATGCACAACTTTGAGCAACTCCAGTAGACAAGAAACTAGAACTCCCATAGGAGGAGTAAGCACCAAGACTTGGAAAAAGCTTGTGTTACTACAGAGAGCGAAGTTGTCATCTCGTCAGCACCAGATGTGAGAGCTTATGCACTGTCAGTAGCATTCTTAGAGGCAATGAGCTCAATTTTGTGTGGTGAAGAAAAAAAAAACTACAAGATAAGTTTTTTTTAATAGCTATAATATGAAAAATGTGTGGTGTAAAGGGGCCAAATTTAAGCCTTTGTTCATATGCAATGTTTTGGGACGGTTTTGAAACATTTTTTTTGGAAAATCTCTCTAGCCCTAAAATAGCGGGCAAATATCGACTCTGTGGTGGCAAAAGCAAAAATGTTGATCATTATTTTTTGTATTTTGTGGGTACCCTACCCTTGCATATACGGCATAAAAAGGATTGTATTTGTTTCACCCATGTATATGAGGGCAGAGACTGCATGCTCAAAACGAGATGTGTATTCACCCATAGTATGAGGGTAACCATGCCCAAGCTCACCGAGAAGCTCAAAATGGTTGTTGTGATGTGTGCATAAGCGATGCACGTGTGAGGTGCATGCGCATGGGTTGGTTCCCACCCGAACTTCTACGTTCAAATCGGACTCAGTGGTTCCGCTGTGAGCAAGTCGGCTCAAAATGGACTTGGTGTCTAAGATGGTAGACATGCACACACATGTTTGGTTGATGGACACTCCAATGTATCATTGAGGGGGAGTGTTGAGAGGTAGCAATTGCGTTTGTGCAATGCTATATTGATATGGGTGATGGATGATGGGTGAGTTGTGGAACACCTCGATTAAGAGGGGGTGTTGAGAGATGTAATCGCGGTATTGTGTGTATGTGGGAAAGCACCCTAGAGGTGCAAGATATTGTGGCAAGATAGGAATGCCACATGTAATATTGAGTGGTGTGTGAGTGTTGACCAAAAGAGTGGAAAAGGGAGTGCCACATGGATGATGATGTGTAAAGTGGGATAAGGCTAGAAAGCCTATATCATTGTATGGTTCATTTTGATAAGGAATAGAGATCTAGTGTTGAGTGTGCATTCTCTCTCTCTTCTCATGGAGTTCTTAGTGTGGTTTAATCCACCTTAATTTTATGCTTAATCTTGTGTCTATTACCATGATCAATCCCATTTTAGGAATCTTAACATGTTTCGCACTAATTTACCCGAACATAGGTGCATGAATGTGTAGAGCTATTGTGCAGAATCCCCTGTGAACAATCTCTTTTTTTTGGGATGGTACACCGTATGCTAGTGATGGTACGAGCATATCTAGGTCGGAGATGTGCACTTAGCCAAACCTAGTGAGGGTTAACGCCCCAATGTGAGGCTGCTAGGGGCTCACTCTGCCTCCACTTGCGTCACCTAAGTGGATATTCAAGAGCTAGGTAGAGAGAAAGAAGGAGGGAGCTATGGAAAGCTCAAGCTTTACTCCATGCCACATACATGCAAGAGGGACCTTGGTAGAGAGAAAGGAGAATAGAGAAGAGAGGAGAATCTAGATCATCACCATCCCTACAAGCATACACAAGAACAATCAAGCATGCAAGTAAGAAACCATGTCAAGCAAGCATGCATCCACAAGCTCATAAGAGTGTGTGTGAGAGAGAGAGAGGCAAAACTTAAATGACACTAATGGGATTATCCCTTGTCATATTTCATAAAATGTCTTATATACAAGAGCTCTTAGTTTACAATGGCTGGCCATCCATTTACAATAGGGGGCCCAAAACTAGTCTTCCTAGTTCTATGTACAACTCTTTCCTATGACCGGCATTACACAAGCCGCCCGTAAGCTCGGTCATCCCATGTCTCTTTTATCATTAAGCATTTGCGTGATTACAAAAAGATAAGTTACAACAATGAGCGTAATCACACTTGGAAAATAATGTTAACTAGAGTGGTTAACAACATGCTTTTCCTTTCCATAGTATGAAGCTCTTGTTTTAGCTAAATTTTCCTTGCCTTTTTAATGGTTTGGAACAACTGCACAGCATTTGTCATGTAAGTGCTGGAGTGTTGGCATCCTATATGTGTCATATCATTGTGTTTTTGATACTGATGATTGATCTACACATGGATGGTGTGGGTTAGAGATGCAGGCGTTCAATACTTGTATCATTTTATCTACATGTTGAACACCACACTAACTCTCTCCTTGAGTAAAGGTGTGCATTATTGGGAGGTTGCCATGCCTCCTTTAGCTTGAAATTTATACGGATGGCCATGGTCAACTCATCAAGTTGTTTATTTTACTATAATATCCCTCTATATATGTATGTTAATGAATTTAATAAAAATAAACAGTAAGCTTAGTGGTACCAAGCAATCTCACTTGTGTACAGGGTGAATTTGAAACAAACTGCGGGTTGCCTAGAAGCCCTAGAGAAAGAAGAATTCCAGATTAAAGGTCTAGAGGACTCATATTACTTGGAACTAAAAGTTTTATCATGTCTAATTCATGAATAGGTACTTTATTACTCGACAAACATTATGCATGTGATTTGTCTACACAAGAGGTGGACTTGTAAAAGGGGAATGGCTTAGTATGGACCAAGATATGTACGGTGATTCTATAATGGTAGAACCAAGCATTCTTTAGGGAGAGCATGAAATAATTTAGTGATTGTGGAAGGCCACTATTTGCAAATAGACGAAAAGAAAATATTGACTAAAATAATAATTCAAAAACTTGTTCAGTTGTGTGGTAGCACGAATAATCCCCAAGGTATTAAGAATCCATTAAGTAGTATCAGAAGATTGGGTACCATGCATCATTGAAGTCAAAGGAAGTAGAGTCATTCCCAAAGATAATTCTCATCAACCCAAATGAATGTGTATGAACAAGCTTTTAAAGATTAGTAAGCCTTCATAAACCTTATAAGATTTTTATTTTTTTCTCTTTTAAAAAAACATTTTTAGTTTCTTATAATGTTAGTCATAACCTCTATGGGACGTGCCTTTTATTTATATCATTTTCTAGGATTAATGTGTTTAATCTGCACTAGTATGCTATAGTATCATTTTCTAGGATTAATGTGTTTAATTAGCTATGTACGCTAGTATAGTGAAGATTAATGTGTTTAATGAGTTGTGTGCACTGACTAATATTATTTTGGATGAAGGCGATGATTGAGTGGTAGATTATGTGTTAATCACGGGCGAAACATGTGTTGTACCACTATTGGATATTTTGGCAGACACGTGAACTCCTAAATTATGGTTTCATATTTTGGCATTAGTATTTTTTTTAAGGCTAAGGCCTCAAACCTTTGTACATACCAATTATTTGTTTATACTTTGGTATGCCCAAGACTTTATTTTTGTAAGAGATTTTATGAGCAAAAACTTAATAGCACTTGCGCTTTGTTTTTGGAGTTATCTTTTAAAAAAAGCAAGCTTTCTAATACATATAAATATGGGTGAGTGGTACAAAGGCCACACTCATCTAGGGGAGATTCAACCCAATCTTGTGCCAATGATGATCTCTTTCCTATTTTCTAGTTCTCTTATTTATTTAATTTTTTATTAAGGTTTATGCTTTTAATTTTGGCAAGTCTATGTATATATATATATACACATACATATATATATACTTTTATTGAAGTCTATGCTATGCTCTAATTTTGTTTATTAAGGTTTATGCTTTTAACTTGTGCAAGTCTATGCTATGCTCTAATTTTTGTGCTCAGGAATTAGAACTTCTTCTCCAAGTGTCTTAAAGGTCCTGACATATAAGCTTAATGAAAATTGATGACCCTTCAAGATTTTACTTTCGGGTTAGAAATAGAAGAATAGGCGCACATGCCACATTTGCTGCCTATAAAGCTCTTTTGCGAGATTGAGTAAACTTAATCAAACTTATCTCAACAAATTGCATTAATTAATTTTATGGATGAAGCTTTAAGATTTTTTTTCCCCCTTTAGCACCTATTTCACCTATGGCCTACTATCCACTCTGCTACTCTACTGCTATTTCTTCTCCATGTAGTCCATGACTAAGGTAAGCATACGTTGAAGCTTAATCAAGCTATAAATTTTTAGCAATTATTAATATGATATATAGGCTTGAATAAAAGCATTAAAATGATATTGGGGACAAATTCAATTCACTGAGCCAATTTATCTAAGACAAGAAAGAATAAATTTTGGAGCCCTCCATTATCGATTCCTTGTTGATATCATCAATTATAAAACTGAGAAGAGTCCATAGTGATCTTCAAGCCATGCTCCACACATCCATAAGAAGGATCTCTTTCCATGCTCACTCAATCTGCCAAAACCACTTTTGAGGCTAGAGGCATGGTTTCTTCATTTCTAGAGGTGGTTTTCTTAAAAAAAATGATGTATTTTCCTTGCCATTGATTTTAGTGCTTGATCCAACGTTAATCCCATTTTGGATTAACAAAGATGCTCCTCCCATTGAGGACATTACTAAGTGTTATGTAAATGCACTATAAAGGTTGTACATCATGAGATATTGACCAACCAAGACTTTAGTTTTAGTAAGTTTTGGGGGCCCAATTTTGAATAAGGGCCAGTTATATATAAGGAAATTTCTCATAATGGAAAGACAATCCCCCTTTGTGCTATGAGAGCTCTTGTCTTGTCTTATTTTTGTGTGTGTGAGAGAGAGTGTGTATTCTAGTGCATGTGCCTCTTCTATGTTTGGGTGTGGGAGAGTGAGAGGATGCTTGCCTTGCATTGTGGTGTGAGCGACTCCACGGTGACAGAGTGGAGGTAGAGATTGGAGTATTGGAGCTTTTACAAGCGAGCTTGGAGAGCTTCAAGGGACGTGAGCTTGGAACTTGGTAAGTACCCTATGATGGTTGTTGTTTACTACTTGTTCCAATAGTGAACGTGTGGAGTTCTCTTAGGAGGTGCATTAGGCCATAACATTTTTGGTGGCGCTACCGAGGAATCCACCATAACATTTTTGGTGCCCCACTGTCGGGGAAACCACCATTGTTTCATCCCTCTTCATAGAGATCCAGCTCCCACTATGCAAGATTCATTCTTGCCTCTGCATTCTAGAAGTGCAATGTGAAGTACTATGTGGATAAGGTTTGTGTGGAAGTGAAGGAACTAGATTAGTTGTGAAATTTTGTGTGTGTGAGTACTTGGTAATGCTTGGAGGAAAGCAACACAGGTTCTCTTCTAATTTTGTTGTTTTTATCACCAGTTTTGCTATCATGAGTTAGCAGTTGGTGATATTCTTTTTTCTGTTCTTTCAAAAATTCACAAAATAAGGAGCCATTGGTTGTGTTTGTTACTTGCATTAAATTCCTTTTGCTAAGCATGACCATTCTAGATTCATTGGGCATGGAAATCAAACTCCAAACCACTCAAAAAATTATTTTGTTGGCTTGATCGACAAACGCATGAAAGTGAAGGAAGAATTTCACAGCGTGAGACATAATTACATTTCACGGCATGAGATCCTACCCGCCTTAGTGTGGAAATCTTGGGATTGCCTTACTAAAGTCAGTGCATCTTATCCGGACACAAGGAAACTAAAAAAATCTTATCTCATGAAACAGGTACATTTCAAGACATGAAACGCATTCGCATCTCATGGTGTGAGATAGAATTGCCATTTCACAAGGTTAGACAGGTCGAGTTCATAGATTGAAGGATTGTGAGATCAAGGACAAGAGAGAGTCATAAGTGCACTAAAGTAATCTCCCTGACTTAGATTAATGCAATTCTAGCCTAAAATTGCAAGTCGTGAAACACAAGCTATTCATGACATGAGACCCAGTTCACGATGTGAAACCCATTTCATGACATGAAACGTCAGCCTAACATATAATCAAGCATAAAAGTTGGAGCAGTTGTAAGATTCCTTCTTAGCTTGAATAATGAATAAGCCTTTACCTCAATCCCCCGTAATCATTCCCTATTTCAGAATGCAAGAAAATATTATTTTTTCTTGTTTTTGCCTAGAGAGAAGAAAAATTCTAGAGAGAGATAATTACATATTGAGATATTTTTAGATATAAAAATTCTCCTAATATCTAAAATATACTTCCCTAAAACACAAGTTCAAAATAAATTCTCGAAGGTGCATTAGGAATCAATTAAAAATGATATAAGGGACCTTAGCCTAAGGGTCTAGATTTTCAGAAATTTCTGGATTATGGTCCAATTAAGGTTCCTATGGACCAATAAGATTAATCCAAGTGTTGGGATGAGATATATCCAAAGAATTATAAAAAATATCCAAAAATGAGTAAATGCTCACATAAGATGAAGAGTTGACTGAGTACAAGGTTTATTAGTTAAAAATTAAGAGATATTACTTTAAAAAAATGAGATATTTTGGAGAAATGGTGAATTTTTAACACCTTGGTAAGGAAGGGGGAACCTTTGAGGTAGGCATCTCCTTCACATGTGTGGGAAGGTTTTTTAATTCAAAACAATTGTGATATTTTTATCTCTCCTCTCTCTTGGATCAAATTGGATCAAAAGGGGAGCCAAACTTGTCCAAATCTTGTCTAAACTCAGTCAAGCTAAAGCTTGAAAATTCTAGAACCAAATTGGACTCAGTTAGTGGCCTCCCTCACCTATAAATAGACCCTCGTTCTTTTGTATTCTCATCTTTGAGCTATACCATGCCAGTATTATATTAAAATCCTCTACCTTTGGGGAGCTTGGAGCCTCTCTCTCTCTTCAACAACTCTTGGAGCTCTCTTCTCCACTTGCTAAATGAATTGATTGGTTGGAGGCTTCACTTCTAGAAAAAGAAGTAAGCTAATCCTTGACGTAAGAATGAATTTTATGGTTTTTTGTTAATATTCTCAAATGACTCCTCTTCTCAACCCCTCTCAAGCTTGAGAAGTTTCCAATTGGTTGTTTTAAATTCAAATCAAGCTTTCCCTAAGAATTTTAATGTGTAATCAAGAAAAAGTTAATCTTTATGCTTAATTAGAATGCTTTCTTATGTATATCTCTCTCTCCAAAAAGAATAGTCATTCCTATGGCTAATTCTTTAGCAAAAGAATGCTTCTCATTGATAAATTCTTAATTCAAAATCAAACTCTAAGCTTGTTAAGCTAGAGGATAAGAAAATGGTATTTTTATGCTTTTATGTTAACAAAATAATGGTAAATTCTTTTAGAATATTTATAAGTAGTTAAAAACTAC
Organism: Cibotium barometz; assembly: GCF_041138505.1. Lineage (NCBI taxonomy): Eukaryota > Viridiplantae > Streptophyta > Polypodiopsida > Cyatheales > Cibotiaceae > Cibotium > Cibotium barometz. Next base: position 54,164,054 of record NC_141054.1, read on the forward strand.
TTTTATTGATTCTAAATGGGAAAGTGATAATCCTATCAAATTGGGAAAAAAGGAATAATGGAAATAGCTTAATTTAGTAGAATAATCATAATTAAGTTTATGATTATGGTTAAAATTATGATTTAAATTCATAGTCTAGATTTAAGTTTAAGAATAAATCTTCTATCATAATTGCATTACAATGTTTTATTTTTTTAAGAAAAAAATTAAAAATTATCAATAGCAGCGAAGCTAAGGTAAATTTTTTAGAAAATAATACATATCTTATTTTTATGCATAATGCTAAAAAGGACTTCCTGCCATATGTTAACCCATGGCGGACATGGCGACGTACTATATTTTATGTCATTAATTTAAATATTCTGAGTCATGGGCCGGGCTTGTCGGCACCATATGTTAAGGATGAAGGGATTGGGTGATCGCCGATGAGAGGCGCACCTTGGATATCAGTAGGATAAGGGTTAGGGTCGGCCGGCCATGTATGGGCGCCCAAGTGTGAACGGCCAAGTCACCTATATGAGTCAAATGTAACCCTAAAATCCTCATTCTCATGTGTTGTGAATACAAGAGTGCTCTTGCCTTATCTCCTTGATTTCCTTCTCCTGCGTGTGTGTGTGTGTGTGAGAGAGAGAGAGAGAGAGAGAGAGAGAGTGAGAGAGCGAACGAGCGCACTGTGTAGCGGCACGGCGGCGGCGGCGAGGCGGTAGAGCGGCGACGGCGGCTCCTCCTTCACGGCTGCGACGAGGGAATCCTTCAAGGCGGCAGTTAAGCGGTGAGTGACACACCTTTTGCATTTTATTTTGAGCTTCCTTCCCTGGTTGTATGCTTGCAGCCATTTGTGGCTCGCATACGGTGTCCGGCAAGTCCCCAGCTACGACCTGTGCGGCAAAAGCGCACATTTTTGGCGCCGCTGCCGGGGAGTTGCCCTGCACCAAGCTCCAGTTTGCAGCTCGGCTGCTGCGTGAAGTTTAATCTACACTGTAGGAAAGCGACTGTGTGTTTGTTGTTAAGGTGTTTCTGTGTTGCATTTCTATTTCTTTTGTTATATTTTCGCTCCGCGTGTGGGCGTGCGTTCTGTTATCTGGTTTCTGCGTGTGAGAGGTATTTCTGAATCCCCAGATCTATGCTGTGTGTGCGAACTGCGTCGCGGCCAAGGCTGAACCCTAAGGAAACCATAGAAAACTTATCTCACAAAAAAAATAGAAAATAAAAAATAAAAAAATTATAAAAAATAAAAAAGAAAAAATTAAATTTTATTTTCAAAGAAAGAACCGAACGTGTGGAGAGGAAAGATTTTCTAATTGGAGATTTTTTTTTTAAATTTTTAGAACCAACCTTTGACCCACGACCCACGGCCCCGGCCTCGGTCTCGGTCTTTTGATATATATATATAGGAGAGTGAGCCTCCATAGCTTTCTTTCAAGTGAGAGCTTATGGGAAGTTGTGCCCTATATGTAGCCCACTCCCCAAGGAGTAAAGTGAGTATGTGGGATAAAGCCCTCACCCTTTCCTCCACAAGCAAATAGGCTTTTGCCCCTTCCCCCCAAGGGAAACGGACTGTTTTGAGGACTACAAGAGCTCTAGATACGCAAACACGGTGCTGTAAAGCACACTAGGACCCTTTGAACGATACGCTCGTTTCGAGCTATCATACGCCCTAGTCCAAGTTCGACCGTAAGTAAGGGGGTCAAAAACGGGTTAAAAACAACACAAAAACAAGTAAAAACGGGGTGCGAAACACCTAAGAAACCACTTGTGTGAGTTTCAAGGGTAGTTACCAACACACGTAGGGTACCCACGTCACATGCATCTACGCTCTGGTCGGGTGCTGGAGTCTGAGCCACTAGAAAGCGTTTCAGTCTACGCAGGCTCACACCATCCCTCCACGTTAGCATCTTGGCCTTCGGCTGGAACCCAAGGGAGTGCGACCCAAGATCCACGAATAGTGGATAGTGACTCATCTTCTGACTCAGAAGCCATGGAAGGACACCCTACCAAGAACCCTGAGGAGACAAGCCAAAACATGCCAGTGTGGGCCCCACAACCTGGATCTAGCATGTTTAGTCGTCTAATAGAGACTTTTAGTAGAGCTACACGCTCTGAAAATGCGACAAGCGAAGTAAATGAAGAAGGAGGGGTAGTGGATTCGCCATTCACATCTTATGTAGACCCTACCCTCCCAAAGAGTGTCCATGTGGATATTCTACCCACTTCGTTTAATGAGGGCCCTACTGAGCTACCACCTTCCGATACTCTTCCTAAAGTAGAGGTCCCTAGAAGCCAATCCATAAGAAGTGACATTGCGTCCACTTCAAGAGAACCGTTTGGCACACCAAGTCTAGATGGGATATTTCTCAATGAAAATTGGGAATATGATCTACACACAGAGACTCTAACGGACCTATACACGGGTTACACATACCATGTAGGTTGGTTAGAAGTCCTACGATCTACATCTAGCGCCACTAATCTAGAGGAGCAACAACGCATGATATGTGATGTTATTCATAGAATTATCCAAATTGAGAGGCAAAATAGGGGAGTGGACCTAGTTTCCACTGGCCCTATGAGGTTTTTGGATACGGGCAAGGCCAAACAACCAACCCTATCACAATTGGAGACTCCCTCGGTGAGTCCCATAGACCCTTCATATGTTGTTTCGCCTGGAGTCTCAATGCAGGTTGAGCCCACGAGTAGTAACTTTAGCTTTCCAACCTTGGCTCAACTTTCCATTAGGGAATCCGCAATGCCTACCCCAATGATGAGCATAGCTGAAAGTGCACCTGTTACCGCTGTAGTTAGTACGACGCCACTACCTAGTGGAACAGTACCTACAACAGTGCGTGCCAGTGCCTATCGACCCTACGTAGGTAAAGAGGGAGAAGACCCAAAATGATGATTTTAGTGATAAGTCTAATGATTAGTAGATATGTTGAGAAGTCTAATGATGATCTCCTTGGCCCAATATGATACAAAGCGATTGGCCATAGCCATTTCTGAAAAAATAGATCAGAGAGAAAAGAAGAACAGCTGATGAGTAGAGTAGAGCAGACATGAAGAAGAAGATCAAAAAAGCAAGAGCATTAAATTTTTTTCCCTCCTCTATAATATTAGAGAAGATATGCCTTGTACTTTGCAATGCCATTGGCAGTCAGTTTCTCTAAAAAGGTATTACTTTTTAGATGAATACATTGGTTTTTGAATATACTATTTAAAAAAAATGTATTTTTATATGCATTTAGCTATTGATGAAATAGTTCAAAGGCCAAGGAGACCTAGAACAATAGTGCATTCAATAATTTTCTCCAATACAGTCAATGAGGAAAACTAATGGATTCAACTTCAAATAAGTAAGGGAACTTGGGTGCTTATGTATCCAAGAACTAGAAAGCTTTCAAACACCAAGAATATTTACATTACATCATGGAAGGGAAGAATCAAGGACTTCAAGATAGAGCCTGGGAAAAAAATATGAAGGAGGTTCTTATGCAGCATGTATACATGCACAAGGAGCTTATGCTTGGCAGAGATGATACTTCATCCTTACCCCCACACCGATTAAATTGTAAGCCACTGAGACCTTCAATTTAATGCAATCTTGTTCTTCCTTATGTTTGCATTCTCTCATTCAATTGTTCAATGTTTTGTGTGTGCAGATGTGTATCCCTCCTCCTATGAAGATTGGCAACCAATTGAATGCATCATCGAGATTGGCAACCAATTGAATGCATCATCGAGATCATGAATGTGTTGCATGCACACATTGGGCAGTTGCAATATGAGGGGAGAAGTTCAAGAGGTAGGTATATTTTTAATTACCACTTCTACTCTCTGTTGGGATAGAAAAAACACCATTGGGCGTTTACAGAAGCTACCTCTTCTTTGACAGAGAATAGAGCTACATAGATTGGCCCATTCCTGATTCTTCTATTATAGAGTCTATTAAGAGCAGGCATTATAAAGATGTGCAGTGGTCACTGTGAGGTAGTATACCCACACGGGTAGTGAAAATTGTCAATAGCTATTTTTATGGAGCTATTCAATGTTTGTCAGGTGAAAATTGTAAAAACAATGTTTATTTGCATAAATTTAGAGCTTGGTTTCTTGGGTAAGCTACTTGATGAGAGATGGGGCAAGAAAGTACATGTAGAAGTCCATTGTGAGATCACAAATAGACACAATAAATGTTAAGTATATGATAGCAACAAAGACATTCATCATGTCATTTTGGTATAAATGGTCTTGTTACATTAAAGGAGAACTAGTTCCAATGGATCAAGAAGCTACAAGCTTGGAGCACAACAAGGTGATAGATATTGAAGTTTATGATGAGGCCTCAACCTTGCTGACAGTCATCTCACTACGAGAGCTATGTAATCTACTACAACTGAGGAACGATATTACAAATCAATATATAAATGAGATCCCACTAGAATATCTTTTCTTTCACAATGGAAGAAAAGTGTTCCAAATAAGAGAGAAGGAAATTGTGTGTAAAGATATATAGAACAAAGTGAACATCATTCCTCCTAACTATAATACCTTTGTAATTTTGAGCAATAGACACTGGTGGATTGCCTTTTCAATAAGAAACCATTAATGTCAAGGATGATCAATCTCTGAAATTGGGAAAAGACTTCAATTAGCTTTACCAAACTGGTACATATCTTACCTATTTCAATAAGTGTACATACTAAAAGAATATCACTTTCTCATAAAGCGTACAAATATTTTCTATTGGCTTACATCAATTTCTTTGTGTGAGGGTCAACATTGTGTGAGGGGGACTCTTCCTCAGTGTCTTTATGACCTATAGGTATAGATCTGTCTAGTTCTCTTTGTGTGGATTAGTAGTCTTTATTATGACCTATAGGTATAGATCCATCTATTTCTCTTTGTGTGGATTAGTAGTCTTTACTCTGTTTATGTAAGGTTTGATAATCTCCCTAAGGCACATGCTGGTGGTATTTAATTGTGTGGAGGTGTGTGTGTGTGTAGGTTTCTCTCTGTCACATATTGTGCATGTTTTTTTCACTCTAATATGCTCTCTTTCTCTCTAACTAAATGTTTGCTTGTGTTTTTTTAATTTTTGTAGCAATAACAATGACTTCTAAAGTCATGAAGCAACCTTCCCCGTGTAGTATCAAAGGCAGGCTAAATGTAGCTATTTAAGCTTTACATTGCACATGATAGCTGAGTGTATAGAAGAAAGGATTTCTATGTATTCATTCCCTCAACTTGTAGATGTTTATTTTGTTTTTATACCTAGAATATAATACTCTCTATTTTAATTATTATGTATTCATTCCCTCAACTTGTAGATGTTTATTTTGTATTTATACCTAGAATATAATACTCTCTATTTCAATATACCTAGAATATAATACTCTCTATTTTAATTATTATGTATACATAATTACTTTGTCATGTTTATTGGAATCTTGAGATTTTTATTTACAGTATTAGTCAAGGATGGGTAGGTTCTTGAATGACCGACTAAAGTGCATGTTGGAGTGTATTTTCAACAACAAGTTGCTCCACATCATGGTGTTACATTGGCTTTAGGTCCCCTAATGAAGACTAAATTGAAACCTGAGAATGTGAAGAATCAAGCCATAAAGAAGCGAAGTGTAGTGATCCAAAACTTGATTCAATAGAACCCCCCAATAAGCACAAAAAAATGTTTTTGACTCGTTCTAGTGTCCCCAAGCCGAAATGTCATAAGCAGTTGTAGTGTTGCTACCATCTTACATTATATGTTTATAAATTTGAGACCAATTTCCATCTTGATCAAATTCTAAATGATTTTCAAATCATTGTTCCAATAAACATCTTTTTTTTTAAGTTGAAAAATTATACAAAAACTAACTCATCTATATATAAAAACTCACTCGTCTACATATTCAAAAAAATGATTTACAACAAAGTTACATTTCAATGATCTTCAGAGGGGGATGTGGTGGACTAGGAGGTGGGAGATTGGGTGGGATCTTCTATAGGAGATTGCCACCAGGAGGGCGCTTCAGTTGTGGGAGAATGGGAGGGTGCTTCAGATTGTTGTGCCGGTGGTGGAATGGGAGCCTTCGAAACTCGAGAGGAATGGCAGTTCGTAACAAGGCAATCGATTGTCTCCACCCGAAATTGCCTAACATCAAAACATGTATAAGATCCCAATGGTGGACTCTACATGAACAATATAAAGTTGGATATGCATTTAATGCAGAATATATAAGAAAACAAGTACTAATTTAATAGAACCTACATCGTCTTGTAGCTGAAAAGTCCTTTGCAGGAGAAATTTTGCATTCAGACAGACCCTCCATCCACATGAGTGGAAGTCAGGTTGTATTTGAACTTCTACTATACTCATTTGTATATCCAAAAAATTGTCTTGAGTCAAAGCCTCCTAGGTATTTAACACTTTCTTAACAGACCTGAAAAATAAGTTCATTAAATATTTCTTATTTAAAAGTTTTAATGGATTGAAGTTACCAATAGTTCTAATAGAACACTTACGATTGGACATGTCCATGGTAGCCTGCCGCCGTCGAGTTGGCTAAATAATAGACTCTAGGCATGAAGGTTAAAAAAGACCAAGCTCCAATGGCTTCTACAAAAACCTTAAAGGCTTACAAAAAGATTATTCATGATTTTATCATGTATAAAAATTATACTAGTACTTACATTTCATGGTAAGCCAACAAAACTATGTGGAAGGGATTCATGTCAGCAGGGAACCAATTCACGATATTAAAAAAAGTAAAATTTTAATCATACAGTCGTGTTGACAGTAGTGGGTCCAGTAGAAGTACACGACTCTACACTGGAAATGGCAGATTTCCTACAATCATTCTACAAGAAAAGAAACATATCAATCCTGTAGGATGAAAAGAAGTTAAGATTGTATAAATGTCTCTCTAACTAAAATAAGAAACAATTATAAAAGAACAGGCAGCACGATTGAGTTTGTAACCTCATGTTGATAATTTTGCAAAACTCTGAAGAAAATGCAAAATTTTGGTTTCTTGCATAACATATAAAAAAACATCAAAACTAGGGCCGAGAAATCGCAGCGCCTCTTGGTTCTATGCATCCAAGTCATCCAAAAATTGTTGTCTTTGAGCCTAGCGGTGTAATGCTTCGAGTTGTTTAGCTGCTTGTCGTGCTTGCTATTCAGCAGTCTGTTCTCTCTATGCAGGTCTACCCCTCACTTTCAAGACAAAACAAGTGTCCCGCTCATGGGCCACTTCTTCTACTCTCTCTCTCTTCTGAGGGGAGGGATTTCTAGGATATTTCTCATTTGTGAATCAAGAATAGGGAGAGGAGACAAGAAGCCGTTGTATCTATAGCGCACTTGTCAAAGAGAGTGCATGTCTTTGTCCATGATAGTCACACGATGTGCATGTGTTGCCAAGATGTAGCTGTCTTGGAAAAACTCAATTAGAAAATCCTCTGCTGCCTCTTGAAGGCAGGAGAGGGCTGAGGGCTGCCACCATGCTTGGAGTCCATAATGTTCGCAAATGCCACGAACGAGTCTTTGGAAAGACAGCTTGGCGATACATAATTGCATATGTCTCATTTCTTATCTAAGCTCTATCATCATGCCACGGTACTGGTAAAGCCACCTTCGTCTAGAGTTTTCCTATAATTTGGAGGGATTTGAGGATGAAGTCATCTTCTTTGCTACACTGGGGTCATCGATTGGCCTCCTACTAGTAGCAGCTTTTTTGTTCGGGCCATATGAAACCACCACATAAAATACAATAGTGGATTAAAAAAAATAAGAAAGGTTAGAAAAAGAGTAATTCTATATAAATCACCATAGCATGAATAGGTGGTTTCTCCCATTTCAAAGGAGCACTATCACGTTGTGATGATTTGTAAGAAAGTAATAGTATAAAAATTATGAAATAACAAAAATAATATTCTGAATGAATTATTTTTATATTTTAAGATAGAATCACCACAATGTAAATAGGCCATTTCCACGTGCACAGAGACAGCTCGATAACGTTGGAAGTCAAAGAAAAAAGTTCATTTTTGTCCATTGAAATAGAATCACCCCATTTCTACAAGCACACAGCCCTATTGCATTGCGGTTATTTGTATAGTATAAACCTTATGAAATAACAAAAATAGATATTCTGAATGAATTATTTTTGTGTATTGAGATATAATCACCACAACACGATAGTCCATTTCAACGTGCATGGAGATATCCCTAATCCCATTGCGGGGATTTGAAAGACAGTAAAGGAATAAACATTATGAAATGGACAAAAAACATAACATTTTGAATACAGTATAAGGGTTTAGGGTGTATGCCTTATCTTGCCAAGAGAGCAAGAGAGGGAGCAAAGCTTTGATAGCAAGAATCGTAGTGACAAAGGAAAGGCGCAAATTGAGAGGGGGGAGAAAAATGAGTGAGCGAAGAAAAAGTGTACGCATTGCCAAACATGGGGTATAAATAAACAAACCTGCACAAAAATAGAGGTGTACAACTGCATGATAGATAGTAGTGTTGAGTCACATCGGCAATAAATTTGCACATGAGAGAGGCGGTTGAATGATGACATGTGCGTATATGTTAGACACGTGTCAGTGGTATTACAGTAGATATTCTAAATGAATTATTTTTATGTACTAAGATAGAATCACCACAATGCAAATAAGCCATTTCTACATACACAGAGACATCCCTATTACGTTGTGGTGATTCCAAATAATTTTTTTTTGTCCAGCTGCATTGAGAATAATGCAATGATGCCTATGGAGTACTTAGTTCCAAGCCTGTGAATTGCGGTGCAAGAGAGGTTAACCGAAAATGCATTAGCCGAAAGATTGGTTGATTTAGAGAAACTTGATGAAACCGAGCTAATTGTATCACATGGGCTTATGGTCGAGAAATTGTGGAGAAAGCATTGGTTTGACCATAACCTAAATGGGAGACCTTGTCCTCATGTATGGTGTCGGAAGCACCGGAAAAAGAAACTCAAGTACAGAGAGGGTTAGGACCATTTAGAGTGTTCGAAATCACTCCTCAAGGGTCGGTCCAAATTGAAACTATCGAGGGAGTGAAAATGGAAGGGTACATCAATGGAAGCAAGCTGAAGAAGTATTACAGACCATTGACCCAAGAGATGTTCATGCAAGAGCATCTACTAAAACAAAAGTAAGAGCCAGCCAGGGAAAAAACCAAGCAAGCTCAAGAAGAAGCCAAGGCAAGGGAAGCCAAGGCTAAACAAAGACTCCACGGGAAAATATTGCAAGTGAACATGGCTTCACTAACCCACCTTGATGAGGATGACTTGGACATTGAGCCATCATGCCTCAGTGTAAAAGTCTCTATGGCCGAAAGTCATGCAACGAGCATTTCATTAATTGATATGGGATCAAGTCATAATTTGATCTCTTATGAAACATGGGAAGCTCTAGACCAACCTCACCTTGAAACCACCAATGCACAAGTCCGAAGTGTGCATTTGTCTCAATGACCAAAGCTGTGGGATCTTTAAATGTTACTATTTCCATTAGAAATAATTCCTTGGTTGGAAAGGTTTTTGTCATGCCTTTAGGATCTACGAAAGAAGAGATGATCCTTGGACGATCCTGGATCTGCGCTAGTAATTGTAATATCCAATGGGAAAAGAGGGCAGCACAACTCAATGAGGGCAAGGATACCATTACCATGCCATTATGGAGCCCCTTAAACAAAGGGAAACATGCAATGATAGATGACATGCACCTGCCAACACCAAAGAAAGAAGCTATCATACCAAAGAAGGCATCAACATCATAGCCCCCACACAAAAAACTATCAAAGTATCCAGTAATTTAGCAGTGGGTTCCTAAGGACCAACTTCGAGCTCAAGGATACCACATGAGGTATCTTGGGGAACAAGGTAGAAAGTTCAAGCTAAGGACATCGGATAAAGAAGGCCATCCAAAGATAGCAAGCAACATTCCAAGTGGAACCACCATCCTAAAAGCACTCAAAAGCAATGGATTCGAAAGGAATTACTAGCAGCACAAGGTTATTATCAAGGTAATACAACATTCTGGGTGCCCAAGTACTACCCGAGTTCCAGTACTGCATGTACTTTCAGAAGTACAGGAAAGGATCATAAAGGCAAAAAGAACCAATGTCCAACTAAATCAAACGCTAAGAAAACCCAAAAATTGGTTTGGAGGAAGAAGCCCATTCAACCCAGTGAGTAGAAGGGAGAAATACTGCCAAACAACTACACCCACCAAGATAACTGAGTTAAACAAAGTTGGGGAGAAGAGAAGGGAAATCATGCACCCACATGCACAAGGAACAAAATAGAATTAATAGGATTCAGTGGATGCGCTTTTCAATTGGATGGAAGCCAAAATCAGACACTCCCACTCTGAACTGAAGAGGTTACAACATCGAATTCCCACAAGGGCCAAGGTACCAAATTGTTTTCCGTGGCAGTAAGAAGAGAAGAAGTAAAAAAGGTATCCATTCTTCAACAATGGGTACAAGGCAAAAGTGTTCGATTTTCATACCGTGCAACATGATCATTTGTTTCATGTGTATTGAACCCTTCTTTGAAATGCATGATATGGGAAGTCGAGTGTTTGAGCATATAGGAAGCATAGGGTATAAAATCTTGCACGAACAAAAAATCTGATAACTTCATGTCATGAAACATTAAGCACTTCTTGCCGTGAACTTAACTAAATTTTTCCCCCCAATAAAACAACCCCTCTTTACTTATGAACTAACAGATTTTTTTCTAAAGTTGAATTAAAAAACCCCTCTTGTTAATGTAATCCTGTTAATTTTTCTCAATGTATCTAATTAAAAAACCCCTCATATTGAACTCATGTGGTACACTAACATTTTTTGAGGTGAACCCCCCGAGCTTAAGCCTTTCACAAATTAACAGTCTCACGGGTTAAGACCCTACACTCTCACAAATTAACACTTCACGGCTTAAGCCTTCTCGCCCTGCATCTTTACGTAATCTGCACTCATATCTTATACACCTTATTATTGCTCACCCCACTAACCATCAAGCATAACACACACACACACACACACACACACACACATCATTATATATAAAAAATAAAAAGTAAAAGAAAAAGGGGGAATACCATAAGCTCTCACTAGTCATTATGACTCACATTCTTATCAATGTTATAGATGTCGTCCTCCGCAACCCCAGAACCAGAAGTCGAAACTTTGGCCGCGTCACACAAACAAGTACCACAAGATCACCCCCCATGGACCAAAGGAAGAGAGGACTATGAGGTACAAAGCTAAGTTATCTGGGGCAGTATGCACATATGTTCAAGGGCTCAATCATCAACAAGGATGTACAGATAGTACATTGTAAGATAACCCTACAGTACCATAGCCCGGAGTGCCTCCATATTTTGGAGTATTTAGAAGTCAAAGAGAAGCTGGAAAAGGTAGGGCTGAGAAGAATGGCCAAATTTCTCCCCTGCACAATCAACAGAGAATTATGTGCGGAATATTTAAAATCCTATGATAGGGTAACCAAGAGGGGAAATGTAACAAAAGAAGATGGTACAACTAAACAGGTCCTCCTCTCTGAAACAGGTCCTCCTCTCTGAAATGAAGAGTTGATCCGTGAAGCTTTGCAGCTATCGCCATGTTAATCAAAATACACACTCATAATTTTAGAAAAATGCCCTTGGAAGAAATTCTCAAAAGGAGTTCATACAATTCAAATGGGGTAGAATATGAGAATATATGAGTTAAAGTGAAAGAGAAAGCCTGTCGTGCAATGTCTATCATTATGCAGGTCAAGCTAGTCGACAAGTACAATAGAGTCCCTTTAAATAGGATAGCCAAAGTGCATGAGGAGAAAGAAGAAGATTGGGCTTGGTTTATCCACATGAGATGGAAAACTATCTAAAGGCGCACCAATCAAAAGTGTTCAATCCATACTTTCTCACCAAGGTACTTAGCCATGCTGTGGATCTTCCAATTCCAGAGAACATGCTAGAAGAACAAGTACCGCAAGTTGTAGTGCCGCTACTAGAACCACCAACACTGACCTCTGAAGAGATGCAGAAAGGACAGGCCCTTTTAAGGACAGAAAAGAGATTATGAAGGAACGAAGAAGAGAGCAGAAGGAAAAAGATAGATAGAAAGATGAGGGGAATCATTCCAAGAGTTGAAGTAGAACCTCAGTGGTTGTTAAACTAGCCCAAGACATTGCTTCTTATCACAGCAACAAGCGGTGGAACAACAAGAAGCAATGGGCATTAGCCTTCCAAGTGTACCTATGAGCACAACCTCAGAATTACCATACAAACACCCTCTCCAAGCCCAGTGCATATGGTTTTCAAAAACCTCTCATCACCACTTTGAGATTTTGTTCTATCAGATCAGCCTACATCAGCAGAGGGCGATACAAAAAAGGCCCCGAAGAAAGCAGTATTACATGAGGATGTAAGCCTCTCATCACCACTTTGAGATTTTGTTCTATCAGATCAGCCTACATCAGTAGAGGGTGATACAAAAAAGGCCCCTAAGAAAGCAGTATTACATGAGGATGTAAGCCACAAGAATGAAGAAGCAACATTAGCACATCCTAAGGCCATAGAAGAAAGCCACGAAGATGAGAAAATGAAGAGAGCCAAGCACGCAACAAGTCCAAGCAAGGGACAATGGTTGGCTGGATGATGAAGGCCCAATCCTGAATGATTCCTTCTTGCATAATCTGGATGCTGACCGCTTCCTAACAGAGACTATAGAGGGCTTGGATAGCTTGCTACAATTACCACTACGTGGTTTAGAAGGCGCAGCTTCTACTAGTGCACCCATCTGGGAACAAAAACAAAGAGTGTGGCGCTACCATTTAATGACTACTCACATGCCGAATGATAGAAATGCTATCCTCTGGAAGCAAGTCCAAGCAGCAAGCGACCAAGTGCAAATGCTCCAAGAACAAATGGCAGCAGACTACACATAGGAATGTCATCCTCAAAATCTTGAAGACTACAGATGAGCAAGAAGCAAGATACCAGGTATTAGAGGGAAACAACCAAGCACTCAGCGAGACCATTGTTCAAAGGATTAAGGAAAATATGGAGCTGAAGGCGCAAGTAAAACAAGCAAAGGATCAGCTTCAAAAAGAGGTAGCACATACTCAGGAAAAAGAAAGGCAGCATGCTCAGTAGCTTCAAGATGCTTAGGAAATGTTCCATGTTAAAGAAGACGAGTTCACAAGGAACATTGCTACCATCACTGAAGCCCTCACCCCAAGAAAGTTCTTCACTTTCAAACCGAACGAGATCAGACAAACAAGGCCCATGCAGAAAAAGTGAATCAATGCCAAGTCTTTGGGGATGGATCAGATGATCACTAGCCACCCACAAGCAGGAATTGGAGCATGCCACTCAGCAACTACAAACCAGCTAATTATTGGAAATAGAGGGCTCAAACAGATTAAAGATGCTCAAGCCTTGGAGGTAGTAGGCAAGAAGAGCTCAAGGCACCATCACCTGAATAGGCGCAATATGTATCTATAGGTAAATGAGCTCTCATTAATGCACTTTTTCGGTGTTTTTATTTCCTCTTTAGCGAAGGATGTCCCTTCTAGTGACTTTTCCCTCCCATTTTAGACATTCAATTGCATTTCTCATGAATTCAAGCTATTGCGAGCTCAACATTGTTCTACATTGTGACTTAGTTGCATTATGTTGATATGGGAGAGAAGAGGAAGCCATATCATACGCATATTGATCTTGAATAAGAATATGCACCTTTAAAGAAAAGAAATCAGTCCCATCTTTCACTCAATGAAGAGAGAAGGAAGAGATGAAAGCTTCAGGCCCAAAGCATATAGACCTATGGTGTGATAGATCTATATATCCAAATAATCCTCTAACCTCAAGCACACCCTCATCCTCAAATCCAACCTCATTGATTAGATATGTTGGCGATGGTCACTAAGGAGTGCTTGGCTATTGCAATGCACTAAGCCAATCGAATAGAGTTCTAAAAGATTTGAATGGTGCAGCACAGTTGGAGTATAGTCATTTGCAACAAATATACACCTCTCTTCAAGAAAGAAGTTCATAGCTCTTGTACAAAATAGAGTCTTAATCTAAAACAATACAGGAGCTTGACAAGCAATTACAGGTTGCATGTATAAAATCAACAAGCATTGGCATGAAAGCAAGAAAAAAGAATATGAGGAACATAGAGCAACTTAATCCAAGTGGTGGAGGAGTCAAGAAAAGAATACAAGCTGCAAGGTAATAAGCTTCTACATTTTTATGATACATCATTTATTGCATGCAACTTGTAAATTTATACCAAGACAAATTCATTTCAAGTGTCTCCTACATCCAAATAAAGACAACACAGAATTGGATTCAGCAGCCAAACAATATTCTGTGCTTTTATCTTCAAAGATGGTAGGCCAGATACTCAAGGAGAAGAAGTATAAGAAAATACTACGAACCTTCATAGAACAGTTTACAAAGAAAAGCCAGGTGTCAACTCCTCTTGATATACAAAAATGTCTTGATGATGTTGGCATAGTTAGAAAGGGCTATTCCGAGATTTTCAAGCTAATACACTCAAAATACAAAGAAAACGGAATTCAAGCTGCACTTCTTTCGAAACCATATCATGTTAGGAGAGAACGTGTGGCACTCAATAAACGAATCAAAACTTGGCTTGGTCAGCCTTTTCACATTGAAGACACCTACCTTAATATAACAGGCGAAGAAATAAGATATGATAAGACTAACAATATTTTCCTTAATTTGAAAATATTACAAAAGGCAATGGTCCAATTTTTTGGAATGACCTTGGTAGAGACTAGAGGAGTCCTTAAGTTTGTTATCAAACTTGATGAATGTGAAGTTGTGAAGCAAAGGAAAACAAAGAGCATAACAATCACATTAATGAGCAGGGCATTGGAGAACCCAATACAATTTAAAAAAGAACCCAGATATTTTAGTGTGCAATCCGAGAATAATATTTGGTGGCTTGGGTCATTTGAGGTATGAATTTATTCTTTTTATTTTTGGTTTCATGAACTTTGTCTCATTAAAGAAATCTCACTTTCAATTTTATCATGTAGGTTGTGACGGAGGACCATGATACCCTCCATTGGGTGTTCCATAATACAGCCATACATAACATAATTAGCAGGCAAAATGAAGGAGAAACACTTCATGTAGAAGATACAGGAATTTTCACTATGGAATGGCATATGGCTTGTATTAAGAGAATGACACAAAAAGCATTCCCAAACAGTTCTTTTGAATAGGAAGCATTGAATAACAATTCTTTTGCTTTTATATTTCAAGAGACTTGAAAACACTCACGTGCATGTACAATATTTCAAAGGTTGGAAATGTAAAGTGCCCCTGCCTATACTGCATGGAACATGCAAGTATGATGGACATAGAAACTGGTCACATGCCCCTAACATGCATGAGAAAGATCCAAACTTTCGACCTATGCTAGATATTCCTCTTGCAAGAGTACATATCTGCACATTGAGAAACTTGTATTCCTGTACATTGGATTTGCTTGGAAGCTCTTACCTATATGCAGGAGCAAAAGGGCTATCATAGCCTCTTGGAAAAAGTTCTATCTAACATTGACTTGCATGGGAGCAACGTCAAGATAACAGTCAACGAAAAGAGGTGAACAAAGAGTGTCCAGGTACCATCAAAGGCATCAATTGGTGGAATGAAAGCTCAGAGGGTCAAATGTTGCACAAAAACACTCAGAGTAGCGATCACAGAAAGTGTGCATCAATCACAACGCTGGGTAGACCGCACAGAATGAAGCTACTCTTTTGAAAAAAATATATATACATTAAAAGAGCAAGAGGAAGTATGTACAAGTCTGGACGGAGATAATACTAAGGAAGTTCATCACCATCTTTTTCCTTGTCTATAACACGATTCTATTAACAAGACATGTTTACTACAAAATGTTGAAATATACAAGTGAATAGGGTGTGTGTGGGAACAAGCTCTTGGATAGAGGCTGTGAAAGAGGAGATGTAATTGTGAAAGAACCTGTGAAAAGGTTAGAAGAATCTACTGGGAGAGAATAATGGGTAGCATGAGGGAATTTAGGAGTGTGGAGTTATTCTGGGAGATATTCAGGGAAAAGAGAAGAGGTGGAGAGAATCAGGCAAAAGGTGGAGATATTCAGGGAGTGAATCATGGAGAAATCAATGGGATTAGATGCTTGATGTAAACTCTATAAATTGAGGCATAGCCCTAATGAGAATTTGCTGGTTTTTGAGTATCCATGCCTACATTAATCTATGTGCTAATTATTCACTAATTACGTCTTAATCACTTGCTAATCACTTTGTTAATTATGTTGATTCTAGTGTTTGATCCACCATAGCTCATCATTTTGCTCAAATTTCAACATGGTATCAGAGCCATGCCTAGAATCAACCAGATTTATGAGCCCATTAGTGAATTAATTAGGATTAGTAGGTAATTAGCAAAAAAAAATCAATTTTTAGTGAGTTCTTCATCTTCCCCTTCACCCCCAGCCAGTGGAGGGTCTCTAGCACCTTGCACACATAAAATTAGGGCACAAGCTTTATACACAAGCTAGCTAACATCATTGGCTTCAAGCCCATCCAAAGGGAGCAGCAAACCGCCAGCGGATGCAGCCAGATTTACGAATTTTGCAGGCGCCGTTTTTCTGAGATGAATTGGTGATTTCTACTTCCACAGATCAAAGGTTTCTAATTCCTCTTAGCCCAAGGGGTAATCAAGCATGCTCTACAAGCTGGTGAAGACAGAAATCAATTTCATCAAGTCTACAGAGAGATCCAAGCTCTTCATCAAATCTGCAGGTAACTTTGGTAAAACAGAGATTAAGCTTTCATTATTTGGTCAAATCTTGTGTTTCTTGGCTTAATCCTCTACTAGACTCATTGCTATTGATGCCTTTGAAAGCATTTGAGCTCATTTGAAGTGGAAGGCACCAGATCTGGGCTCCCCGCATACTATGTTTTCTGCACACAAACCAGAGCATTAATTTGCTAATCAGTGATTAATTAGTGCTAATCACTATATTTTGGTGCAATTGAGGGTCCAAATTAACCATTAGGTATCTGATACAGATCCCTAAAGCTTCAGATTGCAAATCGGAGTTGGTTTGATACTCCAACCATCCCGTACAAATTAGTTACCCTTAATTTAA
This sequence comes from Cibotium barometz, assembly GCF_041138505.1. Classification (NCBI taxonomy): domain Eukaryota; kingdom Viridiplantae; phylum Streptophyta; class Polypodiopsida; order Cyatheales; family Cibotiaceae; genus Cibotium; species Cibotium barometz. Next base: position 54,181,260 of record NC_141054.1, read on the forward strand.
TGTAATTTCTGGTGATTTTATGCTGATAAAATTATTGTAATCATCTATTAAACACCAGATTGAGTTGTAAAAGGGTAGACACTACCCTTGAATCTTGATTTTGGATCAAGAGGTAAGACCCCCTTCACATCACCATGAATTCAGCACAGGAAATAGCCAAATTTAATGGGGAACAGTTTTATACATGGCAAACAAAAACCATGTATTTGCTGATGAGGAAAAATCTGTGGGGATTAGTTGAAGGGAGAGATGAATGCCCAGAGAGAGGAGAAAATGAGTGGAAGAGTAGGAATGAAAAAGAATTGGGACTTATTGCACTCAGTTTAAATGATGAGATCATTCATCATATCACAGGGATACAGTGGGCAAAAGATGCATGGGATGAACTCAATAAATTATTTGGTACACAATCAAAAAATCCCAAGATAAATCTGTTAATGCAATTCTACAAATTGGACATGAAGGAAAGTGAACCTTTAATCACACACTTGAACAAATATAAAAGCATTAAGCAACAGCTGGCAGCTATTGGCAAAAAGGTAGAAGATGATGAAGCATTAGCTGTACTTTTGAAGAGTGTGGACAAAGGAGATTATGAAAACATTGTAGCAACACTAAAGAATGTACCTGAACTGAAGATACACGAGATAGAAGTAGCTCTACTAGAGCAAGAGAGCAGAGGCAAAGAGAAGAAAGGGCTCGACTCAACAGCAGGAGAGGAAAAAGCATTCTTCACCCGAGGAGGATTCTCTCGAGGACGAGGACGAGGAAGAGGCAGAGTAGGAGGGAGGACCTTCACTTGCAACAACTGTGGAAAGCCAGGACACATGGCAAGAGACTGCTACAGCAAACCCAGTGGAGAAGGAACGACATCGGCAAACTTCATGGAGGCTCCAAGGGAAGTGGAGTCGGATCATCTTTTCTGAGAGAGAGAGAGAGAGAGAGAGAGACCCCACAACCCAATGTAACCTGCCCCAATAAAGTAAAACCACCTCTGAGCCACCGATGATGTAGGCCACGTGGTAGATGTATGTGTGAGCACTTTAGTCAAGGTCGCAGGCAACTATAGTAAGCCTTGGACACATAGAGAGAGAGTGTCAAGGACTATGAGTTTAGGGACTCGAGGCACTGGTCCCAGGCTATCAAGTAAGAGGGAAACTTGATATAGGGTCCAGGTGTGCTAGGATTATTCACTTGAGGGGAGGTGTTGAAATATACAAGTGAATAGGGTGTGTGTGGGAACAAGCTCTTGGATAGAGGCTGTAAAATGAAAAGATGCAGGGGAGAAGAGAGCTTGAGCTCTTGCAAGCACACACACACACTCACAAAACCCTAATAGAGAACACACAAGGTGAGAGGCTGAAACTCTTCTTCTTCTCTACTCAACACTCAACACACCATATACAAGAATAAGAGTACACACAATATGAAAGGTACTCAACCAAATACATACACGGGTTCTCTATAGTGTGAACCCGACTAAATGAGCTGGCGCTATAACTATGCCAGTCTCTAGAGTGGCTATCACACAGCCTGTCATCCCACTGGCCGCATATCACCCAAGATCTCACCAACCATGCCAGTGGTGTAAGTGCGGGGCCTATCCCCCAGGCGGGTCATCAGTGTCCACCGCCTCACTAGAGCTCGATATCTCAACACTCCCCCTCGAGCTCAACTCCATCTCATGTACACCAAGCAAAGCCCTGAATCTGCGGAGCTTCTCTGTACCCAATGCTTTGGTGAAGATGTCAGCTACCTGATCCTCTGTGCTGACATAAACAAGGTCAAGGTCTCCTGCCAAGACCCTCTCTCTGACGAAGTGGTAGTGGACCTCTATGTGCTTCGTACAAGCATGAAAGACTGGGTTCCTGGCCAACTGTATACTGCTAATGTTGTCACAGAAAATGACAACTTGTCTATCCACTGATAGACCTAAATCTGCAAGTAGCTTTCTCAACCAAGCTACCTCACATGCTGCCATAGCAGCTCCTCTGTACTCAGCCTCTGTACTGGATAGAGCAACCGTAGGCTGCTTCTTGCTGCTCCAAGTCACAGCAGCACTCCCCAAAGAAAACATAAAGCCACTGGTAGATCTTCTGTCTGAGATACTACCAGCCCAATCAGCATCTGTGTACCCATGTACACATATCTCTGTCCCAGTCTCATAGAATAGTCCACAATGCAAAGTAGACTTCACATACCTCAATATGCGTCTCACTGCATCCAAATGCGGTTTCCGTGGAACCTGCATAAACTGACTCACCAACCCAACAGCATAGCTCAAATCTGGTCTGGTGATCGTCATGTAGATCAAACTTCCTACTATGCTCCTGTACATAGTAGGATCCTCCAAGATCTCTCCTGAATCTGCACTCAACTTGCCATTCTGATCCAATGGCACAGAAATAGGCTTACAGCCTGTCATACCATACTTGGACAACATATCCAAGCCATACTGTCTCTGCAGTAATCCAATACCATGTGGTGACCTAATCACCTCAATGCCCAAGAAATATCTAAGCTCTCCCAAATCCTTCATCTCAAACTTCTGTCTTAGCAAGATCTTTACATCAAAGATCTCTGCATCATGGTCCCCCGTAATGATCAAGTCATCTACATAGATGACAACAAGCACAACCCCTCTATCACCATGTCTCACATACAATGAGAAATCTGCATTGGCTACATGAAAGCCAATAGTGACAAGATATTCAGAAATCTTGTCAGACCATGCTCTTGGTGCTTGCTTTAAGCCATACAAGGCTTTCTTCATCCTGCAAACATGCTCGGGGTGACCCACATCCTCATAACCAGGTGGCTGCAACATATACACCTCTTCTTGCAAATCCCCATGCAAGAATGTATTCTTTACATCCATCTGATGTAAAGACCATTTCTTTGACGCAGCCACTGCTATCACAACTCTCACCGTTGCCATCTTGGCAACTGGGCTGAAAGTTTCCTCATAATCAATCCCATATGTTTGCGCATATCCTTTGGCTACCAATCTAGCCTTATACCTGTTTATGCTTCCATCACTGTTATGTTTAACTTTGTACACCCACTTGCATCCAATGGCTTTCTTGCCTTCAGGCAATTTCACTAAATCCCAAGTTTCATTTCCATATAGTGCATCCATCTCCTCATCCATAGCTTTCTCCCAACACACATTTCCAATAGCCTCATCAATGCATGTGGGCTCAACAACCTGTACAACCTTTGCCATATATGCATAGTGATGTGCCACATAACCATCATATGTAAATCTCTGCACAGGGTTCTTCACTCTCCCTGATCTTCGCAGCTTTTCATTCATGGCTTCCATAGCCTTCTTTACACCAGGTGTTCTCATAGCTGGGATCCCAAGCTCCTCATCAAGGCTCATATCTGAGCCACTAGACTCTCCATCAACATGAGAATGCCCTGCAGAAATGTCAGGCATACCAAGGGGCTCAACCACTTTCTCTTTTCCTTTTCGTGATGTACTAATCACATTTGCAGGGCTGGTATTATGACGCAGCCTGCCACTCCATGGTCTATCAACAGACCCACTAGATGAGGACTCTCCTGGTCCACTCAAAGACTGTGATTGTTGACCTGCATTCTGTGCAACCACACTTCCACTCACATCAGCCCCAACAGCTTCTTTTTCAGCAGCATACCAGCTGCTCATCTCATCAAAGACAACATCCCTGCTTACCCTCAACTCACGTGTAGCAGGGTTATAACACCTGTATCCCTTTTGCTCAAGGGAATATCCAATAAACACACATTTTTCAGCTTTCGGATCCAGCTTAGTTCTCAGCTCATCTGGCACATGCACATATGCAATGCATCCAAAAACTTTCAAATGAGACAAATCTAGTTTTCTGCCAGTAAACCTCTCCTCTGGAGTTACATCATGTATGGCTGCAGTTGGAGTCCTGTTCATGATGTATACTGCTGTAGAAACAACCTCAGCCCAATAGCAATGCGGCATATTCTTCTCTTCCATCAATGCTCGCGCAATCTCATTCTTCTTCAAAAATTCAGAGAACTCATTGGAGAAGTATTCTCCCCCTCCATCTGACCTTAGGCACTTTACATATTTTCCTGTTTGCTTTTCAACCAAAACTCTGAAATTCTGAAAGTGAGTGAACACTTCACTCTTCTCCTTCATGAAATATACCCACACTTTCCTTGTGTGGTCATCAATAAAAGTGACATAGTACCTGCAGCCTCCCATAGACACGGTCTTCGTAGGACCCCAAACATCTGAATGCACAACATCTAGTGCATTTCTGCTCACATATCTGTTACGTGGAAACACATGCTTTGTTTGCTTCCCAAATTAGCATGCTTCACATATTTTCTGCATACCTTCCACCTTAAATTTTGGCAGCCTTGTCACAATTCCTTTTGTCTGCATAGACTTTAATCTCTGCACATTCACATGACCAATCCTTTTATGCCATATGTCTGTGTCTGCAACAACTCCTGAACCATTTGCAAACATTGCAGCACTCATTTCAGGCATGTCTACATCCAACGTAAACATTCTGCCCACTCTGTTGCCTTTTGCAACCAACCTGCACTTGTCTTTGAAATCTTCAACATAACACCCATCAGGGTTAAACCGAACCTGCAAACCCTGCTCAATCATCTGGCCAACTGAAACCAGATTCTTTGTTATATTCGGTACATGAAGTACATCTGCAAGGTACTTCACTTTGCCATCCTGCATAGACAATGGCACATCTCCAATGTGGGCAATTGGATGAGCAGTGTCATCCCCTGTTTCCACAAAACCTGGTCTTTCCGGGTTTTTCATCTCCTTGAACCACTCCCCATGACTCGTCATGTGGTTCGAAGCGCCTGAATCCACATACCATACATTATCTTTTTGTGCTGCATTAACATTTTCAGACATGGCATTCACGACATGCTGCATAACAAACAACCTTTCATTATCCTCATTATTTCTGCTTGAGGATGCATAGTTGTTTTGCTGCACTTTCCCATTTTGCATGTCAGCCTGCTTCTTAAAACATTCTGACTGCACATGTCCAGGTTTACCACAATAATAGCATTCACGTGCATCATTGTATTGCCTTTGCCAATTTCCACGGCCTCTTTGACTCCCCCTGCCTCTGAATTTGCCTCTTCCTCCTGCGTGTTGTTGTTGTTGTTGTTGATTTTGGGACTGTTGTTGCTGCTGCTGCTGCTGCTGGCCATAATTCTGATTACCTGTTCGGCCACCTCCTTGACCGCGTCCACGGCCTCCTCTACCTCGTCCTCTTCCTGAACTCGTGTAGAAGGCCTGTTGCTCTGAACTGTTTTTGCTTTGTGAAGACTGTTGGTCTTCACCCAAGTTCTTCTCTTCGATAATCAGCATAGACACCAAATCTGTAAAGTTGGGAATGTTTTCCCGAGTCTGAATAGACGTCTTAAACGCCTTGTATTGTGGCCCGAGACCACGTAGACAGACTTCCACCTTGTCATCATCATCTACTGACACACCAATAGATGCAAGGGATTCCACAATGCCCTTTATCTTCAACGCATAGTCATTCACAGACATGCTCTTTTTCTCCACAGTATGAAGTTCATTCTTCAACTGTATCTTACGTGCCTTGGTATTTGTTTCATAAAGCTTTACCAAGGTGTCCCACGCCTCCTTGGGGGACTTGGCATCCTGAATGTGCCCAATCATGGTGTCCTGTATACTAATGGAAAGCCAATACATAACCTTCCTGGCTCCTTGGTTCCAATCTTTAAACTCTTTCACATCTGCAACAGTCGGATTTATATCCGGTATCTCCGGTGCCTCTTCATGCTCACCTTCTATGTAGTCCCAATAGCCTTTTCCCATAAGGAAATTTGTCAACCTGAACCTCCAAGCATGGAAGTTATTCTTGTCCAGCTTCTCAGCCACAATCTGTGTAATGCCATCATTAGACATCTTGCCAAACACACAATTTTACCAGAAACTGCACTCTGGTTTTTTTGCACAACTGCTGTATTTTCTGCACAGCGGTACTGTAGTACTCTCAAATGTCACAACCAGTGACTTCAATGCACATACATACACCCAATGGAAACTGTAGACCTCTTTGCAGCACCCACAGTGTCTGCACAGTTAATCTGTCTTCCTGCAGTTCTTAAAACAGAGTTCTGCAGAGAATCGGTGACTTACCCGCAGTGCTCGAAATCGCCTGCTTTCTGAAAAACGGAGGTCTAGTCGCGCCCGAAACGCGTTTTCGGCCCAAAAATTTCAGTCCGAAGGACTCAGTCCGAAGGACTATATAGTTGCCCTATAGCTTTACTCCCGCGAAGAAAGCTCCTCAATCAGAGATCGTTTGCCGGTGCCTCCCGTAGAGCTCCCGACAAGGGTGTAGTCACCAACACAATAGGGAAGAGTAGTTGAAGCTCTTACCCTCGTACCGCTTCCTGTGGTTCTCTTGCTTGCAGCTCAGCCCTTAGCACGAACCAGGCTCTGATACCATGAAAAGATGCAGGGGGGAAGAGAGCTTGAGCTCTTGCAAGCACACACACACACTCACAAAACCCTAATAGAGAACACACAAGGTGAGAGGCTGAAACTCTTCTTCTTCTCTACTCAACACTCAACACACCATATACAAGAATAAGAGTACACACAATATGAAAGGTACTCAACCAAATACATACACGGGTTCTCTATAGTGTGAACCCGACTAAATCAGCTGGCGCTATAACTATGCCAGTCTCTAGAGAGGCTGTCACACAGCCTGTCATTCCACTGGCCGCATATCACCCAAGATCTCACCAACCATGCCAGTGGTGTAAGTGCGGGGCCTATCCCCCAGGCGGGTCATCAGTGTCCACCGCCTCACTAGAGCTCGATATCTCAACATAAAAGAGGAGATGTAATTGTGAAAGAACCTGTGAAAAGGTTAGAAGAATCTACTGGGAGAGAATAATGGGTAGCATGAGGGAATTTAGGAGTGTGGAGTTATTCTGGGAGATATTCAGGGAAAAGAGAAGAGGTGGAGAGAATCAGGCAAAAGGTGGAGATATTCAGGGAGTGAATCATGGAGAAATCAATGGGATTAGATGCTTGATGTAAACTCTATAAATTGAGGCATAGCCCTAATGAGAATTTGCTGGTTTTTGAGTATCCATGCCTACATTAATCTATGTGCTAATTATTCACTAATTACGTCTTAATCACTTGCTAATCACTTTGTTAATTATGTTGATTCTAGTGTTTGATCCATAATAGCTCATCATTCTGCTCAAATTTCAACATGGTATCAGAGCCATGCCTAGAATCAACCAGATTTATGAGCCCATTAGTGAATTAATTAGGATTAGTAGGTAATTAGCAAAAAAAATCAATTTTTAGTGAGTTCTTCATCTTCCCCTTCACCCCCAGCCAGTGGAGGGTCTCTAGCACCTTGCACACATAAAATTAGGGCACAAGCTTTATACACAAGCTAGCTAACATCATTGGCTTCAAGCCCATCCAAAGGGAGCAGCAAACCGCCAGCGGATGCAGCCAGATTTACGAATTTTGCAGGCACCGTTTTTCTGAGATGAATTGGTGATTTCTACTTCCACAGATCAAAGGTTTCTAATTCCTCTTAGCCCAAGGGGTAATCAAGCATGCTCTACAAGCTGGTGAAGACAGAAATCAATTTCATCAAGTCTACAGAGAGATCCAAGCTCTTCATCAAATCTGCAGGTGACTTTGGTAAAACAGAGATTAAGCTTTCATTATTTGGTCAAATCTTGTGTTTCTTGGCTGAATCCTCTACTAGACTCATTGCTATTGATGCCTTTGAAAGCATTTGAGCTCATTTGAAGTGGAAGGCACCAGATCTGGGCTCCCCGCATACTCTGTTTTTTGCACACAAACCAGAGCATTAATTTGCTAATCAGTGATTAATCAGTGCTAATCACTGTATTTTGGTGCAATTGAGGGTTCAAATGAACCATTAGGTTCATGATACAGATCCCTAAAGCTTCAGATTGCAAATCGGAGTTGGTTTGATACTCCAACCATCCCGTACAAATTGGTTACCCTTAATTTAATGTAATTTCTGGTGATTTTATGCTGATAAAATTATTGTAATCATCTATTAAACACCAGATTGAGTTGTAAAAGGGTAGACACTACCCTTGAATCTTGATTTTGGATCAAGAGGTAAGACCCCCTTCACATCACCATGAATTCAGCACAGGAAATAGCCAAATTTAATGGGGAACAGTTTTATACATGGCAAACAAAAACCATGTATTTGCTGATGAGGAAAAATCTGTGGGGATTAGTTGAAGGGAGAGATGAATGCCCAGAGAGAGGAGAAAATGAGTGGAAGAGTAGGAATGAAAAAGCATTGGGACTTATTGCACTCAGTTTAAATGATGAGATCATTCATCATATCACAGGGATACAGTGGGCAAAAGATGCATGGGATGAACTCAATAAATTATTTGGTACACAAGCAAAAAAATCCAAGATAAATCTGTTAATGCAATTCTACAAATTGGACATGAAGGAAAGTGAACCTTTAATCACACACTTGAACAAATATAAAAGCATTAAGCAACAGCTGGCAGCTATTGGCAAAAAGGTAGAAGATGATGAAGCATTAGCTGTACTTTTGAAGAGTGTGGACAAAGGAGATTATGAAAACATTGTAGCAACACTAAAGAATGTACCTGAACTGAAGATACACGAGATAGAAGCAGCTCTACTAGAGCAAGAGAGCAGAGGCAAAGAGAAGAAAGGGCTCGACTCAACAGCAGGAGAGGAAAAAGCATTCTTCACCCGAGGAGGATTCTCTCGAGGACGAGGACGAGGAAGAGGCAGAGTAGGAGGGAGGACCTTCACTTGCAACAACTGTGGAAAGCCAGGACACATGGCAAGAGACTGCTACAGCAAACCCAGTGGAGAAGGAACGACATCGGCAAACTTCATGGAGGCTCCAAGGGAAGTGGAGTCGGATCATCTTTTCTGAGAGAGAGAGAGAGAGAGAGAGAGAGACCCCACAACCCAATGTAACCTGCCCCAATAAAGTAAAACCACCTCTGAGCCACCGATGATGTAGGCCACGTGGTAGATGTATGTGTGAGCACTTTAGTCAAGGTCGCAGGCAACTATAGTAAGCCTTGGACACATAGAGAGAGAGAGTGTCAAGGACTATGAGTTTAGGGACTCGAGGCACTGGTCGCAGGCTATCAAGTAAGAGGGAAACTTGATATAGGGTCCAGGTGTGCTAGGATTATTCACTTGAGGGGAGGTGTTGAAATATACAAGTGAATAGGGTGTGTGTGGGAACAAGCTCTTGGATAGAGGCTGTAAAAGAGGAGATGTAATTGTGAAAGAACCTGAGAAAAGGTTAGAAGAATCTACTGGGAGAGAATAATGGGTAGCATGAGGCAATTTAGGAGTGTGGAGTTATTCTGGGAGTTATTCAGGGAAAAGAGAAGAGTGTGGAGTTATTCTAGGAGTTATTCAGGGAAAAGAGAAGAGGTGGAGAGAATCAGGCAAAAGGTGGAGATATTCAGGGAGTGAATCATGGAGAAATCAATGGGATTAGATGCTTGATGTAAACTCTATAAATTGAGGCATAGCCCTAATGAGAATTTGCTGGTTTTTGAGTATCCATGCCTACATTAATCTATGTGCTAATTATTCACTAATTACGTCTTAATCACTTGCTAATCACTTTGTTAATTATGTTGATTCTAGTGTTTGATCTACCATAGCTCATCATTTTGCTCAAATTTCAACATGGTATCAGAGCCATGCCTAGAATCAACCAGATTTATGAGCCCATTAGTGAATTAATTAGGATTAGTAGGTAATTAGCAAAAAAAATCAATTTTTAGTGAGTTCTTCATCTTCCCCTTCACCCCCAGCCAGTGGAGGGTCTCTAGCACCTTGCACACATAAAATTAGGGCACAAGCTTTATACACAAGCTAGCTAACATCATTGGCTTCAAGCCCATCCAAAGGGAGCAGCAAACCGCCCAGCGGATGCAGCCAGATTTACGAATTTTGCAGGCGCCGTTTTTTTGAGATGAATTGGTGATTTCTACTTCCACAGATCAAAGGTTTCTAATTCCTCTTAGCCCAAGGGGTAATCAAGCATGCTCTACAAGCTGGTGAAGACAGAAATCAATTTCATCAAGTCTACAGAGAGATCCAAGCTCTTCATCAAATCTGCAGCAGGTGACTTTGGTAAAACAGAGATTAAGCTTTCATTATTTGGTCAAATCTTGTGTTTCTTGGCTTAATCCTCTACTAGACTCATTGCTATTGATGCCTTTGAAAGCATTTGAGCTCATTTGAAGTGGAAGGCACCAGATCTGGGCTCCCCGCATACTCTGTTTTCTGCACACAAACCAGAGCATTAATTTGCTAATCAGTGATTAATCAGTGCTAATCACTGTATTTTGGTGCAATTGAGGGTTCAAATGAACCATTAGGTATCTGATACAGATCCCTAAAGCTTCAGATTGCAAATCGGAGTTGGTTTGATACTCCAACCATCCCGTACAAATGGGTTACCCTTAATTTAATGTAATTTCTGGTGATTTTATGCTGATAAAATTATTGTAATCATCTATTAAACACCAGATTGAGTTGTAAAAGGGTAGACACTACCCTTGAATCTTGATTTTGGATCAAGAGGTAAGACCCCCTTCACATCACCATGAATTCAGCACAGGAAATAGCCAAATTTAATGGGGAACAGTTTTATACATGGCAAACAAAAACCATGTATTTGCTGATGAGGAAAAATCTGTGGGGATTAGTTGAAGGGAGAGATGAATGCCCAGAGAGAGGAGAAAATGAGTGGAAGAGTAGGAATGAAAAAGCATTGGGACTTATTGCACTCAGTTTAAATGATGAGATCATTCATCATATCACAGGGATACAGTGGGCAAAAGATGCATGGGATGAACTCAATAAATTATTTGGTACACAAGCAAAAAATTCCAAGATAAATCTGTTAATGCAATTCTACAAATTGGACATGAAGGAAAGTGAACCTTTAATCACACACTTGAACAAATATAAAAGCATTAAGCAACAGCTGGCAGCTATTGGCAAAAAGGTAGAAGATGATGAAGCATTAGCTGTACTTTTGAAGAGTGTGGACAAAGGAGATTATGAAAACATTGTAGCAACACTAAAGAATGTACCTGAACTGAAGATACACGAGATAGAAGCAGCTCTACTAGAGCAAGAGAGCAGAGGCAAAGAGAAGAAAGGGCTCGACTCAATAGCAGGAGAGGAAAAAGCATTCTTCACCCGAGGAGGATTCTTTCGAGGACGAGGACGAGGAAGAGGCAGAGTAGGAGGGAGGACCTTCACTTGCAACAACTGTGGAAAGCCAGGACACATGGCAAGAGACTGCTACAGCAAACCCAGTGGAGAAGGAACGACATCGGCAAACTTCATGGAGGCTCCAAGGGAAGTGGAGTCGGATCATCTTTTGAGAGAGAGAGAGAGAGAGAGAGAGAGAGAGAGAGAGAGACCCCACAACCCAATGTAACCTGCCCCAATAAAGTAAAACCACCTCTGAGCCACCGCCGATGATGTAGGCCACGTGGTAGATGCATGTGTGAGCACTTTAGTCAAGGTCGCAGGCAACTATAGTAAGCCTTGGACACATAGAGAGAGAGAGTGTCAAGGACTATGAGTTTAGGGACTCGAGGCACTGGTCGCAGGCTATCAAGTAAGAGGGAAACTTGATATAGGGTCCAGGTGTGCTAGGATTATTCACTTGAGGGGAGGTGTTGAAATATACAAGTGAATAGGGTGTGTGTGGGAACAAGCTCTTGGATAGAGGCTGTAAAAGAGGAGATGTAATTGTGAAAGAACCTGTGAAAAGGTTAGAAGAATCTACTGGGAGAGAATAATGGGTAGCATGAGGGAATTTAGGAGTGTGGAGTTATTCTGGGAGATATTCAGGGAAAAGAGAAGAGGTGGAGATATTCAGGGAGTGAATCATGGAGAAATCAATGGGATTAGATGCTTGATGTAAACTCTATAAATTGTGGCATAGCCCTAATGAGAATTTGCTGGTTTTTGAGTATCCATGCCTACATTAATCTATGTGCTAATTATTCACTAATTACGTCTTAATCACTTACTAATCACTTTGTTAATTATGTTGATTCTAGTGTTTGATCCACCATAGCTCATCATTTTGCTCAAATTTCAACATGGTATCAGAGCCATGCCTAGAATCAACCAGATTTATGAGCCCATTAGTGAATTAATTAGGATTAGTAGGTAATTAGCAAAAAAAATCAATTTTTAGTGAGTTCTTCATCTTCCCCTTCACCCCCAGCCAGTGGAGGGTCTCTAGCACCTTGCACACATAAAATTAGGGCACAAGCTTTATACACAAGCTAGCTAACATCATTGGCTTCAAGCCCATCCAAAGGGAGCAGCAAACCGCCCAGCGGATGCAGCTAGATTTACGAATTTTGCAGGCGCCGTTTTTCTGAGATGAATTGGTGATTTCTACTTCCACAGATCAAAGGTTTCTAATTCCTCTTAGCCCAAGGGGTAATCAAGCATGCTCTACAAGCTGGTGAAGACAGAAATCAATTTCATCAAGTCTACAGAGAGATCCAAGCTCTTCATCAAATCTGCAGGTGACTTTGGTAAAACAGAGATTAAGCTTTCATTATTTGGTCAAATCTTGTGTTTCTTGGCTGAATCCTCTACTAGACTCATTGATATTGATGCCTTTGAAAGCATTTGAGCTCATTTGAAGTGGAAGGCACCAGATCTGGGCTCCCCGCATACTCTGTTTTCTGCACACAAACCAGAGCATTAATTTGCTAATCAGTGATTAATCAGTGCTAATCACTGTATTTTGGTGCAATTGAGGGTTCAAATGAACCATTAGGTATCTGATACAGATCCCTAAAGCTTCAGATTGCAAATCGGAGTTGGTTTGATACTCCAACCATCCCGTACAAATTGGTTACCCTTAATTTAATGTAATTTCTGGTGATTTTATGCTGATAAAATTATTGTAATCAAACACCAGATTGAGTTGTAAAAGGGTAGACACTACCCTTGAATCTTGATTTTGGATCAAGAGGTAAGACCCCCTTCACATCACCATGAATTCAGCACAGGAAATAGCCAAATTTAATGGGGAACAGTTTTATACATGGCAAACAAAAACCATGTATTTGCTGATGAGGAAAAATCTGTGGGGATTAGTTGAAGGGAGAGATGAATGCCCAGAGAGAGGAGAAAATGAGTGGAAGAGTAGGAATGAAAAAGCATTGGGACTTATTGCACTCAGTTTAAATGATGAGATCATTCATCATATCACAGGGATACAGTGGGCAAAAGATGCATGGGATGAACTCAATAAATTATTTGGTACACAAGCAAAAAATTCCAAGATAAATCTGCTAATGCAATTCTACAAATTGGACATGAAGGAAAGTGAACCTTTAATCACACACTTAAACAAATATAAAAGCATTAGGCAACAGCTGGCAGCTATTGGCAAAAAGGTAGAAGATGATGAAGCATTAGCTATACTTTTGAAGAGTGTGGACAAAGGAGATTATGAAAACATTGTAGCAACACTAAAGAATGTACCTGAACTCAAGATACACGAGATAGAAGCAGCTCTACTAGAGCAAGAGAGCAGAGGCAAAGAGAAGAAAGGGCTCGACTCAACAGCAGGAGAGGAAAAAGCATTCTTCACCCGAGGAGGATTCTCTCGAGGACGAGGACGAGGAAGAGGCAGAGTAGGAGGGAGGACCTTCACTTGCAACAACTGTGGAAAGCCAGGACACATGGCAAGAGACTACTACAGCAAACCCAAGTGGAGAAGGAACGACATCGGCAAACTTCATGGAGGCTCCAAGGGAAGTGGAGTCGGATCATCTTTTCTGAGAGAGAGAGAGAGAGAGAGAGAGAGAGAGACCCCACAACCCAATGTAACCTGCCCCAATAAAGTAAAACCACCTCTGAGCCACCGATGATGTAGGCCACGTGGTAGATGTATGTGTGAGCACTTTAGTCAAGGTCGCAGGCAACTATAGTAAGCCTTGGACACATAGAGAGAGAGAGTGTCAAGGACTATGAGTTTAGGGACTCGAGGCACTGGTCGCAGGCTATCAAATAAGAGGGAAACTTGATATAGGGTCCAGGTGTGCTAGGATTATTCACTTGAGGGGAGGTGTTGAAATATACAAGTGAATAGGGTGTGTGTGGGAACAAGCTCTTGGATAGAGGCTGTAAAAGAGGAGATGTAATTGTGAAAGAACCTGTGAAAAGGTTAGAAGAATCTACTGGGAGAGAATAATGGGTAGCATGAGGGAATTTAGGAGTGTGGAGTTATTCTGGGAGATATTCAGGGAAAAGAGAAGAGGTGGAGAGAATCAGGCAAAAGGTGGAGATATTCAGGGAGTGAATCATGGAGAAATCAATGGGATTAGATGCTTGATGTAAACTCTATAAATTGAGGCATAGCCCTAATGAGAATTTGCTGGTTTTTGAGTATCCATGCCTACATTAATCTATGTGCTAATTATTCACTAATTACGTCTTAATCACTTGCTAATCACTTTGTTAATTATGTTGATTCTAGTGTTTGATCCACCATATCTCATCATTTTGCTCAAATTTCAACATGGTATCAGAGCCATGCCTAGAATCAACCAGATTTATGAGCCCATTAGTGAATTAATTAGGAATAGTAGGTAATTAGCAAAAAAAATCAATTTTTAGTGAGTTCTTCATCTTCCCCTTCACCCCCAGCCAGTGGAGGGTCTCTAGCACCTTGCACACATAAAATTAGGGCACAAGCTTTATACACAAGCTAGCTAACATCATTGGCTTCAAGCCCATCCAAAGGGAGCAGCAAACCGCCCAGCGGATGCAGCCAGATTTACGAATTTTGCAGGCGCCGTTTTTCTGAGATGAATTGGTGATTTCTACTTCCACAGATCAAAGGTTTCTAATTCCTCTTAGCCCAAGGGGTAATCAAGCATGCTCTACAAGCTGGTGAAGACAGAAATCAATTTCATCAAGTCTACAGAGAGATCCAAGCTCTTCATCAAATCTGCAGCAGGTGACTTTGGTAAAACAGAGATTAAGCTTTCATTATTTGGTCAAATCTTGAGTTTCTTGGTTGAATCCTCTACTAGACTCATTGCTATTGATGCCTTTGAAAGAATTTGAGCTCATTTGAAGTGGAAGGCACCAGATCTGGGCTCCCCGCATACTCTGTTTTTTGCACACAAACCAGAGCATTAATTTGCTAATCAGTGATTAATCAATGCTAATCACTGTATTTTGGTGCAATTGAGGGTTCAAATGAACCATTAGGTATCTGATACAGATCCCTAAAGCTTCAGATTGCAAATCGGAGTTGGTTTGATACTCCAACCATCCCGTACAAATTGGTTACTCTTAATTTAATGTAATTTCTGGTGATTTTATGCTGATAAAATTATTGTAATCATCTATTAAACACCAGATTGAGTTGTAAAAGGGTAGACACTACCCTTGAATCTTGATTTTGGATCAAGAGGTAAGACCCCCTTCACATCACCATGAATTCAGCACAGGAAATAGCCAAATTTAATGGGGAACAGTTTTATACATGGCAAACAAAAACCATGTATTTGCTGATGAGGAAAAATCTGTGGGGATTAGTTGAAGGGAGAGATGAATGCCCAGAGAGAGGAGAAAATGAGTGGAAGAGTAGGAATGAAAAAGCATTGGGACTTATTGCACTCAGTTTAAATGATGAGATCATTCATCATATCACAGGGATACAGTGGGCAAAAGATGCATGGGATGAACTCAATAAATTATTTGGTACACAAGCAAAAAATTCCAAGATAAATCTGTTAATGCAATTCTACAAATTGGACATGAAGGAAAGTGAACCTTTAATCACACACTTGAACAAATATAAAAGCATTAAGCAGCAGCTGGCAGCTATTGGCAAAAAGGTAGAAGATGATGAAGCATTAGCTGTACTTTTGAAGAGTATGAACAAAGGAGATTATGAAAACATTGTAGCAACACTAAAGAATGTACCTGAACTGAAGATACACGAGATAGAAGCAGCTCTACTAGAGCAAGAGAGCAGAGGCAAAGAGAAGAAAGGGCTCGACTCAACAGCAGGAGAGGAAAAAGCATTCTTCACCCGAGGAGGATTCTCTCGAGGACGAGGACGAGGAAGAGGCAGAGTAGGAGGGAGGACCTTCACTTGCAACAACTGTGGAAAGCCAGGACACATGGCAAGAGACTACTACAGCAAACCCAAGTGGAGAAGGAACGACATCGGCAAACTTCATGGAGGCTCCAAGGGAAGTGGAGTCGGATCATCTTTTCTGAGAGAGAGAGAGAGAGAGAGAGAGAGAGAGAGACCCCACAACCCAATGTAACCTGCCCCAATAAAGTAAAACCACCTCTGAGCCACCGATGATGTAGGCCACGTGGTAGATGTATGTGTGAGCACTTTAGTCAAGGTCGCAGGCAACTATAGTAAGCCTTGGACACATAGAGAGAGAGAGTGTCAAGGACTATGAGTTTAGGGACTCGAGGCACTGGTCGTAGGCTATCAAGTAAGAGGGAAACTTGATATAGGGTCCAGGTGTGCTAGGATTATTCACTTGAGGGAAGGTGTTGAAATATACAAGTGAATAGGGTGTGTGTGGGAACAAGCTCTTGGATAGAGGCTGTAAAAGAGGAGATGTAATTGTGAAAGAACCTGTGAAAAGGTTAGAAGAATCTACTGGGAGAGAATAATGGGTAGCATGAGGGAATTTAGGAGTGTGGAGTTATTCTGGGAGTTATTCAGGGAAAAGAGAAGAGTGTGGAGTTATTCTGGGAGATATTCAGGGAAAAGAGAAGAGGTGGAGAGAATCAGGCAAAAGGTGGAGATATTCAGGGAGTGAATCATGGAGAAATCAATGGGATTAGATGCTTGATGTAAACTCTATAAATTGAGGCATAGCCCTAATGAGAATTTGCTGGTTTTTGAGTATCCATGCCTACATTAATCTATGTGCTAATTATTCACTAATTACATCTTAATCACTTGCTAATCACTTTGTTAATTATGTTGATTCTAGTGTTTGATCCACCATAGCTCATCATTTTGCTCAAATTTCAACATGGTATCAGAGCCATGCCTAGAATCAACCAGATTTATGAGCCCATTAGTGAATTAATTAGGATTAGTAGGTAATTAGCAAAAAAAAAATCAATTTTTAGTGAGTTCTTCATCTTCCCCTTCACCCCCAGCCAGTGGAGGGTCTCTAGCACCTTGCACACATAAAATTAGGGCACAAGCTTTATACACAAGCTAGCTAACATCATTGGCTTCAAGCCCATCCAAAGGGAGCAGCAAACCGCCAGCGGATGCAGCCAGATTTACGAATTTTGCAGGCGCCGTTTTTCTGAGATGAATTGGTGATTTCTACTTCCAAAGATCAAAGGTTTCTAATTCCTCTTAGCCCAAGGGGTAATCAAGCATGCTCTACAAGCTGGTGAAGACAGAAATCAATTTCATCAAGTCTACAGAGAGATCCAAGCTCTTCATCAAATCTGCAGCAGTAGATGACTTTGGTAAAACAGAGATTAAGCTTTCATTATTTGGTCAAATCTTGTGTTTCTTGGCTTAATCCTCTACTAGACTCATTGCTATTGATGCCTTTGACAGCATCTGAGCTCATTTGAAGTGGAAGGCACCAGATCTCGGCTCCCCGCATACTCTGTTTTCTGCACACAAACCAGAGCATTAATTTGCTAATCAGTGATTAATCAGTGCTAATCACTGTATTTTGGTGCAATTGAGGGTTCAAATGAACCATTAGGTATCTGATACAGATCCCTAAAGCTTCAGATTGCAAATCGGAGTTGGTTTGATACTCCAACCATCCCGTACAAATGGGTTACCCTTAATTTAATGTAATTTCTGGTGATTTTATGCTGATAAAATTATTGTAATCATCTATTAAACACCAGATTGAGTTGTAAAAGGGTAGACACTACCCTTGAATCTTGATTTTGGATCAAGAGGTAAGACCCCCTTCACATCACCATGAATTCAGCACAGGAAATAGCCAAATTTAATGGGGAACAGTTTTATACATGGCAAACAAAAACCATGTATTTGCTGATGAGGAAAAATCTGTGGGGATTAGTTGAAGGGAGAGATGAATGCCCAGAGAGAGGAGAAAATGAGTGGAAGAGTAGGAATGAAAAAGCATTGGGACTTATTGCACTCAGTTTAAATGATGAGATCATTCATCATATCACAGGGATACAGTGGGCAAAAGATGCATGGGATGAACTCAATAAATTATTTGGTACACAAGCAAAAAATTCCAAGATAAATCTGTTAATGCAATTCTACAAATTGGACATGAAGGAAAGTGAACCTTTAATCACACACTTGAACAAATATAAAAGCATTAAGCAACAGCTGGCAGCTATTGGCAAAAAGGTAGAAGATGATGAAGCATTAGCTGTACTTTTGAAGAGTGTGGACAAAGGAGATTATGAAAACATTGTAGCAACACTAAAGAATGTACCTGAACTCAAGATACACGAGATAGAAGCAGCTCTACTAGAGCAAGAGAGCAGAGGCAAAGAGAAGAAAGGGCTCGACTCAACAGCAGGAGAGGAAAAAGCATTCTTCACCCGAGGAGGATTCTTTCGAGGACGAGGACGAGGAAGAGGCAGAGTAGGAGGGAGGACCTTCACTTGCAACAACTGTGGAAAGCCAGGGCACATGGCAAGAGACTGCTACAGAAAACCCAGTGGAGAAGGAACGACATCGGCAAACTTCATGGAGGCTCCAAGGGAAGTGGAGTCGGATCATCTTTTGAGAGAGAGAGAGAGAGAGAGAGACCCCACAACCCAATGTAACCTGCCCCAATAAAGTAAAACCACCTCTGAGCCACCGATGATGTAGGCCACATGGTAGATGTATGTGTGAGCACTTTAGTCAAGGTCGCAGGCAACTATAGTAAGCCTTGGACACATAGAGAGAGAGAGTGTCAAGGACTATGAGTTTAGGGACTCGAGGCACTGGTCGTAGGCTATCAAGTAAGAGGGAAACTTGATATAGGGTCCAGGTGTGCTAGGATTATTCACTTGAGGGAAGGTGTTGAAATATACAAGTGAATAGGGTGTGTGTGGGAACAAGCTCTTGGATAGAGGCTGTAAAAGAGGAGATGTAATTGTGAAAGAACCTGTGAAAAGGTTAGAAGAATCTACTGGGAGAGAATAATGGGTAGCATGAGGGAACTTAGGAGTGTGGAGTTATTCTGGGAGATATTCAGGGAAAAGAGAAGAGGTGGAGAGAATCAGGCAAAAGGTGGAGATATTCAGGGAGTGAATCATGGAGAAATCAATGGGATTAGATGCTTGATGTAAACTCTATAAATTGAGGCATAGCCCTAATGAGAATTTGCTGGTTTTTGAGTATCCATGCCTACATTAATCTATGTGCTAATTACTCACTAATTACGTCTTAATCACTTGCTAATCACTTTGTTAATTATGTTGATTCTAGTGTTTGATCCATCATAGCTCATCATTTTGCTCAAATTTCAACATGGTATCAGAGCCATGCCTAGAATCAACCAGATTTATGAGCCCATTAGTGAATTAATTAGGAATAGTAGGTAATTAGCAAAAAAAATCAATTTTTAGTGAGTTCTTCATCTTCCCCTTCACCCCCAGCCAGTGGAGGGTCTCTAGCACCTTGCACACATAAAATTAGGGCACAATATTTATACACAAGCTAGCTAACATCATTGGCTTCAAGCCCATCCAAAGGGAGCAGCAAACCGCCCAGCGGATGTAGCCAGATTTACGAATTTTGCAGGCGCCGTTTTTCTGAGATGAATTGGTGATTTCTACTTCCACAGATCAAAGGTTTCTAATTCCTCTTAGCCCAAGGGGTAATCAAGCATGCTCTACAAGCTGGTGAAGACAGAAATCAATTTCATCAAGTCTACAGAGAGATCCAAGCTCTTCATCAAATCTGCAGAGCAGGTGACTTTGGTAAAACAGAGATTAAGCTTTCATTATTTGGTCAAATCTTGTGTTTCTTGGCTTAATCCTCTACTAGACTCATTGCTATTGATGCCTTTGAAAGCATTTGAGCTCATTTGAAGTGGAAGGCACCAGATCTGGGCTCCCCGCATACTCTATTTTCTACACACAAACCAGAGCATTAATTTGCTAATCAGTGATTAATCAGTGCTAATCACTGTATTTTGGTGCAATTGAGGGTTCAAATGAACCATTAGATATCTGATACAGATCCCTAAAGCTTCAGATTGCAAATCGGAGTTGGTTTGATACTCCAACCATCCCGTACAAATTGGTTACCCTTAATTTAATGTAATTTCTGGTGATTTTATGCTGATAAAATTATTGTAATCATCTATTAAACACCAGATTGAGTTGTAAAAGGGTAGACACTACCCTTGAATCTTGATTTTGGATCAAGAGGTAAGACCCCCTTCACATCACCATGAATTCAGCACAGGAAATAGCCAAATTTAATGGGGAACAGTTTTATACATGGCAAACAAAAATCATGTATTTGCTGATGAGGAAAAATCTGTGGGGATTAGTTGAAGGGAGAGATGAATGCCTAGAGAGAGGAGAAAATGAGTGGAAGAGTAGGAATGAAAAAGCATTGGGACTTATTGCACTCAGTTTAAATGATGAGATCATTCATCATATCACAGGGATACAGTGGGCAAAAGATGCATGGGATGAACTCAATAAATTATTTGGTACACAAGCAAAAAAATCCAAGATAAATCTGTTAATGCAATTCTACAAATTGGACATGAAGGAAAGTGAACCTTTAATCACACACTTGAACAAATATAAAAGCATTAAGCAACAGCTGGCAGCTATTGGCAAAAAGGTAGAAGATGATGAAGCATTAGCTGTACTTTTGAAGAGTGTGGACAAAGGAGATTATGAAAACATTGTAGCAACACTAAAGAATGTACCTGAACTGAAGATACACGAGATAGAAGCAGCTCTACTAGAGCAAGAGAGCAGAGGCAAAGAGAAGAAAGGGCTCGACTCAACAGCAGGAGAGGAAAAAGCATTCTTCACCCGAGGAGGATTCTCTCGAGGACGAGGACGAGGAAGAGGCAGAGTAGGAGGGAGGACCTTCACTTGCAACAACTGTGGAAAGCCAGGACACATGGCAAGAGACTGCTACAGCAAACCCAGTGGAGAAGGAACGACATCGGCAAACTTCATGGAGGCTCCAAGGGAAGTGGAGTCGGATCATCTTTTCTGAGAGAGAGAGAGAGAGAGAGAGAGACCCCACAACCCAATGTAACCTGCCCCAATAAAGTAAAACCACCTCTGAGCCACCGATGATGTAGGCCACGTGGTAGATGTATGTGTGAGCACTTTAGTCAAGGTCGCAGGCAACTATAGTAAGCCTTGGACACATAGAGAGAGAGAGTGTCAAGGACTATGAGTTTAGGGACTCGAGGCACTGGTCGCAGGCTATCAAGTAAGAGGGAAACTTGATATAGGGTCCAGGTGTGCTAGGATTATTCACTTGAGGGGAGGTGTTGAAATATACAAGTGAATAGGGTGTGTGTGGGAACAAGCTCTTGGATAGAGGCTGTAAAAGAGGAGATGTAATTGTGAAAGAACCTGTGAAAAGGTTAGAAGAATCTACTGGGAGAGAATAATGGGTAGCATGAGGGAATTTAGGAGTGTGGAGTTATTCTGGGAGATATTCAGGGAAAAGAGAAGAGGTGGAGATATTCAGGGAGTGAATCATGGAGAAATCAATGGGATTAGATGCTTGATGTAAACTCTATAAATTGTGGCATAGCCCTAATGAGAATTTGCTGGTTTTTGAGTATCCATGCCTACATTAATCTATGTGCTAATTATTCACTAATTACGTCTTAATCACTTGCTAATCACTTTGTTAATTATGTTGATTCTAGTGTTTGATCCACCATAGCTCATCATTTTGCTCAAATTTCAACATGGTATCAGAGCCATGCCTAGAATCAACCAGATTTATGAGCCCATTAGTGAATTAATTAGGATTAGTAGGTAATTAGCAAAAAAAAATCAATTTTTAGTGAGTTCTTCATCTTCCCCTTCACCCCCAGCCAGTGGAGGGTCTCTAGCACCTTGCACACATAAAATTAGGGCACAAGCTTTATACACAAGCTAGCTAACATCATTGGCTTCAAGCCCATCCAAAGGGAGCAGCAAACCGCCAGCGGATGCAGCCAGATTTACGAATTTTGCAGGCGCCGTTTTTCTGAGATGAATTGGTGATTTCTACTTCCACAGATCAAAGGTTTCTAATTCCTCTTAGCCGAAGGGGTAATCAAGCATGCTCTACAAGCTGGTGAAGACAGAAATCAATTTCATCAAGTCTACAGAGAGATCCAAGCTCTTCATCAAATCTGCAGCAGGTGACTTTGGTAAAACAGAGATTAAGCTTTCATTATTTGGTCAAATCTTGTGTTTCTTGGCTTAATCCTCTACTAGACTCATTGCTATTGATGCCTTTGAAAGCATTTGGGCTCATTTGAAGTGGAAGGCACCAGATCTCGGCTCCCCGCATACTCTGTTTTCTGCACACAAACCAGAGCATTAATTTGCTAATTAGTGATTAATCAGTGCTAATCACTGTATTTTGGTGCAATTGAGGGTTCAAATGAACCATTAGGTATCTGATACAGATCCCTAAAGCTTTAGATTGCAAATCGGAGTTGGTTTGATACTCCAACCATCCCGTACAAATTGGTTACCCTTAATTTAATGTAATTTCTGGTGATTTTATGCTGATAAAATTTTTGTAATCATCTATTAAACACCAGATTGAGTTGTAAAAGGGTAGACACTACCCTTGAATCTTGATTTTGGATCAAGAGGTAAGACCCCCTTCACATCACCATGAATTCAGCACAGGAAATAGCCAAATTTAATGGGGAACAGTTTTATACATGGCAAACAAAAACCATGTATTTGCTAATGAGGAAAAATCTGTGGGGATTAGTTGAAGGGAGAGATGAATGCCCAGAGAGAGGAGAAAATGAGTGGAAGAGTAGGAATGAAAAAGCATTGGGACTTATTGCACTCAGTTTAAATGATGAGATCATTCATCATATCACAGGGATACAGTGGGCAAAAGATGCATGGGATGAACTCAATAAATTATTTGGTACACAAGCAAAAAATTCCAAGATAAATCTGTTAATGCAATTCTACAAATTGGACATGAAGGAAAGTGAACCTTTAATCACACACTTGAACAAATATAAAAGCATTAAGCAACAGCTGGCAGCTATTGGCAAAAAGGTAGAAGATGATGAAGCATTAGCTGTACTTTTGAAGAGTGTGGACAAAGGAGATTATGAAAACATTGTAGCAACACTAAAGAATGTACCTGAACTGAAGATACACGAGATAGAAGCAGCTCTACTAGAGCAAGAGAGCAGAGGCAAAGAGAAGAAAGGGCTCGACTCAACAGCAGGAGAGGAAAAAGCATTCTTCACCCGAGGAGGATTCTCTCGAGGACGAGGACGAGGAAGAGGCAGAGTAGGAGGGAGGACCTTCACTTGCAACAACTGTGGAAAGCCAGGACACATGGCAAGAGACTGCTACAGCAAACCCAGTGGAGAAGGAACGACATCGGCAAACTTCATGGAGGCTCCAAGGGAAGTGGAGTCGGATCATCTTTTCTGAGAGAGAGAGAGAGAGAGAGAGAGACCCCACAACCCAATGTAACCTGCCCCAATAAAGTAAAACCACCTCTGAGCCACCGATGATGTAGGCCACGTGGTAGATGTATGTGTGAGCACTTTAGTCAAGGTCGCAGGCAACTATAGTAAGCCTTGGACACATAGAGAGAGAGAGTGTCAAGGACTATGAGTTTAGGGACTCGAGGCACTGGTCGCAGGCTATCAAGTAAGAGGGAAACTTGATATAGGGTCCAGGTGTGCTAGGATTATTCACTTGAGGGGAGGTGTTGAAATATACAAGTGAATAGGGTGTGTGTGGGAACAAGCTCTTGGATAGAGGCTGTAAAAGAGGAGATGTAATTGTGAAAGAACCTGTGAAAAGGTTAGAAGAATCTACTGGGAGAGAATAATGGGTAGCATGAGGGAATTTAGGAGTGTGGAGTTATTCTGGGAGATATTCAGGGAAAAGAGAAGAGGTGGAGATATTCAGGGAGTGAATCATGGAGAAATCAATGGGATTAGATGCTTGATGTAAACTCTATAAATTGTGGCATAGCCCTAATGAGAATTTGCTGGTTTTTGAGTATCCATGCCTACATTAATCTATGTGCTAATTATTCACTAATTACGTCTTAATCACTTGCTAATCACTTTGTTAATTATGTTGATTCTAGTGTTTGATCCACCATAGCTCATCATTTTGCTCAAATTTCAACATGGTATCAGAGCCATGCCTAGAATCAACCAGATTTATGAGCCCATTAGTGAATTAATTAGGATTAGTAGGTAATTAGCAAAAAAAAATCAATTTTTAGTGAGTTCTTCATCTTCCCCTTCACCCCCAGCCAGTGGAGGGTCTCTAGCACCTTGCACACATAAAATTAGGGCACAAGCTTTATACACAAGCTAGCTAACATCATTGGCTTCAAGCCCATCCAAAGGGAGCAGCAAACCGCCAGCGGATGCAGCCAGATTTACGAATTTTGCAGGCGCCGTTTTTCTGAGATGAATTGGTGATTTCTACTTCCACAGATCAAAGGTTTCTAATTCCTCTTAGCCGAAGGGGTAATCAAGCATGCTCTACAAGCTGGTGAAGACAGAAATCAATTTCATCAAGTCTACAGAGAGATCCAAGCTCTTCATCAAATCTGCAGCAGGTGACTTTGGTAAAACAGAGATTAAGCTTTCATTATTTGGTCAAATCTTGTGTTTCTTGGCTTAATCCTCTACTAGACTCATTGCTATTGATGCCTTTGAAAGCATTTGGGCTCATTTGAAGTGGAAGGCACCAGATCTCGGCTCCCCGCATACTCTGTTTTCTGCACACAAACCAGAGCATTAATTTGCTAATTAGTGATTAATCAGTGCTAATCACTGTATTTTGGTGCAATTGAGGGTTCAAATGAACCATTAGGTATCTGATACAGATCCCTAAAGCTTTAGATTGCAAATCGGAGTTGGTTTGATACTCCAACCATCCCGTACAAATTGGTTACCCTTAATTTAATGTAATTTCTGGTGATTTTATGCTGATAAAATTTTTGTAATCATCTATTAAACACCAGATTGAGTTGTAAAAGGGTAGACACTACCCTTGAATCTTGATTTTGGATCAAGAGGTAAGACCCCCTTCACATCACCATGAATTCAGCACAGGAAATAGCCAAATTTAATGGGGAACAGTTTTATACATGGCAAACAAAAACCATGTATTTGCTAATGAGGAAAAATCTGTGGGGATTAGTTGAAGGGAGAGATGAATGCCCAGAGAGAGGAGAAAATGAGTGGAAGAGTAGGAATGAAAAAGCATTGGGACTTATTGCACTCAGTTTAAATGATGAGATCATTCATCATATCACAGGGATACAGTGGGCAAAAGATGCATGGGATGAACTCAATAAATTATTTGGTACACAAGCAAAAAATTCCAAGATAAATCTGTTAATGCAATTCTACAAATTGGACATGAAGGAAAGTGAACCTTTAATCACACACTTGAACAAATATAAAAGCATTAAGCAACAGCTGGCAGCTATTGGCAAAAAGGTAGAAGATGATGAAGCATTAGCTGTACTTTTGAAGAGTGTGGACAAAGGAGATTATGAAAACATTGTAGCAACACTAAAGAATGTACCTGAACTGAAGATACACGAGATAGAAGCAGCTCTACTAGAGCAAGAGAGCAGAGGCAAAGAGAAGAAAGGGCTCGACTCAACAGCAGGAGAGGAAAAAGCATTCTTCACCCGAGGAGGATTCTCTCGAGGACGAGGACGAGGAAGAGGCAGAGTAGGAGGGAGGACCTTCACTTGCAACAACTGTGGAAAGCCAGGACACATGGCAAGAGACTGCTACAGCAAACCCAGTGGAGAAGGAACGACATCGGCAAACTTCATGGAGGCTCCAAGGGAAGTGGAGTCGGATCATCTTTTCTGAGAGAGAGAGAGAGAGAGAGAGACCCCACAACCCAATGTAACCTGCCCCAATAAAGTAAAACCACCTCTGAGCCACCGATGATGTAGGCCACGTGGTAGATGTATGTGTGAGCACTTTAGTCAAGGTCGCAGGCAACTATAGTAAGCCTTGGACACATAGAGAGAGAGAGTGTCAAGGACTATGAGTTTAGGGACTCGAGGCACTGGTCGCAGGCTATCAAGTAAGAGGGAAACTTGATGTAGGGTCCAGGTGTGCTAGGATTATTCACTTGAGGGGAGGTGTTGAAATATACAAGTGAATAGGGTGTGTGTGGGAACAAGCTCTTGGATAGAGGCTGTAAAAGAGGAGATGTAATTGTGAAAGAACCTGTGAAAAGGTTAGAAGAATCTACTGGGAGAGAATAATGGGTAGCATGAGGGAATTTAGGAGGTGGAGAGAATCAGGCAAAAGGTGGAGATATTCAGGGAGTGAATCATGGAGAAATCAATGGGATTAGATGCTTGATGTAAACTCTATAAATTGAGGCATAGCCCTAATGAGAATTTGCTGGTTTTTGAGTATCCATGCCTACATTAATCTATGTGCTAATTATTCACTAATTACGTCTTAATCACTTGCTAATCACTTTGTTAATTATGTTGATTCTAGTGTTTGATCCACCATAGCTCATCATTTTGCTCAAATTTCAACATGGTATCAGAGTCATGCCTAGAATCAACCAGATTTATGAGCCCATTAGTGAATTAATTAGGATTAGTAGGTAATTAGCAAAAAAAATCAATTTTTAGTGAGTTCTTCATCTTCCCCTTCACCCCCAGCCAGTGGAGGGTCTCTAGCACCTTGCACACATAAAATTAGGGCACAAGCTTTATACACAAGCTAGCTAACATCATTGGCTTCAAGCCCATCCAAAGGGAGCAGCAAACCGCCAGCGGATGCAGCCAGATTTACGAATTTTGCAGGCGCCGTTTTTCTGAGATGAATTGGTGATTTCTACTTCCACAGATCAAAGGTTTCTAATTCCTCTTAGCCCAAGGGGTAATCAAGCATGCTCTACAAGCTGGTGAAGACAGAAATCAATTTCATCAAGTCTACAAAGAGATCCAAGCTCTTCATCAAATCTACAGGTGACTTTGGTAAAACAGAGATTAAGCTTTCATTATTTGGTCAAATCTTGTGTTTCTTGGCTTAATCCTCTACTAGACTCATTGCTATTGATTCCTTTGAAAGCATTTGAGCTCATTTGAAGTGGAAGGCACCAGATCTGGGCTCCCCGCATACTCTGTTTTCTGCACACAAACCAAAGCATTAATTTGCTAATCAGTGATTAATCAGTGCTAATCACTGTATTTTGGTGCAATTGAGGGTTCAAATTAACCATTAGGTATCTGATACAGATCCCTAAAGCTTTAGATTGCAAATCGGAGTTGGTTTGATACTCCAACCATCCCGTACAAATCGGTTATCCTTAATTTAATGTAATTTCTGGTGATTTTATGCTGATAAAATTATTGTAATCATCTATTAAACACCAGATTGAGTTGTAAAAGGGTAGACACTACCCTTGAATCTTGATTTTGGATCAAGAGGTAAGACCCCCTTCACATCACCATGAATTCAGCACAGGAAATAGCCAAATTTAATGGGGAACAGTTTTATACATGGCAAACAAAAACCATGTATTTGCTGATGAGGAAAAATCTGTGGGGATTAGTTGAAGGGAGAGATGAATGCCCAGAGAGAGGAGAAAATGAGTGGAAGAGTAGGAATGAAAAAGCATTGGGACTTATTGCACTCAGTTTAAATGATGAGATCATTTATCATATCACAGGGATACAGTGGGCAAAAGATGCATGGGATGAACTCAATAAATTATTTGGTACACAAGCAAAAAATTCCAAGATAAATCTGTTAATGCAATTCTACAAATTGGACATGAAGGAAAGTGAACCTTTAATCATACACTTGAACAAATATAAAAGCATTAAGCAACAGCTGGCAGCTATTGGCAAAAAGGTAGAAGATGATGAAGCAT
Source organism: Cibotium barometz (assembly GCF_041138505.1). Lineage (NCBI taxonomy): Eukaryota > Viridiplantae > Streptophyta > Polypodiopsida > Cyatheales > Cibotiaceae > Cibotium > Cibotium barometz. The sequence continues at coordinate 54,209,470 of NC_141054.1, forward strand.
TAGCTGTACTTTTGAAGAGTGTGGACAAAGGAGATTATGAAAACATTGTAGCAACACTAAAGAATGTACCTGAACTGAAGATACACGAGATAGAAGCAGCTCTACTAGAGCAAGAGAGCAGAGGCAAAGAGAAGAAAGGGCTCGACTCAACAGCAGGAGAGGAAAAAGCATTCTTCACCCGAGGAGGATTCTCTCGAGGACGAGGACGAGGAAGAGGCAGAGTAGGAGGGAGGACCTTCACTTGCAACAACTGTGGAAAGCCAGGACACATGGCAAGAGACTGCTACAACAAACCCAGTGGAGAAGGAACGACATCGGCAAACTTCATGGAGGCTCCAAGGGAAGTGGAGTCGGATCATCTTTTATGAGAGAGAGAGAGAGAGAGAGAGAGAGAGAGAGACCCCACAACCCAATGTAACCTGCCCCAATAAAGTAAAACCACCTCTGAGCCACCGATGATGTAGGCCACGTAGTAGATGTATGTGTGAGCACTTTAGTCTAGTGTTTGATCCACCATAGCTCATTATTTTGCTCAAATTTCAACATGGTATCAGAGCCATGCCTAGAATCAACCAGATTTATGAGCCCATTAGTGAATTAATTAGGATTAGTAGGTAATTAGCAAAAAAAATCAATTTTTAGTGAGTTCTTCATCTTCCCCTTCACCCCCAGCCAGTGGAGGGTCTCTAGCACCTTGCACACATAAAATTAGGGCACAAGCTTTATACACAAGCTAGCTAACATCATTGGCTTCAAGCCCATCCAAAGGGAGCAGCAAACCGCCAGCGGATGCAGCCAGATTTACGAATTTTGCAGGCGCCGTTTTTCTGAGATGAATTGGTGATTTCTACTTCCACAGATCAAAGGTTTCTAATTCCTCTTAGCCCAAGGGGTAATCAAGCATGCTCTACAAGCTGGTGAAGACAGAAATCAATTTCATCAAGTCTACAGAGAGATCCAAGCTCTTCATCAAATCTGCAGCAGGTGACTTTGGTAAAACAGAGATTAAGCTTTCATTATTTGGTCAAATCTTGTGTTTCTTGGCTTAATCCTCTACTAGACTCATTGCTATTGATGCCTTTGAAAGCATTTGAGCTCATTTGAAGTGGAAGGCACCAGATCTGGGCTCCCCGCATACTCTGTTTTCTGCACACAAACCAGAGCATTAATTTGCTAATCAGTGATTAATCAGTACTAATCACTGTATTTTGGTGCAATTGAGGGTTCAAATGAACCATTAGGTATCTGATACAGATCCCTAAAGCTTCAGATTGCAAATCGGAGTTGGTTTGATACTCCAACCATCCCGTACAAATTGGTTACCCTTAATTTAATGTAATTTCTGGTGATTTTATGCTGATAAAATTATTATAATCATCTATTAAACACCAGATTGAGTTGTAAAAGGGTAGACACTACCCTTGAATCTTGATTTTGGATCAAGAGGTAAGACCCCCTTCACATCACCATGAATTCAGCACAGGAAATAGCCAAATTTAATGGGGAACAGTTTTATACATGGCAAACAAAAACCATGTATTTGCTGATGAGGAAAAATCTGTGGGGATTAGTTGAAGGGAGAGATGAATGCCCAGAGAGAGGAGAAAATGAGTGGAAGAGTAGGAATGAAAAAGCATTGGGACTTATTGCACTCAGTTTAAATGATGAGATCATTCATCATATCACAGGGATACAGTGGGCAAAAGATGCATGGGATGAACTCAATAAATTATTTGGTACACAAGCAAAAAAATCCAAGATAAATCTGTTAATGCAATTCTACAAATTGGACATGAAGGAAAGTGAACCTTTAATCACACACTTGAACAAATATAAAAGCATTAAGCAACAGCTGGCAGCTATTGGCAAAAAGGTAGAAGATGATGAAGCATTAGCTGTACTTTTGAAGAGTGTGGACAAAGGAGATTATGAAAACATTGTAGCAACACTAAAGAATGTACCTGAACTGAAGATACACGAGATAGAAGCAGCTCTACTAGAGCAAGAGAGCAGAGGCAAAGAGAAGAAAGGGCTCGACTCAACAGCAGGAGAGGAAAAAGCATTCTTCACCCGAGGAGGATTCTCTCGAGGACGAGGACGAGGAAGAGGCAGAGTAGGAGGGAGGACCTTCACTTGCAACAACTGTGGAAAGCCAGGACACATGGCAAGAGACTGCTACAGCAAACCCAGTGGAGAAGGAACGACATCGGCAAACTTCATGGAGGCTCCAAGGGAAGTGGAGTCGGATCATCTTTTCTGAGAGAGAGAGAGAGAGAGAGAGAGACCCCACAACCCAATGTAACCTGCCCCAATAAAGTAAAACCACCTCTGAGCCACCGATGATGTAGGCCACGTGGTAGATGTATGTGTGAGCACTTTAGTCAAGGTCGCAGGCAACTATAGTAAGCCTTGGACACATAGAGAGAGAGAGTGTCAAGGACTATGAGTTTAGGGACTCGAGGCACTGGTCGCAGGCTATCAAGTAAGAGGGAAACTTGATATAGGGTCCAGGTGTGCTAGGATTATTCACTTGAGGGGAGGTGTTGAAATATACAAGTGAATAGGGTGTGTGTGGGAACAAGCTCTTGGATAGAGGCTGTAAAAGAGGAGATGTAATTGTGAAAGAACCTGTGAAAAGGTTAGAAGAATCTATGGGGAGAGAATAATGGGTAGCATGAGGGAATTTAGGAGTGTGGAGTTATTCTGGGAGATATTCAGGGAAAAGAGAAGAGGTGGAGAGAATCAGGCAAAAGGTGGAGATATTCAGGGAGTGAATCATGGAGAAATCAATGGGATTAGATGCTTGATGTAAACTCTATAAATTGAGGCATAGCCCTAATGAGAATTTGCTGGTTTTTGAGTATCCATGCCTACATTAATCTATGTGCTAATTATTCACTAATTACGTCTTAATCACTTGCTAATCACTTTGTTAATTATGTTGATTCTAGTGTTTGATCCACCATAGCTCATCATTTTGCTCAAATTTCAACATGGTATCAGAGCCATGCCTAGAATCAACCAGATTTATGAGCCCATTAGTGAATTAATTAGGATTAGTAGGTAATTAGCAAAAAAAATCAATTTTTAGTGAGTTCTTCATCTTCCCCTTCACCCCCAGCCAGTGGAGGGTCTCTAGCACCTTGCACACATAAAATTAGGGCACAAGCTTTATACACAAGCTAGCTAACATCATTGGCTTCAAGCCCATCCAAAGGGAGCAGCAAACCGCCAGCGGATGCAGCCAGATTTACGAATTTTGCAGGCGCCGTTTTTTCTGAGATGAATTGGTGATTTCTACTTCCACAGATCAAAGGTTTCTAATTCCTCTTAGCCCAAGGGGTAATCAAGCATGCTCTACAAGCTGGTGAAGACAGAAATCAATTTCATCAAGTCTACAGAGAGATCCAAGCTCTTCATCAAATCTGCAGCAGGTGACTTTGGTAAAACAGAGATTAAGCTTTCATTATTTGGTCAAATCTTGTGTTTCTTGGCTTAATCCTCTACTAGACTCATTGCTATTGATGCCTTTGAAAGCATTTGAGCTCATTTGAAGTGGAAGGCACCAGATCTGGGCTCCCCACATACTCTGTTTTCTGCACACAAACCAGAGCATTAATTTGCTAATCAGTGATTAATCAGTGCTAATCACTGTATTTTGGTGCAATTGAGGGTTCAAATGAACCATTAGGTATCTGATACAGATCCCTAAAGCTTTAGATTGCAAATCGGAGTTGGTTTGATACTCCAACCATCCCGTACAAATTGGTTACCCTTAATTTAATGGAATTTCTGGTGATTTTATGCTGATAAAGTTATTGCAATCATCTATTAAACACCAGATTGAGTTGTAAAAGGGTAGACACTACCCTTGAATCTTGATTTTGGATCAAGAGGTAAGACCCCCTTCACATCACCATGAATTCAGCACAGGAAATAGCCAAATTTAATGGGGAACAGTTTTATACATGGCAAACAAAAACCATGTATTTGCTGATGAGGAAAAATCTGTGGGGATTAGTTAAAGGGAGAGATGAATGCCCAGAGAGAGGAGAAAATGAGTGGAAGAGTAGGAATGAAAAAGCATTGGGACTTATTGCACTCAGTTTAAATGATGAGATCATTCATCATATCACAGGGATACAGTGGGCAAAAGATGCATGGGATGAACTCAATAAATTATTTGGTACACAAGCAAAAAATTCCAAGATAAATCTGTTAATGCAATTCTACAAATTGGACATGAAGGAAAGTGAACCTTTAATCACACACTTGAACAAATATAAAAGCATTAAGCAACAGCTGGCAGCTATTGGCAAAAAGGTAGAAGATGATGAAGAATTAGCTGTACTTTTGAAGAGTGTGGACAAAGGAGATTATGAAAACATTGTAGCAACACTAAAGAATGTACCTGAACTGAAGATACACGAGATAGAAGCAGCTCTACTAGAGCAAGAGAGCAGAGGCAAAGAGAAGAAAGGGCTCGACTCAACAGCAGGAGAGGAAAAAGCATTCTTCACCCGAGGAGGATTCTCTCGAGGACGAGGACGAGGAAGAGGCAGAGTAGGAGGGAGGACCTTCACTTGCAACAACTGTGGAAAGCCAGGACACATGGCAAGAGACTGCTACAGCAAACCTAGTGGAGAAGGAACGACATCGGCAAACTTCATGGAGGCTCCAAGGGAAGTGGAGTCGGATCATCTTTTCTGAGAGAGAGAGAGAGAGAGAGAGAGAGACCCCACAACCCAATGTAACCTGCCCCAATAAAGTAAAACCACCTCTGAGCCACCGATGATGTAGGCCACGTGGTAGATGTATGTGTGAGCACTTTAGTCAAGGTCGTAGGCAACTATAGTAAGCCTTGGACACATAGAGAGAGAGAGTGTCAAGGACTATGAGTTTAGGGACTCGAGGCACTGGTCGCAGGCTATCAAGTAAGAGGGAAACTTGATATAGGGTCCAAGTGTCCTAGGATTATTCACTTGAGGGGAGGTGTTGAAATATACAAGTGAATAGGGTGTGTGTGGGAACAAGCTCTTGGATAGAGGCTGTAAAAGAGGAGATGTAATTGTGAAAGAACCTGTGAAAAGGTTAGAAGAATCTACTAGGAGAGAATAATGGGTAGCATGAGGGAATTTAGGAGTGTGGAGTTATTCTGGGAGATATTCAGGGAAAAGAGAAGAGGTGGAGAGAATCAGGCAAAAGGTGGAGATATTCAGGGAGTGAATCATGGAGAAATCAATGGGATTAGATGCTTGATGTAAACTCTATAAATTGAGGCATAGCCCTAATGAGAATTTGCTGGTTTTTGAGTATCCATGCCTACATTAATCTATGTGCTAATTATTCACTAATTACATCTTAATCACTTGCTAATCACTTTGTTAATTATGTTGATTCTAGTGTTTGATCCACCATAGCTCATCATTTTGCTCAAATTTCAACATGGTATCAGAGCCATGCCTAGAATCAACCAGATTTATGAGCCCATTAGTGAATTAATTAGGATTAGTAGGTAATTAGCAAAAAAAATCAATTTTTAGTGAGTTCTTCATCTTCCCCTTCACCCCCCGCCAGTGGAGGGTCTCTAGCACCTTGCACACATAAAATTAGGGCACAAGCTTTATACACAAGCTAGCTAACATCATTGGCTTCAAGCCCATCCAAAGGGAGCAGCAAACCGCCAGCGGATGCAGCCAGATTTACGAATTTTGTAGGCGCCGTTTTTTTGAGATGAATTGGTGATTTCTACTTCCACAGATCAAAGGTTTCTAATTCCTCTTAGCCCAAGGGGTAATCAAGCATGCTCTACAAGCTAGTGAAGACAGAAATCAATTTCATCAACTCTACAGAGAGATCCAAGCTCTTCATCAAATCTGCAGCAGGTGACTTTGGTAAAACAGAGATTAAGCTTTCATTATTTGGTCAAATCTTGTGTTTCTTGGCTTAATCCTCTACTAGACTCATTGCTATTGATGCCTTTGAAAGCATTTGAGCTCATTTGAAGTGGAAGGCACCAGATCTGGGCTCCCCGCATACTCTGTTTTCTGCACACAAACCAGAGCATTAATTTGCTAATCAGTGATTAATCAGTGCTAATCACTGTATTTTGGTGCAATTGAGGGTTCAAATGAACCATTAGGTATCTGATACAGATCCCTAAAGCTTCAGATTACAAATCGGAGTTGGTTTGATACTCCAACCATCCCGTACAAATTGGTTACCCTTAATTTAATGTAATTTCTGGTGATTTTATGCTGATAAAATTATTGTAATAATCTATTAAACACCAGATTGAGTTGTAAAAGGGTAGACACTACCCTTGAATCTTGATTTTGGATCAAGAGGTAAGACCCCCTTCACATCACCATGAATTCAGCACAGGAAATAGCCAAATTTAATGGGGAACAGTTTTATACATGGCAAACAAAAACCATGTATTTGCTAATGAGGAAAAATCTGTGGGGATTAGTTGAAGGGAGAGATGAATGCCCAGAGAGAGGAGAAAATGAGTGGAAGAGTAGGAATGAAAAAGCATTGGGACTTATTGCACTCAGTTTAAATGATGAGATCATTCATCATATCACAGGGATACAGTGGGCAAAAGATGCATGGGATGAACTCAATAAATTATTTGGTACACAAGCAAAAAATTCCAAGATAAATCTGTTAATGCAATTCTACAAATTGGACATGAAGGAAAGTGAACCTTTAATCACACACTTGAACAAATATAAAAGCATTAAGCAACAGCTGGCAGCTATTGGCAAAAAGGTAGAAGATGATGAAGCATTAGCTGTACTTTTGAAGAGTGTGGACAAAGGAGATTATGAAAACATTGTAGCAACACTAAAGAATGTACCTGAACTGAAGATACACGAGATAGAAGCAGCTCTACTAGAGCAAGAGAGCAGAGGCAAAGAGAAGAAAGGGCTCGACTCAACAGCAGGAGAGGAAAAAGCATTCTTCACCCGAGGAGGATTCTCTCGAGGACGAGGACGAGGAAGAGGCAGAGTAGGAGGGAGGACCTTCACTTGCAACAACTGTGGAAAGCCAGGACACATGGCAAGAGACTGCTACAGCAAACCCAGTGGAGAAGGAACGACATCGGCAAACTTCATGGAGGCTCCAAGGGAAGTGGAGTCGGATCATCTTTTCTGAGAGAGAGAGAGAGAGAGAGAGAGACCCCACAACCCAATGTAACTTGCCCCAATAAAGTAAAACCACCTCTGAGCCACCGATGATGTAGGCCACGTGGTAGATGTATGTGTGAGCACTTTAGTCAAGGTCGCAGGCAACTATAGTAAGCCTTGGACACATAGAGAGAGAGAGTGTCAAGGACTATGAGTTTAGGGACTCGAGGCACTGGTCGTAGGCTATCAAGTAAGAGGGAAACTTGATATAGGGTCCAGGTGTGCTAGGATTATTCACTTGAGGGGAGGTGTTGAAATATACAAGTGAATAGGGTGTGTGTGGGAACAAGCTCTTGGATAGAGGCTGTAAAAGAGGAGATGTAATTGTGAAAGAACCTGTGAAAAGGTTAGAAGAATCTACTGGGAGAGAATAATGGGTAGCATGAGGGAATTTAGGAGTGTGGAGTTATTCTGGGAGATATTCAGGGAAAAGAGAAGAGGTGGAGAGAATCAGGCAAAAGGTGGAGATATTCAGGGAGTGAATCATGGAGAAATCAATGGGATTAGATGCTTGATGTAAACTCTATAAATTGAGGCATAGCCCTAATGAGAATTTGCTGGTTTTTGAGTATCCATGCCTACATTAATCTATGTGCTAATTATTCACTAATTACGTTTTAATCACTTGCTAATCACTTTGTTAATTATGTTGATTCTAGTGTTTGATCCACCATAGCTCATCATTTTGCTCAAATTTCAACATGGTATCAGAGCCATGCCTAGAATCAACCAGATTTATGAGCCCATTAGTGAATTAATTAGGATTAGTAGGTAATTAGCAAAAAAAAATCAATTTTTAGTGAGTTCTTCATCTTCCCCTTCACCCCCAGCCAGTGGAGGGTCTCTAGCACCTTGCACACATAAAATTAGGGCACAAGCTTTATACACAAGCTAGCTAACATCATTGGCTTCAAGCCCATCCAAAGGGAGCAGCAAACCGCCAGCGGATGCAGCCAGATTTACGAATTTTGCAGGCGCCGTTTTTCTGAGATGAATTGGTGATTTCTACTTCCACAGATCAAAGGTTTCTAATTCCTCTTAGCCCAAGGGGTAATCAAGCATGCTCTACAAGCTGGTGAAGACAGAAATCAATTTCATCAAGTCTACAGAGAGATCCAAGCTCTTCATCAAATCTGCAGCAGGTGACTTTGGTAAAACAGAGATTAAGCTTTCATTATTTGGTCAAATCTTGTGTTTCTTGGCTTAATCCTCTACTAGACTCATTGCTATTGATGCCTTTGAAAGCATTTGAGCTCATTTGAAGTGGAAGGCACCAGATCTGGGCTCCCCGCATACTCTGTTTTCTGCACACAAACCAGAGCATTAATTTGCTAATCAGTGATTAATCAGTGCTAATCACTGTATTTTGGTGCAATTGAGGGTTCAAATGAACCATTAGGTATCTGATACAGATCCCTAAAGCTTCAGATTGCAAATCGGAGTTGGTTTGATACTCCAACCATCCCGTACAAATTGGTTACCCTTAATTTAATGTAATTTCTAGTGATTTTATGCTGATAAAATTATTGTAATCATCTATTAAACACCAGATTCAGTTGTAAAAGGGTAGACACTACCCTTGAATCTTGATTTTGGATCAAGAGGTAAGACCCCCTTCACATCACCATGAATTCAGCACAGGAAATAGCCAAATTTAATGGGGAACAGTTTTATACATGGCAAACAAAAACCATGTATTTGCTGATGAGGAAAAATCTGTGGGGATTAGTTGAAGGGAGAGATGAATGCCCAGAGAGAGGAGAAAATGAGTGGAAGAGTAGGAATGAAAAAGCATTGGGACTTATTGCACTCAGTTTAAATGATGAGATCATTCATCATATCACAGGGATACAGTGGGCAAAAGATGCATGGGATGAACTCAATAAATTATTTGGTACACAAGCAAAAAATTCCAAGATAAATCTGTTAATGCAATTCTACAAATTGGACATGAAGGAAAGTGAACCTTTAATCACACACTTGAACAAATATAAAAGCATTAAGCAACAGCTGGCAGCTATTGGCAAAAAGGTAGAAGATGATGAAGCATTAGCTGTACTTTTGAAGAGTGTGGACAAAGGAGATTATGAAAACATTGTAGCAACACTAAAGAATGTACCTGAACTGAAGATACACGAGATAGAAGCAGCTCTACTAGAGCAAGAGAGCAGAGGCAAAGAGAAGAAAGGGCTCGACTCAACAGCAGGAGAGGAAAAAGCATTCTTCACCCGAGGAGGATTCTCTCGAGGACGAGGACGAGGAAGAGGCAGAGTAGGAGGGAGGACCTTCACTTGCAACAACTGTGGAAAGCCAGGACACATGGCAAGAGACTGCTACAGCAAACCCAGTGGAGAAGGAACGACATCGGCAAACTTCATGGAGGCTCCAAGGGAAGTGGAGTCGGATCATCTTTTCTGAGAGAGAGAGAGAGAGAGAGAGAGACCCCACAACCCAATGTAACCTGCCCCAATAAAGTAAAACCACCTCTGAGCCACCGATGATGTAGGCCACGTGGTAGATGTATGTGTGAGCACTTTAGTCAAGGTCGCAGGCAACTATAGTAAGCCTTGGACACATAGAGAGAGAGAGTGTCAAGGACTATGAGTTTAGGGACTCGAGGCACTGGTCGCAGGCTATCAAGTAAGAGGGAAACTTGATATAGGGTCCAGGTGTGCTAGGATTATTCACTTGAGGGGAGGTGTTGAAATATACAAGTGAATAGGGTGTGTGTGGGAACAAGCTCTTGGATAGAGGCTGTAAAAGAGGAGATGTAATTGTGAAAGAACCTGTGAAAAGGTTAGAAGAATCTACTGGGAGAGAATAATGGGTAGCATGAGGGAATTTAGGAGTGTGGAGTTATTCTGGGAGATATTCAGGGAAAAGAGAAGAGGTGGAGAGAATCAGGCAAAAGGTGGAGATATTCAGGGAGTGAATCATGGAGAAATCAATGGGATTAGATGCTTGATGTAAACTCTATAAATTGAGGCATAGCCCTAATGAGAATTTGCTGGTTTTTGAGTATCCATGCCTACATTAATCTATGTGCTAATTATTCACTAATTACGTTTTAATCACTTGCTAATCACTTTGTTAATTATGTTGATTCTAGTGTTTGATCCACCATAGCTCATCATTTTGCTCAAATTTCAACATGGTATCAGAGCCATGCCTAGAATCAACCAGATTTATGAGCCCATTAGTGAATTAATCAGGATTAGTAGGTAATTAGCAAAAAAAAATCAATTTTTAGTGAGTTCTTCATCTTCCCCTTCACCCCCAGCCAGTGGAGGGTCTCTAGCACCTTGCACACATAAAATTAGGGCACAAGCTTTATACACAAGCTAGCTAACATCATTGGCTTCAAGCCCATCCAAAGGGAGCAGCAAACCGCCAGCGGATGCAGCCAGATTTACGAATTTTGCAGGCGCCGTTTTTCTGAGATGAATTGGTGATTTCTACTTCCACAGATCAAAGGTTTCTAATTCCTCTTAGCCCAAGGGGTAATCAAGCATGCTCTACAAGCTGGTGAAGACAGAAATCAATTTCATCAAGTCTACAGAGAGATCCAAGCTCTTCATCAAATCTGCAGCAGGTGACTTTGGTAAAACAGAGATTAAGCTTTCATTATTTGGTCAAATCTTGTGTTTCTTGGCTTAATCCTCTACTAGACTCATTGCTATTGATGCCTTTGAAAGCATTTGAGCTCATTTGAAGTGGAAGGCACCAGATCTGGGCTCCCCGCATACTCTGTTTTCTGCACACAAACCAGAGCATTAATTTGCTAATCAGTGATTAATCAGTGCTAATCACTGTATTTTGGTGCAATTGAGGGTTCAAATGAACCATTAGGTATCTGATACAGATCCCTAAAGCTTCAGATTGCAAATCGGAGTTGGTTTGATACTCCAACCATCCCGTACAAATTGGTTACCCTTAATTTAATGTAATTTCTAGTGATTTTATGCTGATAAAATTATTGTAATCATCTATTAAACACCAGATTCAGTTGTAAAAGGGTAGACACTACCCTTGAATCTTGATTTTGGATCAAGAGGTAAGACCCCCTTCACATCACCATGAATTCAGCACAGGAAATAGCCAAATTTAATGGGGAACAGTTTTATACATGGCAAACAAAAACCATGTATTTGCTGATGAGGAAAAATCTGTGGGGATTAGTTGAAGGGAGAGATGAATGCCCAGAGAGAGGAGAAAATGAGTGGAAGAGTAGGAATGAAAAAGCATTGGGACTTATTGCACTCAGTTTAAATGATGAGATCATTCATCATATCACAGGGATACAGTGGGCAAAAGATGCATGGGATGAACTCAATAAATTATTTGGTACACAAGCAAAAAATTCCAAGATAAATCTGTTAATGCAATTCTACAAATTGGACATGAAGGAAAGTGAACCTTTAATCACACACTTGAACAAATATAAAAGCATTAAGCAACAGCTGGCAGCTATTGGCAAAAAGGTAGAAGATGATGAAGCATTAGCTGTACTTTTGAAGAGTGTGGACAAAGGAGATTATGAAAACATTGTAGCAACACTAAAGAATGTACCTGAACTGAAGATACACGAGATAGAAGCAGCTCTACTAGAGCAAGAGAGCAGAGGCAAAGAGAAGAAAGGGCTCGACTCAACAGCAGGAGAGGAAAAAGCATTCTTCACCCGAGGAGGATTCTCTCGAGGACGAGGACGAGGAAGAGGCAGAGTAGGAGGGAGGACCTTCACTTGCAACAACTGTGGAAAGCCAGGACACATGGCAAGAGACTGCTACAGCAAACCCAGTGGAGAAGGAACGACATCGGCAAACTTCATGGAGGCTCCAAGGGAAGTGGAGTCGGATCATCTTTTCTGAGAGAGAGAGAGAGAGAGAGAGAGAGACCCCACAACCCAATGTAACCTGCCCCAATAAAGTAAAACCACCTCTGAGCCACCGATGATGTAGGCCACGTGGTAGATGTATGTGTGAGCACTTTAGTCAAGGTCGCAGGCAACTATAGTAAGCCTTGGACACATAGAGAGAGAGAGTGTCAAGGACTATGAGTTTAGGGACTCGAGGCACTGGTCGCAGGCTATCAAGTAAGAGGGAAACTTGATATAGGGTCCAGGTGTGCTAGGATTATTCACTTGAGGGGAGGTGTTGAAATATACAAGTGAATAGGGTGTGTGTGGGAACAAGCTCTTGGATAGAGGCTGTAAAAGAGGAGATGTAATTGTGAAAGAACCTGTGAAAAGGTTAGAAGAATCTACTGGGAGAGAATAATGGGTAGCATGAGGGAATTTAGGAGTGTGGAGTTATTCTGGGAGATATTCAGGGAAAAGAGAAGAGGTGGAGAGAATCAGGCAAAAGGTGGAGATATTCAGGGAGTGAATCATGGAGAAATCAATGGGATTAGATGCTTGATGTAAACTCTATAAATTGAGGCATAGCCCTAATGAGAATTTGCTGGTTTTTGAGTATCCATGCCTACATTAATCTATGTGCTAATTATTCACTAATTACGTTTTAATCACTTGCTAATCACTTTGTTAATTATGTTGATTCTAGTGTTTGATCCACCATAGCTCATCATTTTGCTCAAATTTCAACATGGTATCAGAGCCATGCCTAGAATCAACCAGATTTATGAGCCCATTAGTGAATTAATCAGGATTAGTAGGTAATTAGCAAAAAAAAATCAATTTTTAGTGAGTTCTTCATCTTCCCCTTCACCCCCAGCCAGTGGAGGGTCTCTAGCACCTTGCACACATAAAATTAGGGCACAAGCTTTATACACAAGCTAGCTAACATCATTGGCTTCAAGCCCATCCAAAGGGAGCAGCAAACCGCCAGCGGATGCAGCCAGATTTACGAATTTTGCAGGCGCCGTTTTTCTGAGATGAATTGGTGATTTCTACTTCCACAGATCAAAGGTTTCTAATTCCTCTTAGCCCAAGGGGTAATCAAGCATGCTCTACAAGCTGGTGAAGACAGAAATCAATTTCATCAACTCTACAGAGAGATCCAAGCTCTTCATCAAATCTGCAGCAGGTGACTTTGGTAAAACAGAGATTAAGCTTTCATTATTTGGTCAAATCTTGTGTTTCTTGGCTTAATCCTCTACTAGACTCATTGCTATTGATGCCTTTGAAAGCATTTGAGCTCATTTGAAGTGGAAGGCACCAGATCTGGGCTCCCCGCATACTCTGTTTTCTGCACACAAACCAGAGCATTAATTTGCTAATCAGTGATTAATCAGTGCTAATCACTGTATTTTGGTGCAATTGAGGGTTCAAATGAACCATTAGGTATCTGATACAGATCCCTAAAGCTTCAGATTGCAAATCGGAGTTGGTTTGATACTCCAACCATCCCGTACAAATTGGTTACCCTTAATTTAATGTAATTTCTAGTGATTTTATGCTGATAAAATTATTGTAATCATCTATTAAACACCAGATTGAGTTGTAAAAGGGTAGACACTACCCTTGAATCTTGATTTTGGATCAAGAGGTAAGACCCCCTTCACATCACCATGAATTCAGCACAGGAAATAGCCAAATTTAATGGGGAACAGTTTTATACATGGCAAACAAAAACCATGTATTTGCTGATGAGGAAAAATCTGTGGGGATTAGTTGAAGGGAGAGATGAATGCCCAGAGAGAGGACAAAATGAGTGGAAGAGTAGGAATGAAAAAGCATTGGGACTTATTGCACTCAGTTTAAATGATGAGATCATTCATCATATCACAGGGATACAGTGGGCAAAAGATGCATGGGATGAACTCAATAAATTATTTGGTACACAAGCAAAAAATTCCAAGATAAATCTGTTAATGCAATTCTACAAATTGGACATGAAGGAAAGTGAACCTTTAATCACACACTTGAACAAATATAAAAGCATTAAGCAACAGCTGGCAGCTATTGGCAAAAAGGTAGAAGATGATGAAGCATTAGCTGTACTTTTGAAGAGTGTGGACAAAGGAGATTATGAAAACATTGTAGCAACACTAAAGAATGTACCTGAACTGAAGATACACGAGATAGAAGCAGCTCTACTAGAGCAAGAGAGCAGAGGCAAAGAGAAGAAAGGGCTCGACTCAACAGCAGGAGAGGAAAAAGCATTCTTCACCCGAGGAGGATTCTCTCGAGGACGAGGACGAGGAAGAGGCAGAGTAGGAGGGAGGACCTTCACTTGCAACAACTGTGGAAAGCCAGGACACATGGCAAGAGACTGCTACAGCAAACCCAGTGGAGAAGGAACGACATCGGCAAACTTCATGGAGGCTCCAAGGGAAGTGGAGTCGGATCATCTTTTCTGAGAGAGAGAGAGAGAGAGAGAGAGACCCCACAACCCAATGTAACCTGCCCCAATAAAGTAAAACCACCTCTGAGCCACCAATGATGTAGGCCACGTGGTAGATGTATGTGTGAGCACTTTAGTCAAGGTCGCAGGCAACTATAGTAAGCCTTGGACACATAGAGAGAGAGAGTGTCAAGGACTATGAGTTTAGGGACTCGAGGCACTGGTCGTAGGCTATCAAGTAAGAGGGAAACTTGATATAGGGTCCAGGTGTGCTAGGATTATTCACTTGAGGGGAGGTGTTGAAATATACAAGTGAATAGGGTGTGTGTGGGAACAAGCTCTTGGATAGAGGCTGTAAAAGAGGAGATGTAATTGTGAAAGAACCTGTGAAAAGGTTAGAAGAATCTACTGGGAGAGAATAATGGGTAGCATGAGGGAATTTAGGAGTGTGGAGTTATTCTGGGAGATATTCAGGGAAAAGAGAAGAGGTGGAGAGAATCAGGCAAAAGGTGGAGATATTCAGGGAGTGAATCATGGAGAAATCAATGGGATTAGATGCTTGATGTAAACTCTATAAATTGAGGCATAGCCCTAATGAGAATTTGCTGGTTTTTGAGTATCCATGCCTACATTAATCTATGTGCTAATTATTCACTAATTACGTCTTAATCACTTGCTAATCACTTTGTTAATTATGTTGATTCTAGTGTTTGATTTACCATAGCTCATCATTTTGCTCAAATTTCAACATGGTATCAGAGCCATGCCTAGAATCAACCAGATTTATGAGCCCATTAGTGAATTAATTAGGATTAGTAGGTAATTAGCAAAAAAAAATCAATTTTTAGTGAGTTCTTCATCTTCCCCTTCACCCCCAGCCAGTGGAGGGTCTCTAGCACCTTGCACACATAAAATTAGGGCACAAGCTTTATACACAAGCTAGCTAACATCATTGGCTTCAAGCCCATCCAAAGGGAGCAGCAAACCGCCAGCGGATGCAGCCAGATTTACGAATTTTGCAGGCACCGTTTTTCTGAGATGAATTGGTGATTTCTACTTCCACAGATCAAAGGTTTCTAATTCCTCTTAGCCCAAGGGGTAATCAAGCATGCTCTACAAGCTGGTGAAGACAGAAATCAATTTCATCAAGTCTACAGAGAGATCCAAGCTCTTCATCAAATCTGTAGCAGGTGACTTTGGTAAAACAGAGATTAAGCTTTCATTATTTGGTCAAATCTTGTGTTTCTTGGCTTAATCCTCTACTAGACTCATTGCTATTGATGCCTTTGAAAGCATTTGAGCTCATTTGAAGTGGAAGGCACCAGATCTGGGCTCCCCGCATACTCTGTTTTCTGCACACAAACCAGAGCATTAATTTGCTAATCAGTGATTAATCAGTGCTAATCACTGTGTTTTGGTGCAATTTAGGGTTCAAATGAACCACTAGGTATCTGATACAGATCCCTAAAGCTTCAGATTGCAAATCAGAGTTGGTTTGATACTCCAACCATCCCGTACAAATTGGTTACCCTTAATTTAATGTAATTTCTGGTGATTTTATGCTGATAAAATTATTGTAATCATCTATTAAACACCAGATTGAGTTGTAAAAGGGTAGACACTACCCTTGAATCTTAATTTTGGATCAAGAGGTAAGACCCCCTTCACATCACCATGAATTCAGCACAGGAAATAGCCAAATTTAATGGGGAACAGTTTTATACATGACAAACAAAAACCATGTATTTGCTGATGAGGAAAAATCTGTGGGGATTAGTTGAAGGGAGAGATGAATGCCCAGAGAGAGGAGAAAATGAGTGGAAGAGTAGGAATGAAAAAGCATTGGGACTTATTGCACTCAGTTTAAATGATGAGATCATTCATCATATCACAGGGATACAGTGGGCAAAAGATGCATGGGATGAACTCAATAAATTATTTGGTACACAAGCAAAAAATTCCAAGATAAATCTGTTAATGCAATTCTACAAATTGGACATGAAGGAAAGTGAACCTTTAATCACACACTTGAACAAATATAAAAGCATTAAGCAACAGCTGGCAGCTATTGGCAAAAAGGTAGAAGATGATGAAGCATTAGCTGTACTTTTGAAGAGTGTGGACAAAGGAGATTATGAAAACATTGTAGCAACACTAAAGAATGTACCTGAACTGAAGATACACGAGATAGAAGCAGCTCTACTAGAGCAAGAGAGCAGAGGCAAAGAGAAGAAAGGGCTCGACTCAACAGCAGGAGAGGAAAAAGCATTCTTCACCCGAGGAGGATTCTCTCGAGGACGAGGACGAGGAAGAGGCAGAGTAGGAGGGAGGACCTTCACTTGCAACAACTGTGGAAAGCCAGGACACATGGCAAGAGACTGCTACAGCAAACCCAGTGGAGAAGGAACGACATCGGCAAACTTCATGGAGGCTCCAAGGGAAGTGGAGTCGGATCATCTTTTCTGAGAGAGAGAGAGAGAGAGAGAGAGAGACCCCACAACCCAATGTAACCTGCCCCAATAAAGTAAAACCACCTCTGAGCCACCGATGATGTAGGCCACGTGGTAGATGTATGTGTGAGCACTTTAGTCAAGGTCGCAGGCAACTATAGTAAGCCTTGGACACATAGAGAGAGAGAGTGTCAAGGACTATGAGTTTAGGGACTCGAGGCACTGGTCGCAGGCTATCAAGTAAGAGGGAAACTTGATATAGGGTCCAGGTGTGCTAGGATTATTCACTTGAGGGGAGGTGTTGAAATATACAAGTGAATAGGGTGTGTGTGGGAACAAGCTCTTGGATAGAGGCTGTAAAAGAGGAGATGTAATTGTGAAAGAACCTGTGAAAAGGTTAGAAGAATCTACTGGGAGAGAATAATGGGTAGCATGAGGGAATTTAGGAGTGTGGAGTTATTCTGGGAGATATTCAGGGAAAAGAGAAGAGGTGGAGAGAATCAGGCAAAAGGTGGAGATATTCAGGGAGTGAATCATGGAGAAATCAATGGGATTAGATGCTTGATGTAAACTCTATAAATTGAGGCATAGCCCTAATGAGAATTTGCTGGTTTTTGAGTATCCATGCCTACATTAATCTATGTGCTAATTATTCACTAATTACGTCTTAATCACTTGCTAATCACTTTGTTAATTATGTTGATTCTAGTGTTTGATCCACCATAGCTCATCATTTTGCTCAAATTTCAACATGGTATCAGAGCCATGCCTAGAATCAACCAGATTTATGAGCCCATTAGTGAATTAATTAGGATTAGTAGGTAATTAGCAAAAAAAAATCAATTTTTAGTGAGTTCTTCATCTTCCCCTTCACCCCCAGCCAGTGGAGGGTCTCTAGCACCTTGCACACATAAAATTAGGGCACAAGCTTTATACACAAGCTAGCTAACATCATTGGCTTCAAGCCCATCCAAAGGGAGCAGCAAACCGCCAGCGGATGCAGCCAGATTTACGAATTTTGCAGGCACCGTTTTTCTCAGATGAATTGGTGATTTCTACTTCCACAGATCAAAGGTTTCTAATTCCTCTTAGCCCAAGGGGTAATCAAGCATGCTCTACAAGCTGGTGAAGACAGAAATCAATTTCATCAACTCTACAGAGAGATCCAAGCTCTTCATCAAATCTGCAGCAGGTGACTTTGGTAAAACAGAGATTAAGCTTTTATTATTTGGTCAAATCTTGTGTTTCTTGGCTTAATCCTCTACTAGACTCATTGCTATTGATGCCTTTGAAAGCATTTGAGCTCATTTGAAGTGGAAGGCACCAGATCTGGGCTCCCCGCATACTCTATTTTCTGCACACAAACCAGAGCATTAATTTGCTAATCAGTGATTAATCAGTGCTAATCACTGTATTTTGGTGCAATTTAGGGTTCAAATGAACCACTAGGTATCTGATACAGATCCCTAAAGCTTCAGATTGCAAATCAGAGTTGGTTTGATACTCCAACCATCCCGTACAAATTGGTTACCCTTAATTTAATATAATTTCTGGTGATTTTATGCTGATAAAATTATTGTAATCATCTATTAAACACTAGATTGAGTTGTAAAAGGGTAGACACTACCCTTGAATCTTGATTTTGGATCAAGAGGTAAGACCCCCTTCACATCACCATGAATTCAGCACAGGAAATAGCCAAATTTAATGGGGAACAGTTTTATACATGACAAACAAAAACCATGTATTTGCTAATGAGGAAAAATCTGTGGGGATTAGTTGAAGGGAGAGATGAATGCCCAGAGAGAGGAGAAAATGAGTGGAAGAGTAGGAATGAAAAAGCATTGGGACTTATTGCACTCAGTTTAAATGATGAGATCATTCATCATATCACAGGGATACAGTGGGCAAAAGATGCATGGGATGAACTCAATAAATTATTTGGTACACAAGCAAAAAATTCCAAGATAAATCTGTTAATGCAATTCTACAAATTGGACATGAAGGAAAGTAAACCTTTAATCACACACTTGAACAAATATAAAAGCATTAAGCAACAGCTGGCAGCTATTGGCAAAAAGGTAGAAGATGATGAAGCATTAGCTGTACTTTTGAAGAGTGTGGACAAAGGAGATTATGAAAACATTGTAGCAACACTAAAGAATGTACCTGAACTGAAGATACACGAGATAGAAGCAGCTCTACTAGAGCAAGAGAGCAGAGGCAAAGAGAAGAAAGGGCTCGACTCAACAGCAGGAGAGGAAAAAGCATTCTTCACCCGAGGAGGATTCTCTCGAGGACGAGGACGAGGAAGAGGCAGAGTAGGAGGGAGGACCTTCACTTGCAACAACTGTGGAAAGCCAGGACACATGGCAAGAGACTGCTACAGCAAACCCAGTGGAGAAGGAACGACATCGGCAAACTTCATGGAGGCTCCAAGGGAAGTGGAGTCGGATCATCTTTTCTGAGAGAGAGAGAGAGAGAGAGAGAGAGAGACCCCACAACCCAATGTAACCTGCCCCAATAAAGTAAAACCACCTCTGAGCCACCGATGATGTAGGCCACGTGGTAGATGTATGTGTGAGCACTTTAGTCAAGGTCGCAGGCAACTATAGTAAGCCTTGGACACATAGAGAGAGAGAGTGTCAAGGACTATGAGTTTAGGGACTCGAGGCACTGGTCGCAGGCTATCAAGTAAGAGGGAAACTTGATATAGGGTCCAGGTGTGCTAGGATTATTCACTTGAGGGGAGGTGTTGAAATATACAAGTGAATAGGGTGTGTGTGGGAACAAGCTCTTGGATAGAGGCTGTAAAAGAGGAGATGTAATTGTGAAAGAACCTGTGAAAAGGTTAGAAGAATCTACTGGGAGAGAATAATGGGTAGCATGAGGGAATTTAGGAGTGTGGAGTTATTCTGGGAGATATTCAGGGAAAAGAGAAGAGGTGGAGAGAATCAGGCAAAAGGTGGAGATATTCAGGGAGTGAATCACGGAGAAATCAATGGGATTAGATGCTTGATGTAAACTCTATAAATTGAGGCATAGCCCTAATGAGAATTTGCTGGTTTTTGAGTATCCATGCCTACATTAATCTATGTGCTAATTATTCACTAATTACGTCTTAATCACTTACTAATCACTTTGTTAATTATGTTGATTCTAGTGTTTGATCCACCATAGCTCATCATTTTTCTCAAATTTCAACATGGTATCAGAGCCATGCCTAGAATCAACCAGATTTATGAGCCCATTAGTGAATTAATTAGGATTAGTAGGTAATTAGCAAAAAAAAATCAATTTTTAGTGAGTTCTTCATCTTCCCCTTCACCCCCAGCCAGTGGAGGGTCTGTAGCACCTTGCACACATAAAATTAGGGCACAAGCTTTATACACAAGCTAGCTAACATCATTGGCTTCAAGCCCATCCAAAGGGAGCAGCAAACCGCCAGCGGATGCAGCCAGATTTACGAATTTTGCAGGCGCCGTTTTTCTGAGATGAATTGGTGATTTCTACTTCCACAGATCAAAGGTTTCTAATTCCTCTTAGCCCAAGGGGTAATCAAGCATGCTCTACAAGCTGGTGAAGACAGAAATAAATTTCATCAAGTCTACAGAGAGATCCAAGCTCTTCATCAAATCTGCAGCAGCAGGTGACTTTGGTAAAACAGAGATTAAGCTTTCATTATTTGGTCAAATCTTGTGTTTCTTGGCTTAATCCTCTACTAGACTCATTGCTATTGATTCCTTTGAAAGCATTTGAGCTCATTTGAAGTGGAAGGCACCAGATCTGGGCTCCCCGCATACTCTATTTTCTGCACACAAACCAGAGCATTAATTTGCTAATCAGTGATTAATCAGTGCTAATCACTGTATTTTGGTGCAATTGAGGGTTCAAATTAACCATTAGGTATCTGATACAGATCCCTAAAGCTTCAGATTGCAAATCGGAGTTGGTTTGATACTCCA
This sequence comes from Cibotium barometz, assembly GCF_041138505.1. Classification (NCBI taxonomy): domain Eukaryota; kingdom Viridiplantae; phylum Streptophyta; class Polypodiopsida; order Cyatheales; family Cibotiaceae; genus Cibotium; species Cibotium barometz. The sequence goes on from NC_141054.1 coordinate 54,230,382, forward strand.
ACCATCCCGTACAAATTGGTTACCCTTAATTTAATGTAATTTCTGGTGATTTTATGCTGATAAAATTATTGTAATCATCTATTAAACACCAGATTGAGTTGTAAAAGGGTAGACACTACCCTTGAATCTTGATTTTGGATCAAGAGGTAAGACCCCCTTCACATCACCATGAATTCAGCACAGGAAATAGCCAAATTTAATGGGGAACAGTTTTATACATGGCAAACAAAAACCATGTATTTGCTGATGAGGAAAAATCTGTGGGGATTAGTTGAAGGGAGAGATGAATGCCCAGAGAGAGGAGAAAATGAGTGGAAGAGTAGGAATGAAAAAGCATTGGGACTTATTGCACTCAGTTTAAATGATGAGATCATTCATCATATCACAGGGATACAGTGGGCAAAAGATGCATGGGATGAACTTAATAAATTATTTGGTACACAAGCAAAAAATTCCAAGATAAATCTGTTAATGCAATTCTACAAATTGGACATGAAGGAAAGTGAACCTTTAATCACACACTTGAACAAATATAAAAGCATTAAGCAACAGCTGGCAGCTATTGGCAAAAAGGTAGAAGATGATGAAGCATTAGCTGTACTTTTGAAGAGTGTGGACAAAGGAGATTATGAAAACACTAAAGAATGTACCTGAACTGAAGATACACGAGATAGAAGCAGCTCTACTAGAGCAAGAGAGCAGAGGCAAAGAGAAGAAAGGGCTCGACTCAACAGCAGGAGAGGAAAAAGCATTCTTCACCCGAGGAGGATTCTCTCGAGGACGAGGACGAGGAAGAGGCAGAGTAGGAGGGAGGACCTTCACTTGCAACAACTGTGGAAAGCCAGGACACATGGCAAGAGACTGCTACAGCAAACCCAGTGGAGAAGGAACGACATCGGCAAACTTCATGGAGGCTCCAAGGGAAGTGGAGTCGGATCATCTTTTCTGAGAGAGAGAGAGAGAGAGAGAGAGAGAGACCCCACAACCCAATGTAACCTGCCCCAATAAAGTAAAACCACCTCTGAGCCACCGATGATGTAGGCCACGTGGTAGATGTATGTGTGAGCACTTTAGTCAAGGTCGCAGGCAACTATAGTAAGCCTTGGACACATAGAGAGAGAGAGTGTCAAGGACTATGAGTTTAGGGACTCGAGGCACTGGTCGCAGGCTATCAAGTAAGAGGGAAACTTGATATAGGGTCCAGGTGTGCTAGGATTATTCACTTGAGGGGAGGTGTTGAAATATACAAGTGAATAGGGTGTGTGTGGGAACAAGCTCTTGGATAGAGGCTGTAAAAGAGGAGATGTAATTGTGAAAGAACCTGTGAAAAGATTAGAAGAATCTACGGGGAGAGAATAATGGGTAGCATGAGGGAATTTAGGAGTGTGGAGTTATTCTGGGAGATATTCAGGGAAAAGAGAAGAGGTGGAGAGAATCAGGCAAAAGGTGGAGATATTCAGGGAGTGAATCATGGAGAAATCAATGGGATTAGATGCTTGATGTAAACTCTATAAATTGAGGCATAGCCCTAATGAGAATTTGCTGGTTTTTGAGTATCCATGCCTACATTAATCTATGTGCTAATTATTCACTAATTATGTCTTAATCACTTGCTAATCACTTTGTTAATTATGTTGATTCTAGTGTTTGATCCACCATAGCTCATCATTTTGCTCAAATTTCAACATGGTATCAGAGCCATGCCTAGAATCAACCAGATTTATGAGCCCATTAGTGAATTAATTAGGATTAGTAGGTAATTAGCAAAAAAAAATCAATTTTTAGTGAGTTCTTCATCTTCCCCTTCACCCCCAGCCAGTGGAGGGTCTCTAGCACCTTGCACACATAAAATTAGGGCACAAGCTTTATACACAAGCTAGCTAACATCATTGGCTTCAAGCCCATCCAAAGGGAGCAGCAAACCGCCAGCGGATGCAGCCAGATTTACGAACTTTGCAGGCGCCGTTTTTCTGAGATGAATTGGTGATTTCTACTTCCACAGATCAAAGGTTTCTAATTCCTCTTAGCCCAAGGGGTAATCAAGCATGCTCTACAAGCTGGTGAAGACAGAAATCAATTTCATCAAGTCTACAGAGAGATCCAAGCTCTTCATCAAATCTGCAGCAGGTGACTTTGGTAAAACAGAGATTAAGCTTTCATTATTTAGTCAAATCTTGTGTTTCTTGGCTTAATCCTCTACTAGACTCATTGCTATTGATGCCTTTGAAAGCATTTGAGCTCATTTGAAGTGGAAGGCACCAGATCTGGGCTCCCCGCATACTCTGTTTTCTGCACACAAACCAGAGCATTAATTTGCTAATCAGTGATTAATCAGTGCTAATCATTGTATTTTGGTGCAATTGAGGGTTCAAATGAACCATTAGGTATCTGATACAGATCCCTAAAGCTTCATATTGCAAATCGGAGTTGGTTTGATACTCCAACCATCCCGTACAAATTGGTTACCCTTAATTTAATGTAATTTCTGGTGATTTTATGCTGATAAAATTATTGTAATCATCTATTAAACACCAGATTGAGTTGTAAAAGGGTAGACACTACCCTTGAATCTTGATTTTGGATCAAGAGGTAAGACCCCCTTCACATCACCATGGCAAACAAAAACCATGTATTTGCTGATGAGGAAAAATCTGTGGGGATTAGTTGAAGGGAGAGATGAATGCCCAGAGAGAGGACAAAATGAGTGGAAGAGTAGGAATGAAAAAGCATTGGGACTTATTGCACTCAGTTTAAATGATGAGATCATTCATCATATCACAGGGATACAGTGGGCAAAAGATGCATGGGATGAACTCAATAAATTATTTGGTACACAAGCAAAAAATTCCAAGATAAATCTGTTAATGCAATTCTACAAATTGGACATGAAGGAAAGTGAACCTTTAATCACACACTTGAACAAATATAAAAGCAGCTGGCAGCTATTGGCAAAAAGGTAGAAGATGATGAAGCATTAGCTGTACTTTTGAAGAGTGTGGACAAAGGAGATTATGAAAACATTGTAGCAACACTAAAGAATGTACCTGAACTGAAGATACACGAGATAGAAGCAGCTCTACTAGAGCAAGAGAGCAGAGGCAAAGAGAAGAAAGGGCTCGACTCAACAGCAGGAGAGGAAAAAGCATTCTTCACCCGAGGAGGATTCTCTCGAGGACGAGGACGAGGAAGAGGCAGAGTAGGAGGGAGGACCTTCACTTGCAACAACTGTGGAAAGCCAGGACACATGGCAAGAGACTGCTACAGCAAACCCAGTGGGAGAAGGAACGACATCGGCAAACTTCATGGAGGCTCCAAGGGAAGTGGAGTCGGATCATCTTTTCTGAGAGAGAGAGAGAGAGAGAGAGAGACCCCACAACCCAATGTAACCTGCCCCAATAAAGTAAAACCACCTCTGAGCCACCGATGATGTAGGCCACGTGGTAGATGTATGTGTGAGCACTTTAGTCAAGGTCGCAGGCAACTATAGTAAGCCTTGGACACATAGAGAGAGAGAGTGTGTCAAGGACTATGAGTTTAGGGACTCGAGGCACTGGTCGCAGGCTATCAAGTAAGAGGGAAACTTGATATAGGGTCCAGGTGTGCTAGGATTATTCACTTGAGGGGAGGTGTTGAAATATACAAGTGAATAGGGTGTGTGTGGGAACAAGCTCTTGGATAGAGGCTGTAAAAGAGGAGATGTAATTGTGAAAGAACCTGTGAAAAGGTTAGAAGAATCTACTGGGAGAGAATAATGGGTAGCATGAGGGAATTTAGGAGTGTGGAGTTATTCTGGGAGATATTCAGGGAAAAGAGAAGAGGTGGAGAGAATCAGGCAAAAGGTGGAGATATTCAGGGAGTGAATCATGGAGAAATCAATGGGATTAGATGCTTGATGTAAACTCTATAAATTGAGGCATAGCCCTAATGAGAATTTGCTGGTTTTTGAGTATCCATGCCTACATTAATCTATGTGCTAATTATTCACTAATTACGTCTTAATCACTTGCTAATCACTTTGTTAATTATGTTGATTCTAGTGTTTGATCCACCATAGCTCATCATTTTGCTCAAATTTCAACATGGTATCAGAGCCATGCCTAGAATCAACCAGATTTATGAGCCCATTAGTGAATTAATCAGGATTAGTAGGTAATTAGCAAAAAAAAATCAATTTTTAGTGAGTTCTACATCTTCCCCTTCACCCCCAGCTAGTGGAGGGTCTCTAGCACCTTGCACACATAAAATTAGGGCACAAGCTTTATACACAAGCTAGCTAACATCATTGGCTTCAAGCCCATCCAAAGGGAGCAGCAAACCGCCAGCGGATGCAGCCAGATTTACGAATTTTGCAGGCGCCGTTTTTCTGAGATGAATTGGTGATTTCTACTTCCACAGATCAAAGGTTTCTAATTCCTCTTAGCCCAAGGGGTAATCAAGCATGCTCTACAAGCTGGTGAAGACAAAAATCAATTTCATCAAGTCTACAGAGAGATCCAAGCTCTTCATCAAATCTGCAGCAGGTGACTTTGGTAAAACAGAGATTAAGCTTTCATTATTTGGTCAAATCTTGTGTTTCTTGGCTTAATCCTCTACTAGACTCATTGCTATTGATGCCTTTGAAAGCATTTGAGCTCATTTGAAGTGGAAGGCACCAGATCTGGGCTCCCCGCATACTCTGTTTTCTGCACACAAACCAGAGCATTAATTTGCTAATCAGTGATTAATCAATGCTAATCACTGTATTTTGGTGCAATTGAGGGTTCAAATGAACCATTAGGTATCTGATACAGATCCCTAAAGCTTCAGATTGCAAATTGGAGTTGGTTTGATATTCCAACCATCCCGTACAAGTTGGTTACCCTTAATTTAATGTAATTTCTGGTGATTTTATGCTGATAAAATTATTGTAATCATCTATTAAACACCAGATTGAGTTGTAAAAGGGTAGACACTACCCTTGAATCTTGATTTTGGATCAAGAGGTAAGACCCCCTTCACATCACCATGAATTCAGCACAGGAAATAGCCAAATTTAATGGGGAACAGTTTTATACATGGCAAACAAAAACCATGTATTTGCTGATGAGGAAAAATCTGTGGGGATTAGTTGAAGGGAGAGATGAATGCCCAGAGAGAGGAGAAAATGAGTGGAAGAGTAGGAATGAAAAAGCATTGGGACTTATTGCACTCAGTTTAAATGATGAGATCATTCATCATATCACAGGGATACAGTGGGCAAAAGATGCATGGGATGAACTCAATAAATTATTTGGTACACAAGCAAAAAATTCCAAGATAAATCTGTTAATGCAATTCTACAAATTGGACATGAAGGAAAGTGAACCTTTAATCACACACTTGAACAAATATAAAAGCATTAAGCAACAGCTGGCAGCTATTGGCAAAAAGGTAGAAGATGATGAAGCATTAGCTGTACTTTTGAAGAGTGTGGACAAAGGAGATTATGAAAACATTGTAGCAACACTAAAGAATGTACCTGAACTGAAGATACACGAGATAGAAGCAGCTCTACTAGAGCAAGAGAGCAGAGGCAAAGAGAAGAAAGGGCTCGACTCAACAGCAGGAGAGGAAAAAGCATTCTTCACCCGAGGAGGATTCTCTCGAGGACGAGGACGAGGAAGAGGCAGAGTAGGAGGGAGGACCTTCACTTGCAACAACTGTGGAAAGCCAGGACACATGGCAAGAGACTGCTACAGCAAACCCAGTGGAGAAGGAACGACATCGGCAAACTTCATGGAGGCTCCAAGGGAAGTGGAGTCGGATCATCTTTTCTGAGAGAGAGAGAGAGAGAGAGAGAGAGACCCCACAACCCAATGTAACCTGCCCCAATAAAGTAAAACCACCTCTGAGCCACCGATGATGTAGGCCACGTGGTAGATGTATGTGTGAGCACTTTAGTCAAGGTCGCAGGCAACTATAGTAAGCCTTGGACACATAGAGAGAGAGAGTGTCAAGGACTATGAGTTTAGGGACTCGAGGCACTGGTCGCAGGCTATCAAGTAAGAGGGAAACTTGATATAGGGTCCAGGTGTGCTAGGATTATTCACTTGAGGGGAGGTGTTGAAATATACAAGTGAATAGGGTGTGTGTGGGAACAAGCTCTTGGATAGAGGCTGTAAAAGAGGAGATGTAATTGTGAAAGAACCTGTGAAAAGGTTAGAAGAATCTACTGGGAGAGAATAATGGGTAGCATGAGGGAATTTAGGAGTGTGGAGTTATTCTGGGAGATATTCAGGGAAAAGAGAAGAGGTGGAGAGAATCAGGCAAAAGGTGGAGATATTCAGTGAGTGAATCATGGAGAAATCAATGGGATTAGATGCTTGATGTAAACTCTATAAATTGAGGCATAGCCCTAATGAGAATTTGCTGGTTTTTGAGTATCCATGCCTACATTAATCTATGTGCTAATTATTCACTAATTACGTCTTAATCACTTGCTAATCACTTTGTTAATTATGTTGATTCTAGTGTTTGATCCACCATAGCTCATCATTTTGCTCAAATTTCAACATGATATCAGAGCCATGCCTAGAATCAACCAGATTTATGAGCCCATTAGTGAATTAATTAGGATTAGTAGGTAATTAGCAAAAAAAATCAATTTTTAGTGAGTTCTTCATCTTCCCCTTCACCCCCAGCCAGTGGAGGGTCTGTAGCACCTTGCACACATAAAATTAGGGCACAAGCTTTATACACAAGCTAGATAACATCATTGGCTTCAAGCCCATCAAAAGGGAGCAGCAAACCGCCAGCGGATGCAGCCAGATTTACGAATTTTGCAGGCGCTGTTTTTCTGAGATGAATTGGTGATTTCTACTTCCACAGATCAAAGGTTTCTAATTCCTCTTAGCCCAAGGGGTAATCAAGCATGCTCTACAAGCTGGTGAAGACAGAAATCAATTTCATCAAGTCTACAGAGAGATCCAAGCTCTTCATCAAATCTGCAGCAGGTGACTTTGGTAAAACAGAGATTAAGCTTTCATTATTTGGTCAAATCTTGTGTTTCTTGGCTTAATCCTCTACTAGACTCATTGCTATTGATGCCTTTGAAAGCATTTGAGCTCATTTGAAGTGGAAGGCACCAGATCTGGGCTCCCCGCATACTCTGTTTTTTGCACACAAACGAGAGCATTAATTTGCTAATCAATGATTAATCAGTGCTAATCACTGTATTTTGGTGCAATTGAGGGTTCAAATGAACCATTAGGTATCTGATACAGATCCCTAAAGCTTCAGATTGCAAATCGGAGTTGGTTTGATACTCCAACCATCCCGTACAAATTGGTTACCCTTAATTTAATGTAATTTCTGGTGATTTTATGCTGATAAAATTATTGTAATCATCTATTAAACACCAGATTGAGTTGTAAAAGGGTAGACACTACCCTTGAATCTTGATTTTGGATCAAGAGGTAAGACCCCCTTCACATCACCATGAATTCAGCACAGGAAATAGCCAAATTTAATGGGGAACAGTTTTATACATGGCAAACAAAAACCATGTATTTGCTGATGAGGAAAAATCTGTGGGGATTAGTTGAAGGGAGAGATGAATGCCCAGAGAGAGAAGAAAATGAGTGGAAGAGTAGGAATGAAAAAGCATTGGGACTTATTGCACTCAGTTTAAATGATGAGATCATTCATCATATCACAGGGATACAGTGGGCAAAAGATGCATGGGATGAACTCAATAAATTATTTGGTACACAAGCAAAAAATTCCAAGATAAATCTGTTAATGCAATTCTACAAATTGGACATGAAGGAAAGTGAACCTTTAATCACACACTTGAACAAATATAAAAGCAATTGGCAGCTATTGGCAAAAAGGTAGAAGATGATGAAGCATTAGCTGTACTTTTGAAGAGTGTGGACAAAGGAGATTATGAAAACATTGTAGCAACACTAAAGAATGTACCTGAACTGAAGATACACGAGATAGAAGCAGCTCTACTAGAGCAAGAGAGCAGAGGCAAAGAGAAGAAAGGGCTCGACTCAACAGCAGGAGAGGAAAAAGCATTCTTCACCCGAGGAGGATTCTCTCGAGGACGAGGACGAGGAAGAGGCAGAGTAGGAGGGAGGACCTTCACTTGCAACAACTGTGGAAAGCCAGGACACATGGCAAGAGACTGCTACAGCAAACCCAGTGGGAGAAGGAACGACATCGGCAAACTTCATGGAGGCTCCAAGGGAAGTGGAGTCGGATCATCTTTTCTAAGAGAGAGAGAGAGAGAGAGAGAGACCCCACAATCCAATGTAACCTGCCCCAATAAAGTAAAACCACCTCTGAGCCACCGATGATGTAGGCCACGTGGTAGATGCATGTGTGAGCACTTTAGTCAAGGTCGCAGGCAACTATAGTAAGCCTTGGACACATAGAGAGAGAGAGAGTGTCAAGGACTATGAGTTTAGGGACTCGAGGCACTGGTCGCAGGCTATCAAGTAAGAGGGAAACTTGATATAGGGTCCAGGTGTGCTAGGATTATTCACTTGAGGGGAGGTGTTGAAATATACAAGTGAATAGGGTGTGTGTGGGAACAAGGTCTTGGATAGAGGCTGTAAAAGAGGAGATGTAATTGTGAAAGAACCTGTGAAAAGGTTAGAAGAATCTACTGGGAGAGAATAATGGGTAGCATGAGGGAATTTAGGAGTGTGGAGTTATTCTGGGAGATATTCAGGGAAAAGAGAAGAGGTGGAGAGAATCAGGCAAAAGGTGGAGATATTCAGGGAGTGAATCATGGAGAAATCAATGGGATTAGATGCTTGATGTAAACTCTATAAATTGAGGCATAGCCCTAATGAGAATTTGCTGGTTTTTGAGTATCCATGCCTACATTAATCTATGTGCTAATTATTCACTAATTACGTCTTAATCACTTGCTAATCACTTTGTTAATTATGTTGATTCTAGTGTTTGATCCACCATAGCTCATCATTCTGCTCAAATTTCAACATGGTATCAGAGCCATGCCTAGAATCAACCAGATTTATGAGCCCATTAGTGAATTAATTAGGATTAGTAGGTAATTAGCAAAAAAAATCAATTTTTAGTGAGTTCTTCATCTTCCCCTTCACCCCCAGCTAGTGGAGGGTCTCTAGCACCTTGCACACATAAATATAGGGCACAAGCTTTATACACAAGCTAGCTAACATCATTGGCTTCAAGCCCATCCAAAGGGAGCAGCAAACCGCCAGCGGCGGATGCAGCCAGATTTACGAATTTTGCAGGCGCCGTTTTTCTGAGATGAATTGGTGATTTCTACTTCCACAGATCAAAGGTTTCTAATTCCTCTTAGCCCAAGGGGTAATCAAGCATGCTCTACAAGCTGGTGAAGACAGAAATCAATTTTATCAAGTCTACAGAGAGATCCAAGCTCTTCATCAAATCTGCAACAGCAGGTGACTTTGGTAAAACAGAGATTAAGCTTTCATTATTTGGTCAAATCTTGTGTTTCTTGGCTTAATCCTCTACTAGACTCATTGCTATTGATGCCTTTGAAAGCATTTGAGCTCATTTGAAGTGGAAGGCACCAGATCTGGGCTCCCCGCATACTCTGTTTTCTGCACACAAACCAGAGCATTAATTTGCTAATCAGTGATTAATCAGTGCTAATCACTATATTTTGGTGCAATTGAGGGTTCAAATGAACCATTAGGTATCTGATACAGATCCCTAAAGCTTCAGATTGCAAATCGGAGTTGGTTTGATATTCCAACCATCCCGTACAAGTTGGTTACCCTTAATTTAATGTAATTTCTGGTGATTTTATGCTGATAAAATTATTGTAATCATCTATTAAACACCAGATTGAGTTGTAAAAGGGTAGACACTACCCTTGAATCTTGATTTTGGATCAAGAGGTAAGACCCCCTTCACATCACCATGAATTCAGCACAGGAAATAGCCAAATTTAATGGGGAACAGTTTTATACATGGCAAACAAAAACCATGTATTTGCTGATGAGGAAAAATCTGTGGGGATTAGTTGAAGAGAGAGATGAATGCCCAGAGAGAGGAGAAAATGAGTGGAAGAGTAGGAATGAAAAAGCATTAGGACTTATTGCACTCAGTTTAAATGATGAGATCATTCATCATATCACAGGGATACAGTGGGCAAAAGATGCATGGGATGAACTCAATAAATTATTTGGTACACAAGCAAAAAATTCCAAGATAAATCTGTTAATGCAATTCTACAAATTGGACATGAAGGAAAGTGAACCTTTAATCACACACTTGAACAAATATAAAAGCATTAAGCAACAGCTGGCAGCTATTGGCAAAAGGTAGAAGATGATGAAGCATTAGCTGTACTTTTGAAGAGTGTGGACAAAGGAGATTATGAAAACACTAAAGAATGTACCTGAACTGAAGATACACGAGATAGAAGCAGCTCTACTAGAGCAAGAGAGCAGAGGCAAAGAGAAGAAAGGGCTCGACTCAACAGTAGGAGAGGAAAAAGCATTCTTCACCCGAGGAGGATTCTCTCGAGGACGAGGACGAGGAAGAGGCAGAGTAGGAGGGAGGACCTTCACTTGCAACAACTGTGGAAAGCCAGGACACATGGCAAGAGACTGCTACAGCAGACCCAGTGGAGAAGGAACGACATCGGCAAACTTCATGGAGGCTCCAAGGGAAGTGGAGTCGGATCATCTTTTCTGAGAGAGAGAGAGAGAGAGAGAGACCCCACAACCCAATGTAACCTGCCCCAATAAAGTAAAACCACCTCTGAGCCACCGATGATGTAGGCCACGTGGTAGATGTATGTGTGAGCACTTTAGTCAAGGTCGCAGGCAACTATAGTAAGCCTTGGACACATAGAGAGAGAGAGTGTCAAGGACTATGAGTTTAGGGACTCGAGGCACTGGTCGCAGGCTATCAAGTAAGAGGGAAACTTGATATAGGGTCCAGGTGTGCTAGGATTATTCACTTGAGGGGAGGTGTTGAAATATACAAGTGAATAGGGTGTGTGTGGGAACAAGCTCTTGGATAGAGGCTGTAAAAGAGGAGATGTAATTGTGAAAGAACCTGTGAAAAGGTTAGAAGAATCTACTGGGAGAGAATAATGGGTAGCATGAGGGAATTTAGGAGTGTGGAGTTATTCTGGGAGATATTCAGGGAAAAGAGAAGAGGTGGAGAGAATCAGGCAAAAGGTGGAGATATTCAGTGAGTGAATCATGGAGAAATCAATGGGATTAGATGCTTGATGTAAACTCTATAAATTGAGGCATAGCCCTAATGAGAATTTGCTGGTTTTTGAGTATCCATGCCTACATTAATCTATGTGCTAATTATTCACTAATTACGTCTTAATCACTTGCTAATCACTTTGTTAATTATGTTGATTCTAGTGTTTGATCCACCATAGCTCATCATTTTGCTCAAATTTCAACATGATATCAGAGCCATGCCTAGAATCAACCAGATTTATGAGCCCATTAGTGAATTAATTAGGATTAGTAGGTAATTAGCAAAAAAAATCAATTTTTAGTGAGTTCTTCATCTTCCCCTTCACCGCCAGCCAGTGGAGGGTCTCTAGCACCTTGCACACATAAAATTAGGGCACAAGCTTTATACACAAGCTAGATAACATCATTGGCTTCAAGCCCATCCAAAGGGAGCAGCAAACCGCCAGCGGATGCAGCCAGATTTACGAATTTTGCAGGCGCCGTTTTTCTGAGATGAATTGGTGATTTCTACTTCCACAGATCAAAGGTTTCTAATTCCTCTTAGCCCAAGGGGTAATCAAGCATGCTCTACAAGCTGGTGAAGACAGAAATCAATTTCATCAAGTCTACAGAGAGATCCAAGCTCTTCATCAAATCTGCAGCAGGTGACTTTGGTAAAACAGAGATTAAGCTTTCATTATTTGGTCAAATCTTGTGTTTCTTGGCTTAATCCTCTACTAGACTCATTGCTATTGATGCCTTTGAAAGCATTTGAGCTCATTTGAAGTGGAAGGCACCAGATCTGGGCTCCCCGCATACTCTGTTTTCTGCACACAAACCAGAGCATTAATTTGCTAATCAGTGATTAATCAGTGCTAATCACTGTATTTTGGTGCAATTGAGGGTTCAAATGAACCATTAGGTATCTGATACAGATCCCTAAAGCTTCAGATTGCAAATCGGAGTTGGTTTGATACTCCAACCATCCCGTACAAATTGGTTACCCTTAATTTAATGTAATTTCTGGTGATTTTATGCTGATAAAATTATTGTAATCATCTATTAAACACCAGATTGAGTTGTAAAAGGGTAGACACTACCCTTGAATCTTGATTTTGGATCAAGAGGTAAGACCCCCTTCACATCACCATGAATTCAGCACAGGAAATAGCCAAATTTAATGGGAAACAGTTTTATACATGGCAAACAAAAACCATGTATTTGCTGATGAGGAAAAATCTGTGGGGATTAGTTGAAGGGAGAGATGAATGCCCAGAGAGAGGAGAAAATGAGTGGAAGAGTAGGAATGAAAAAGCATTGGGACTTATTGCACTCAGTTTAAATGATGAGATCATTCATTATATCATAGGGATACAGTGGGCAAAAGATGCATGGGATGAACTCAATAAATTATTTGGTACACAAACAAAAAATTCCAAGATAAATCTGTTAATGCAATTCTACAAATTGGACATGAAGGAAAGTGAACCTTTAATCACACACTTGAACAAATATAAAAGCATTAAGCAACAGCTGGCAGCTATTGGCAAAAGGTAGAAGATGATGAAGCATTAGCTGTACTTTTGAAGAGTGTGGACAAAGGAGATTATGAAAACATTGTAGCAACACTAAAGAATGTACCTGAACTGAAGATACAGGAGATAGAAGCAGCACTACTAGAGCAAGAGAGCAGAGGCAAAGAGAAGAAAGGGCTCGACTCAACAGCAGGAGAGGAAAAAGCATTCTTCACCTGAGGAGGATTCTCTCGAGGACGAGGACGAGGAAGAGGCAGAGTAGGAGGGAGGACCTTCACTTGCAACAACTGTGGAAAGCCAGGACACATGGCAAGAGACTGCTACAGCAAACCCAGTGGAGAAGGAACGACATCGGCAAACTTCATGGAGGCTCCAAGGGAAGTGGAGTCGGATCATCTTTTCTGAGAGAGAGAGAGAGAGAGAGAGAGACCCCACAACCCAATGTAACCTGCCCCAATAAAGTAAAACCACCTCTGAGCCACCGATGATGTAGGCCACGTGGTAGATGTATGTGTGAGCACTTTAGTCAAGGTCGCAGGCAACTATAGTAAGCCTTGGACACATAGAGAGAGAGAGTGTCAAGGACTATGAGTTTAGGGACTCGAGGCACTGGTCGCAGGCTATCAAGTAAGAGGGAAACTTGATATAGGGTCCAGGTGTGCTAGGATTATTCACTTGAGGGGAGGTGTTGAAATATACAAGTGAATAGGGTGTGTGTGGGAACAAGCTCTTGGATAGAGGCTGTAAAAGAGGAGATGTAATTGTAAAAGAACCTGTGAAAAGGTTAGAAGAATCTACTGGGAGAGAATAATGGGTAGCATGAGGGAATTTAGGAGTGTGGAGTTATTCTGGGAGATATTCAGGGAAAAGAGAAGAGGTGGAGAGAATCAGGCAAAAGGTGGAGATATTCAGGGAGTGAATCATGGAGAAATCAATGGGATTAGATGCTTGATGTAAACTCTATAAATTGAGGCATAGCCCTAATGAGAATTTGCTGGTTTTTGAGTATCCATGCCTACATTAATCTATGTGCTAATTATTCACTAATCACGTCTTAATCACTTGCTAATCACTTTGTTAATTATGTTGATTCTAGTGTTTGATCCACCATAGCTCATCATTCTGCTCAAATTTCAACATGGTATCAGAGCCATGCCTAGAATCAACCAGATTTATGAGCCCATTAGTGAATTAATTAGGATTAGTAGGTAATTAGCAAAAAAAATTCAAATTTTAGTGAGTTCTTCATCTTCCCCTTCACCCCCAGGCCAGTGGAGGGTCTGTAGCACCTTGCACACATAAAATTAGGGCACAAGCTTTATACACAAGCTAGCTAACATCATTGGCTTCAAGCCCATCCAAAGGGAGCAGCAAACCGCCAGCGGATGCAGCCAGATTTACGAATTTTGCAGGCGCCGTTTTTTTGAGATGAATTGGTGATTTCTACTTCCACAGATCAAAGGTTTCTAATTCCTCTTAGCCCAAGGGGTAATCAAGCATGCTCTACAAGCTGGTAAAGACAGAAATCAATTTCATCAAGTCTACAGAGAGATCCAAGCTCTTCATCAAATCTGCAGCAGGTGACTTTGGTAAAACAGAGATTAAGCTTTCATTATTTGGTCAAATCTTGTGTTTCTTGGCTTAATCCTCTACTAGACTCATTGCTATTGATGCCTTTGAAAGCATTTGAGCTCATTTGAAGTGGAAGGCACCAGATCTGGGCTCCCCGCATACTCTATTTTCTGCACACAAACCAGAGCATTAATTTGCTAATCAGTGATTAATCAGTGCTAATCACTATATTTTGGTGCAATTGAGGGTTCAAATTAACCATTAGGTATCTGATACAGATCCCTAAAGCTTCAGATTGCAAATCGGAGTTGGTTTGATACTCCAACCATCCCGTACAAATTGGTTACCCTTAATTTAATGTAATTTCTGGTGATTTTATGCTGATAAAATTATTGTAATCATCTATTAAACACCAGATTGAGTTGTAAAAGGGTAGACACTACCCTTGAATCTTGATTTTGGATCAAGAGGTAAGACCCCCTTCACATCACCATGAATTCAGCACAGGAAATGGCCAAATTTAATGGGGAACAGTTTTATACATGGCAAACAAAAACCATGTATTTGCTGATGAGGAAAAATCTGTGGGGATTAGTTGAAGGGAGAGATGAATGCCCAGAGAGACGAGAAAATGAGTGGAAGAGTAGGAATGAAAAAGCATTGGGACTTATTGCACTCAGTTTAAATGATGAGATCATTCATCATATCACAGGGATACAGTGGGCAAAAGATGCATGGGATGAACTCAATAAATTATTTGGTACACAAGCAAAAAATTCCAAGATAAATCTGTTAATGCAATTCTACAAATTGGACATGAAGGAAAGTGAACCTTTAATCACACACTTGAACAAATATAAAAGCATTAAGTAACAGCTGGCAGCTATTGGCAAAAAGGTAGAAGATGATGAAGCATTAGCTGTACTTTTGAAGAGTGTGGACAAAGGAGATTATGAAAACATTGTAGCAACACTAAAGAATGTACCTGAACTGAAGATACAGGAGATAGAAGCAGCTCTACTAGAGCAAGAGAGAAGAGGCAAAGAGAAGAAAGGGCTCGACTCAACAGCAGGAGAGGAAAAAGCATTCTTCACCCGAGGAGGATTCTCTCGAGGACGAGGACGAGGAAGAGGCAGACTAGGAGGGAGGACCTTCACTTGCAACAACTGTGGAAAGCCATGACACATGGCAAGAGACTGCTACAGCAAACCCAGTGGAGAAGGAACGACATCGGCAAACTTCATGGAGGCTCCAAGGGAAGTGGAGTCGGATCATCTTTTCTAAGAGAGAGAGAGAGAGAGAGAGACCCCACAACCCAATGTAACCTGCCCCAATAAAGTAAAACGAAGGCACCAGATCTGGACTCCCCGCATACTCTGTTTTCTGCACACAAACCAGAGCATTAATTTGCTAATCAATGATTAATCAGTGCTAATCACTATATTTTGGTGCAATTGAGGGTTCAAATTAACCATTAGGTATCTGATACAGATCCCTAAAGCTTCAGATTGCAAATCGGAGTTGGTTTGATACTCCAACCATCCCGTACAAGTTGGTTACCCTTAATTTAATGTAATTTCTGGTGATTTTATGCTGATAAAATTATTGTAATCATCTATTAAACACCAGATTGAGTTGTAAAAGGGTAGACACTACCCTTGAATCTTGATTTTGGATCAAGAGGTAAGACCCCCTTCACATCACCATAAATTCAGCACAGGAAATAGCCAAATTTAATGGGGAACAGTTTTATACATGGCAAACAAAAACCATGTATTTGCTGATGAGGAAAAATCTGTGGGGATTAGTTGAAGGGAGAGATGAATGCCCAGAGAGAGGAGAAAATGAGTGGAAGAGTAGGAATGAAAAAGCATTGAGACTTATTGCACTCAGTTTAAATGATGAGATCATTCATCATATCACAGGGATACAGTGGGCAAAAGATGCATGGGATGAACTCAATAAATTATTTGGTACACAAGCAAAAAATTCCAAGATAAATCTGTTAATGCAATTCTACAAATTGGACATGAAGGAAAGTGAACCTTTAATCACACGCTTGAACAAATATAAAAGCATTAAGCAACAGCTGGCAGCTATTGGCAAAAAGGTAGAAGATGATGAAGCATTAGCTGTACTTTTGAAGAGTGTGGACAAAGGAGATTATGAAAACATTGTAGCAACACTAAAGAATGTACCTGAACTGAAGATACACGAGATAGAAGCAGCTCTACTAGAGCAAGAGAGTAGAGGCAAAGAGAAGAAAGGGCTCGACTCAACAGCAGGAGAGGAAAAAGCATTCTTCACCCGAGGAGGATTCTCTCGAGGACGAGGACGAGAAAGAGGCAGAGTAGGAGGGAGGACCTTCACTTGCAACAACTGTGGAAAGCCAGGACACATGGCAAGAGACTGCTACAGCAAACCCAGTGGAGAAGGAACGACATCGGCAAACTTCATGGAGGCTCCAAGGGAAGTGGAGTCGGATCATCTTTTCTGAGAGAGAGAGAGAGAGAGAGAGAGACCCCACAACCCAATGTAACCTGCCCCAATAAAGTAAAACCACCTCTGAGCCACCGATGATGTAGGCCACGTGGTAGATGTATGTGTGAGCACTTTAGTCAAGGTCGCAGGCAACTATAGTAAGCCTTGGACACATAGAGAGAGAGAGTGTCAAGGACTATGAGTTTAGGGACTCGAGGCACTGGTCGCAGGCTATCAAGTAAGAGGGAAACTTGATATAGGGTCTAGGTGTGCTAGGATTATTCACTTGAGGGGAGGTGTTGAAATATACAAGTGAATAGGGTGTGTGTGGGAACAAGCTCTTGGATAGAGGCTGTAAAAGAGGAGATGTAATTGTGAAAGAACCTGTGAAAAGGTTAGAAGAATCTACTGGGAGAGAATAATGGGTAGCATGAGGGAATTTAGAAGTGTGGAGTTATTCTGGGAGATATTCAGGGAAAAGAGAAGAGGTGGAGAGAATCAGGCAAAAGGTGGAGATATTCAGGGAGTGAATCATGGAGAAATCAATGGGATTAGATGCTTGATGTAAACTCTATAAATTGAGGCATAGCCCTAATGAGAATTTGCTGGTTTTTGAGTATCCATGCCTACATTAATCTATGTGCTAATTATTCACTAATTACGTCTTAATCACTTGCTAATCACTTTGTTAATTATGTTGATTCTAGTGTTTGATCCACCATAGCTCATCATTTTGCTCAAATTTCAACATGGTATCAGAGCCATGCCTAGAATCAACCAGATTTATGAGCCCATTAGTGAATTAATTAGGATTAGTAGGTAATTAGCAAAAAAAAATCAATTTTTAGTGAGTTCTTCATCTTCCCCTTCACCCCCAGCCAGTGGAGGGTCTCTAGCACCTTGCACACATAAAATTAGGGCACAAGCTTTATACACAAGCTAGCTAACATCATTGGCTTCAAGCCCATCCAAAGGGAGCAGCAAACCGCCAGCGGATGCAGCCAGATTTACGAATTTTGCAGGCGCCGTTTTTCTGAGATGAATTGGTGATTTCTACTTCCACAGATCAAAGGTTTCTAATTCCTCTTAGCCCAAGGAGTAATCAAGCATGCTCTACAAGCTGGTGAAGACAGAAATCAATTTCATCAAGTCTACAGAGAGATCCAAGCTCTTCATCAAATCTACAGGTGACTTTGGTAAAACAGAGATTAAGCTTTCATTATTTGGTCAAATCTTGTGTTTCTTGGCTTAATCCTCTACTAGACTCATTGCTATTGATGCCGTTGAAAGAATTTGAGCTCATTTGAAGTGGAAGGTGTTGAGATATCGAGCTCTAGTGAGGCGGTGGACACTGATGATGACCCGCCTGGGGGATAGGCCCTGCACTTACACCACTGGCATGGTTGGTGAGATCTTGGGTGATATGCGGCCAGTGGGATGACAGGCTGTGTGACAGCCATTCTAGAGACTGGCATAGTTATAGCGCCAGCTCATTTAGTCGGGTTCACACTATAGAGAACCCGTGTATGTATTGGTTGAGTACCTTTCATATTGTGTGTACTCTTATTCTTGTATATGGTGTGTTGAGTGTTGAGTAGAGAAGAAGAAGATTTTCAGCCTCTCACCTTGTGTGTTCTCTATTAGGGTTTTGTGAGTGTGTGTGTGTGCTTGCAAGAGCTCAAGCTCTCTTCCCCCCTGCATCTTTTCATGGTATCAGAGCCTGGTTCGTGCTAAGGGCTGAGCTGCAAGCAAGAGAACCACAGGAAGCGGTACGAGGGTAAGAGCTTCAACTACTCTTCCCTATTGTGTTGGTGACTACACCCTTGTCGGGAGCTCTACGGGAGGCACCGGCAAACGATCTCTGATTGAGGAGCTTTCTTCGCTGGAGTAAAGCTCTAGGGCAACTATAGAGTCCTTTGGACTGAAATTTTCGGGCCGAAAACGCGTTTCGGGCGCGTCTGGACCTCCGTTTTTCAGAAAGCAGGCGATTTCGAGCACTGCGGGTAAGTCATCGATTCTCTGCAGAACTCTGTTTTAAGAACTGCAGGAAGACAGATTGACTGTGCAGACACTGTGGGAGCTGCAAAGAGGTCTACAGTTGCCATTGGGTGTATGTATGTGCATTGAAGTCACTGGTTGTGACATTTGAGAGTACTGCAGTACCGCTGTGCAGAAAATACAGCATTTGTGCAGAAAAACCAGAGTGCAGGTTCTGGTAAAATTGTGTGTTTGGCAAGATGTCTAATGATGGCATAACACAGATTGTGGCTGAGAAGCTTGACAAGAATAACTTCCATGCTTGGAGGTTCAGGTTGACAAATTTCCTGATGGGAAAAGGCTATTGGGACTACATAGAAGGTGAGCATGAAGAGGCACCAGAGATACCGGATATAAATCCGACTGCTGCAGATGTGAAAGAGTTTAAAGATTGGAACCAAGGAGCCAGGAAAGTAATGTATTGGCTTTCCATTAGTATACAGGACACCATGATTGGGCACATTCAGGATGCCAAGTCCCCCAAGGAGGCGTGGGACACCTTGGTAAAGCTTTATGAAACAAATACCAAGGCACGTAAGATACAGTTGAAGAATGAACTTCATACTGTGGAGAAAAAGAGCATGTCTGTGAATGACTATGGGTTGAAGATAAAGGGCATTGTGGAATCCCTTGCATCTATTGGTGTGTCAGTAGATGATGATGACAAGGTGGAAGTCTGTCTACGTGGTCTCGGGCCACAATACAAGGCGTTTAAGACGTCTATTCAGACTCGGGAAAACATTCCCAACTTTACAGATTTGGTGTCTATGCTGATTATCGAAGAGAAGAACTTGGGTGAAGACCAACAGACTTCACAAAGACAAAACAGTTCAGAGCAACAGGCCTTCTACACGAGTTCAGGAAGAGGACGAGGTAGAGGAGGCCGTGGACGCGGTCAAGGAGGTGGCCGAACAGGTAATCAGAATTATGGCCAGCAGTAGCAGCAACAACAACAGTCCCAAAATCAACAACAACAACAACACGCAGGTGGAAGAGGCAAATTCAGAGGCAGGGGGAGTCAAAGAGGCCGTGGAAATTGGCAAAGACAATATAATGATGCACGTGAATGTTATTATTGTGGTAAGCCTGGACATGTGCAGTCAGAATGTTATAAGAAGCAGGCTGACATGCAAAATGGGAAAGTGCAGCAAAACAACTATGCATCCTCAAGCAGAAATAATGAGGACAATGAAAGGTTGTTTGTTATGCAGCATGTTGTAAATGCCATGTCTGAAAATGTTGATGCAGCACAAAAAGATAATGTATGGTATGTGGTTTCAGGCGCTTCGAACCACATGACGAGTCATGGGGAGTGGTTCAAGGAGATGAAGAACCCGGAAAGACCAGGTTTTGTGGAAACAGGGGATGACACTGCTCATCCAATTGCCCACATTGGAGATGTGCCATTGTCTATGCAGGATGGCAAAGTGAAGTACCTTGCAAATGTACTTCATGTACCAAACATAACAAAGAATCTGGTTTCAGTTGGCCAGATGATTGAGCAGGGTTTGCAGGTTCGGTTTAACCCTGATGGATGTTATGTTGAAGATTTCAAAGACAAGTGCAGGTTGGTTGCAAAAGGCAACAGAGTGGGCAGAATGTTTACGTTGGATGTAGACATGCCTGAAATGAGTGCTGCGATGTTTGCAAATGGTTCAGGAGTTGTTGCAGACACAGACATATGGCATAAAAGAATTGGACATGTAAATGTTCAGAGATTGAAGTCTATGCAGACAAAAGGAATCGTGACAGGGCTGCCAAAATTTAAGGTGGAATGTATGCAGAAAATATGTGAAGCATGCCAATTTGGGAAGCAAACAAAGCATGTGTTTCCACGTAACAGATATGTGAGCAGAAATGCACTAGATGTTGTGCATTCAGATGTATGGGGTCCTACGAAGACCGTGTCTATGGGAGGCTGCAGGTACTATGTCACTTTCATTGATGACCACACAAGAAAAGTGTGGGTATATTTCATGAA
Organism: Cibotium barometz; assembly: GCF_041138505.1. Classification (NCBI taxonomy): domain Eukaryota; kingdom Viridiplantae; phylum Streptophyta; class Polypodiopsida; order Cyatheales; family Cibotiaceae; genus Cibotium; species Cibotium barometz. The sequence goes on from NC_141054.1 coordinate 54,251,177, forward strand.
GGAGAAGAGTGAGGTGTTCACTCACTTTCAGAATTTCAGAGTTTTGGTTGAAAAGCAAACAGGGAAATATGTAAAGTGCCTAAGGTCAGATGGAGGGGGAGAGTACTTCTCCAATGAGTTCTCTGAATTTTTGAAGAAGAATGGTATTCGGAGACAGTATACATGCAGATACACTCCGCAGCAAAATGGAGTTGCTGAGCGGAAAAACAGGCACATTGCTGAGATTGCGCGAGCATTGATGGAAGAGAAGAATATGCCGCATTGCTATTGGGCTGAGGCTGTTTCTACAGCAGTATACATCATGAACAGGACTCCAACTGCAGCCATACATGATGTAACTCCAGAGGAGAGGTTTACTGGCAGAAAACCAGATTTGTCTCATCTGAAAGTCTTTGGATGCATTGCATATGTGCATGTGCCAGATGAGCTGAGAACTAAGCTGGATCCAAAAGCTAAAAAATGTGTGTTTATTGGATATTCCCTTGAGCAAAAGGGATACAGGTGTTATAACCCTACTACACGTGAGTTGAGGGTAAGCAGGGATGTCGTCTTTGATGAGATGAGCAGCTGGTATGCTGCTGAAAAAGAAGCTGTTGGGGTTGATGTGAGTGGAAGTGTGGTTGCACAGAATGCAGGTCAGCAATCACAGTCTTTGAGTGGACCAGGAGAGTCCTCATCTAGTGGGTCTGTTGATAGACCATGGAGTGGCAGGCTACGTCATAATACCAGCCCTGCAAATGTGATTACTACATCACGTAAAGGAAAAGAGAAAGTGGTTGAGCCCCTTGGTATGCCTGACATTTCTGCAGGACATTCTCATGTTGATGGAGAATCTAGTGGCTCAGATATGAGCCTTGATGAGGAGCTTGGGATCCCAGCTATGAGAACACCTGGTGTAAAGAAGGCTATGGAAGCCATGAATGAAAAGCTGCGAAGATCAGGGAGAGTGAAGAACCCTGTGCAGAGATTTACATATGATGGTTATGTGGCACATCACTATGCATATATGGCAAAGGTTGTGCAGGTTGTTGAGCCCACATGCATTGATGAGGCTATTGGAAATGTGTGTTGGGAGAAAGCTATGGATGAGGAGATGGATGCACTATATGGAAATGAGACTTGGGATTTAGTGCAATTGCCTGAAGGCAACAAAGCCATTGGATGCAAGTGGGTGTACAAAGTTAAACATAACATTGATGGAAGCATAAACAGGTACAAGGCTAGATTGGTAGCCAAAGGATATGCGCAGACATATGGGATTGATTATGAGGAAACTTTCAGTCCAGTTGCCAAGATGGCAACGGTGAGAGTTGTGATAGCAGTGGTTGCGTCAAAGAAATGGTCTTTACATCAGATGGATGTAAAGAATGCATTCTTGCATGGGGATTTGCAAGAAGAGGTGTATATGTTGCAGCCACCTGGATATGAGGATGTGGGTCACCCCGAGCATGTTTGCAGGTTGAAGAAAGCCTTGTATGGCTTAAAGCAAGCACCAAGAGCATGGTCTGACAAGATTTCCGAATATCTTGTCACTATTGGCTTTCATGTAGCCAATGCAGATTTCTCATTGTATGTGAGACATGGTGATAAAGGGGTTGTGCTTGTTGTCATCTATGTAGATGACTTGATCATTACGGGGGATCATGATGCAGAGATCTTTGATGTAAAGATCCTGCTTAGACAGAAGTTCGAGATGAAGGATCTGGGGGAGCTCAGATATTTCTTGGGCATTGAGGTGATTAGGTCACCACATGGTATTGGATTACTGCAGAGACAGTATGGCTTGGACATGTTGTCCAAGTATGGTATGACAGGCTGTAAGCCTATTTCTGTGCCATTGGATCAGAATGGCAAGTTGAGTGCAGATTCAGGAGAGATCTTGGAGGATCCTACTATGTACAGGAGCATAGTAGGAAGTTTGATCTACATGACGATCACCAGACCAGATTTGAGCTATGATGTTGGGTTGGTGAGTCAGTTTATGCAGGTTCCACGAAAACCGCATTTGGATGCTGTGAGACGCATACTGAGGTATGTGAAGTCTACTTTACATTGTGGACTATTCTATGAGACTGGGACAGAGATATGTGTACATGGGTACACAGATGCTGATTGGGCTGGTAGTATCTCAGACAGAAGATCTACCAGTGGATTCATGTTTTCTTTGGGGAGTGCTGCTGTGACTTGGAGCAGCAAGAAGCAGCCTACGGTTGCTCTATCGAGTACAGAGGCCGAGTACAGAGGAGCTGCTATGGCAGCATGTGAGGTAGCTTGGTTGAGAAAGCTACTTGCAGATTTGGGTCTATCAGTGGATAGACAAGTTGTCATTTTCTGTGACAACATTAGCAGTATACAGTTGGCCAGGAACCCAGTCTTTCATGCTCGTACGAAGCACATAGAGGTCCACTACCACTTCGTCAGAGGGAAGGTCTTGGCAGGAGACCTTGACCGTGTTTATGTCAGCACAGAGGATCAGGTAGCTGACATCTTCACCAAAGCATTGGGTACAGAGAAGCTCCGCAGATTCAGGACTTCGCTTGGTGTACATGAGATGGAGTTGAGCTCGAGGGGGAGTGTTGAGATATCGAGCTCTAGTGAGGCGGTGGACACTGATGATGACCCGCCTGGGGGATAGGCCCCGCACTTACACCACTGGCATGGTTGGTGAGATCTTGGGTGATATGCGGCCAGTGGGATGACAGGCTGTGTGACAGCCATTCTAGAGACTGGCATAGTTATAGCGCCAGCTCATTTAGTCGGGTTCACACTATAGAGAACCCGTGTATGTATTGGTTGAGTACCTTTCATATTGTGTGTACTCTTATTCTTGTATATGGTGTGTTGAGTGTTGAGTAGAGAAGAAGAAGATTTTCAGCCTCTCACCTTGTGTGTTCTCTATTAGGGTTTTGTGAGTGTGTGTGTGTGCTTGCAAGAGCTCAAGCTCTCTTCCCCCCTGCATCTTTTCAGAAGGCACCAGATCTGGGCTCCCCGCATACTCTGTTTTCTGCACACAAACCAGTGCATTAATTTGCTAATCAGTGATTAATCAGTGCTAATCACTATATTTTGGTACAATTGAGGGTTCAAATTAACCATTAGGTATCTGATACAGATCCCTAAAGCTTCAGATTGCAAATCGGAGTTGGTTTGATATTCCAACCATCCCGTACAAGTTGGTTACCCTTAATTTAATGTAATTTCTGGTGATTTTATGCTGATAAAATTATTGTAATCATCTATTAAACACCAGATTGAGTTGTAAAAGGGTAGACACTACCCTTGAATCTTGATTTTGGATCAAGAGGTAAGACCCCCTTCACATCACCATGAATTCAGCACAGGAAATAGCCAAATTTAATGGGGAACAGTTTTATACATGGCAAACAAAAACCATGTATTTGCTGATGAGGAAAAATCTGTGGGGATTAGTTGAAGGGAGAGATGAATGCCCAGAGAGAGGAGAAAATGAGTGGAAGAGTAGGAATGAAAAAGCATTGGGACTTATTGCACTCAGTTTAAATGATGAGATCATTCATCATATCACAGGGATACAGTGGGCAAAAGATGCATGGGATGAACTCAATAAATTATTTGGTACACAAGCAAAAAATTCCAAGATAAATCTGTTAATGCAATTCTACAAATTGGACATGAAGGAAAGTGAACCTTTAATCACACACTTGAACAAATATAAAAGCAATTGGCAGCTATTGGCAAAAAGGTAGAAGATGATGAAGCATTAGCTGTACTTTTGAAGAGTGTGGACAAAGGAGATTATGAAAACATTGTAGCAACACTAAAGAATGTACCTGAACTGAAGATACACGAGATAGAAGCAGCTCTACTAGAGCAAGAGAGCAGAGGCAAAGAGAAGAAAGGGCTCGACTCAACAGCAGGAGAGGAAAAAGCATTCTTCACCCGAGGAGGATTCTCTCGAGGACGAGGACGAGGAAGAGGCAGAGTAGGAGGGAGGACCTTCACTTGCAACAACTGTGGAAAGCCAGGACACATGGCAAGAGACTGCTACAGCAAACCCAGTGGAGAAGGAACGACATCGGCAAACTTCATGGAGGCTCCAAGGGAAGTGGAGTCGGATCATCTTTTCTGAGAGAGAGAGAGAGAGAGAGAGAGAGAGACCCCACAACCCAATGTAACCTGCCCCAATAAAGTAAAACCACCTCTGAGCCACCGATGATGTAGGCCACGTGGTAGATGTATGTGTGAGCACTTTAGTCAAGGTCGCAAGCAACTATAGTAAGCCTTGGACACATAGAGAGAGAGAGTGTCAAGGACTATGAGTTTAGGGACTCGAGGCACTGGTCGCAGGCTATCAAGTAAGAGGGAAACTTGATATAGGGTCCAGGTGTGCTAGGATTATTCACTTGAGGGGAGGTGTTGAAATATACAAGTGAATAGGGTGTGTGTGGGAACAAGCTCTTGGATAGAGGCTGTAAAAGAGGAGATGTAATTGTGAAAGAACCTGTGAAAAGGTTAGAAGAATCTACTGGGAGAGAATAATGGGTAGCATGAGGGAATTTAGGAGTGTGGAGTTATTCTGGGAGATATTCAGGGAAAAGAGAAGAGGTGGAGAGAATCAAGCAAAAGGTGGAGATATTCAGGGAGTGAATCATGGAGAAATCAATGGGATTAGATGCTTGATGTAAACTCTATAAATTGAGGCATAGCCCTAATGAGAATTTGCTGGTTTTTGAGTATCCATGCCTACATTAATCTATGTGCTAATTATTCACTAATTACGTCTTAATCACTTGCTAATCACTTTGTTAATTATGTTGATTCTAGTGTTTGATCCACCATAGCTCATCATTTTGCTCAAATTTCAACATGGTATCAGAGCCATGCCTAGAATCAACCAGATTTATGAGCCCATTAGTGAATTAATTAGGATTAGTAGGTAATTAGCAAAAAAAAATCAATTTTTAGTGAGTTCTTCATCTTCCCCTTCACCCCCAGCCAGTGGAGGGTCTCTAGCACCTTGCACACATAAAATTAGGGCACAAGCTTTATACACAAGCTAGCTAACATCATTGGCTTCAAGCCCATCCAAAGGGAGCAGCAAACCGCCAGCGGATGCAGCCAGATTTACGAATTTTGCAGGCGCCGTTTTTCTGAGATGAATTGGTGATTTCTACTTCCACAGATCAAAGGTTTCTAATTCCTCTTAGCCCAAGGGGTAATCAAGCATGCTCTACAAGTTGGTGAAGACAGAAATCAATTTCATCAAGTCTATAGAGAGATCCAAGCTCTTCATCAAATCTGCAGCAGGTGACTTTGGTAAAACAGAGATTAAGCTTTCATTATTTGGTCAAATCTTGTGTTTCTTGGCTTAATCCTCTACTAGACTCATTGCTATTGATGCCTTTGAAAGCATTTGAGCTCATTTGAAGTGGAAGGCACCAGATCTGGGCTCCCCGCATACTCTGTTTTCTGCACACAAACCAGAGCATTAATTTGCTAATCAGTGATTAATCAGTGCTAATCACTGTATTTTGGTACAATTGAGGGTTCAAATGAACCATTAGGTATCTGATACAGATCCCTAAAGCTTCAGATTGCAAATCGGAGTTGGTTTGATACTCCAACCATCCCGTACAAATTGGTTACCCTTAATTTAATGTAATTTCTGGTGATTTTATGCTGATAAAATTATTGTAATCATCTATTAAACACCAGATTGAGTTGTAAAAGGGTAGACACTACCCTTGAATCTTGATTTTGGATCAAGAGGTAAGACCCCCTTCACATCACCATGAATTCAGCACAGGAAATAGCCAAATTTAATGGGGAACAGTTTTATACATGCCAAACAAAAACCATGTATTTGCTGATGAGGAAAAATCTGTGGGGATTAGTTGAAGGGAGAGATGAATGCCCAGAGAGAGGAGAAAATGAGTGGAAGAGTAGGAATGAAAAAGCATTGGGACTTATTGCACTCAGTTTAAATGATGAGATCATATATCATATCACAGGGATACAGTGGGCAAAAGATGCATGGGATGAACTCAATAAATTATTTGGTACACAAGCAAAAAATTCCAAGATAAATCTGTTAATGCAATTCTACAAATTGGACATGAAGGAAAGTGAACCTTTAATCACACACTTGAACAAATATAAAAGCATTAAGCAACAGCTGGCAGTTATTGGCAAAAAGGTAGAAGATGATGAAGCATTAGTTGTACTTTTGAAGAGTGTGGACAAAGGAGATTATGAAAACACTAAAGAATGTACCTGAACTGAAGATACACGAGATAGAAGCAGCTCTACTAGAGCAAGAGGGCAGAGGCAAAGAGAAGAAAGGGCTCGACTCAACAGCAGGAGAGGAAAAAACATTCTTCACCCGAGGAGGATTCTCTCGAGGACGAGGACGAGGAAGAGGCAGAGTAGGAGGGAGGACCTTCACTTGCAACAACTGTGGAAAGCCAGGACACATGGCAAGAGACTGCTACAGCAAACCCAGTGGAGAAGGAACGACATCGGCAAACTTCATGGAGGCTCCAAGGGAAGTGGAGTCGGATCATCTTTTCTGAGAGAGAGAGAGAGAGAGAGAGAGACCCCACAACCCAATGTAACCTGCCCCAATAAAGTAAAACCACCTCTGAGCCACCGATGATGTAGGCCACGTGGTAGATGTATGTGTGAGCACTTTAGTCAAGGTCGCAGGCAACTATAGTAAGCCTTGGACACATAGAGAGAGAGAGTGTCAAGGACTATGAGTTTAGGGACTCGAGGCACTGGTCGCAGGCTATCAAGTAAGAGGGAAACTTGATATAGGGTCCAGGTGTGCTAGGATTATTCACTTGAGGGGAGGTGTTGAAATATACAAGTGAATAGGGTGTGTGTGGGAACAAGCTCTTGGATAGAGGCTGTAAAAGAGGAGATGTAATTGTGAAAGAACCTGTGAAAAGGTTAGAAGAATCTACTGGGAGAGAATAATGGGTAGCATGAGGGAATTTAGGAGTGTGGAGTTATTCTGGGAGATATTCAGGGAAAAGAGAAGAGGTGGAGAGAATCAAGCAAAAGGTGGAGATATTCAGGGAGTGAATCATGGAGAAATCAATGGGATTAGATGCTTGATGTAAACTCTATAAATTGAGGCATAGCCCTAATGAGAATTTGCTGGTTTTTGAGTATCCATGCCTACATTAATCTATGTGCTAATTATTCACTAATTATGTCTTAATCACTTACTAATCACTTTGTTAATTATGTTGATTCTAGTGTTTGATCCACCATAGCTCATCATTTTGCTCAAATTTCAACATGGTATCAGAGCCATGCCTAGAATCAACCAGATTTATGAGCCCATTAGTGAATTAATTAGGATTAGTAGGTAATTAGCAAAAAAAATCAATTTTTAGTGAGTTCTTCATCTTCCCCTTCACCCCCAGCCAGTGGAGGGTCTCTAGCACCTTGCACACATAAAATTAGGACACAAGCTTTATACACAAGCTAGCTAACATCATTGGCTTCAAGCCCATCCAAAGGGAGCAGCAAACCGCCAGCGGATGCAGCCGGATTTACGAATTTTGCAGGCGCCGTTTTTTTGAGATGAATTGGTGATTTCTACTTCCACAGATCAAAGGTTTCTAATTCCTCTTAGCCCAAGGGGTAATCAAGCATGCTCTACAAGCTGCTGGAGACAGAAATCAATTTCATCAAGTCTACAGAGAGATCCAAGCTCTTCATCAAATCTGCAGCAGGTGACTTTGGTAAAACAGAGATTAAGCTTTCATTATTTGGTCAAATCTTGTGTTTCTTGGCTTAATCCTCTACTAGACTCATTTCTATTGATGCCTTTGAAAGCATTTGAGCTCATTTGAAGTGGAAGGCACCAGATCTGGGCTCCCCGCATACTCTGCTTTCTGCACACAAACCAGAGCATTAATTTGCTAATCAGTGATTAATCAGTGCTAATCACTGTATTTTGGTGCAATTGAGGGTTCAAATGAACCATTAGGTATCTGATACAGATCCCTAAAGCTTCAGATTGCAAATCGGAGTTGGTTTGATACTCCAACCATCCCGTACAAATTGGTTACCCTTAATTTAATGTAATTTCTGGTGATTTTATGCTGATAAAATTATTGTAATCATCTATTAAACACCAGATTGAGTTGTAAAAGGGTAGACACTACCCTTGAATCTTGATTTTGGATCAAGAGGTAAGACCCCCTTCACATCACCATGAATTCAGCACAGGAAATAGCCAAATTTAATGGGGAACAGTTTTATACATGGCAAACAAAAACCATGTATTTGCTGATGAGGAAAAATCTGTGGGGATTAGTTGAAGGGAGAGATGAATGCCCAGAGAGAGGAGAAAATGAGTGGAAGAGTAGGAATGAAAAAGCATTGGGACTTATTGCACTCAGTTTAAATGATGAGATCATTCATCATATCACAGGGATACAGTGGGCAAAAGATGCATGGGATGAACTCAATAAATTATTTGGTACACAAGCAAAAAATTCCAAGATAAATCTGTTAATGCAATTCTACAAATTGGACATGAAGGAAAGTGAACCTTTAATCACACACTTGAACAAATATAAAAGCATTAAGCAACAGCTGGCAGCTATTGGCAAAAAGGTAGAAGATGATGAAGCATTAGCTGTACTTTTGAAGAGTGTGGACAAAGGAGATTATGAAAACACTAAAGAATGTACCTGAACTGAAGATACACGAGATAGAAGCAGCTCTACTAGAGCAAGAGAGCAGAGGCAAAGAGAAGAAAGGGCTCGACTCAACAGCAGGAGAGGAAAAAGCATTCTTCACCCGAGGAGGATTCTCTCGAGGACGAGGACGAGGAAGAGGCAGAGTAGGAGGGAGGACCTTCACTTGCAACAACTGTGGCAAGCCAGGACACATGGCAAGAGACTGCTAGAGCAAACCCAGTGGAGAAGGAACGACATCGGCAAACTTCATGGAGGCTCCAAGGGAAGTGGAGTCGGATCATCTTTTCTGAGAGAGAGAGAGAGAGAGAGAGACCCCACAACCCAATGTAACCTGCCCCAATAAAGTAAAACCACCTCTGAGCCACCGATGATGTAGGCCACGTGGTAGATGTATGTGTGAGCACTTTAGTCAAGGTCGCAGGCAACTATAGTAAGCCTTGGACACATAGAGAGAGAGAGTGTCAAGGACTATGAGTTTAGGGACTCGAGGCACTGGTCGCAGGCTATCAAGTAAGAGGGAAACTTGATATAGGGTCCAGGTGTGCTAGGATTATTCACTTGAGGGGAGGTGTTGAAATATACAAGTGAATAGGGTGTGTGTGGGAACAAGCTCTTGGATAGAGGCTGTAAAAGAGGAGATGTAATTGTGAAAGAACCTGTGAAAAGGTTAGAAGAATCTACTGGGAGAGAATAATGGGTAGCATGAGGGAATTTAGGAGTGTGGAGTTATTCTGGGAGATATTCAAGGAAAAGAGAAGAGGTGGAGAGAATCAGGCAAAAGGTGGAGATATTCAGGGAGTGAATCATGGAGAAATCAATGGGATTAGATGCTGGATGTAAACTCTATAAATTGAGGCATAGCCCTAATGAGAATTTGCTGGTTTTTGAGTATCCATGCCTACATTAATCTATGTGCTAATTATTCACTAATTACGTCTTAATCACTTACTAATCACTTTGTTAATTATGTTGATTCTAGTGTTTGATCCACCATAGCTCATCATTTTGCTCAAATTTCAACATGGTATCAGAGCCATGCCTAGAATCAACCAGATTTATGAGCCCATTAGTGAATTAATTAGGATTAGTAGGTAATTAGCAAAAAAAAATCAATTTTTAGTGAGTTCTTCATCTTCCCCTTCACCCCCAGCCAGTGGAGGGTCTCTAGCACCTTGCACACATAAAATTAGGGCATAAGCTTTATACACAAGCTAGCTAACATCATTGGCTTCAAGCCCATCCAAAGGGAGCAGCAAACCGCCAGCGGATGCAGCCAGATTTACGAATTTTGCAGGCGCCGTTTTTCTGAGATGAATTGGTGATTTCTACTTCCACAGATCAAAGGTTTCTAATTTCTCTTAGCCCAAGGGGTAATCAAGCATGCTCTACAAGCTGGTGAAGACAGAAATCAATTTCATCAAGTCTACAGAGAGATCCAAGCTCTTCATCAAATCTGCCAGCAGGTGACTTTGGTAAAACAGAGATTAAGCTTTCATTATTTGGTCAAATCTTGTGTTTCTTGGCTTAATCCTCTACTAGACTCATTGCTATTGATGCCTTTGAAAGCATTTGAGCTCATTTGAAGTGGAAAGCACCAGATCTGGGCTCCCCGCATACTCTGCTTTCTGCACACAAACCAGAGCATTAATTTGCTAATCAGTGATTAATCAGTGCTAATCACTGTATTTTGGTGCAATTGAGGGTTCAAATTAACCATTACGTATCTGATACAAATCCCTAAAGCTTCAGATTGCAAATCGGAGTTGGTTTGATACTCCAACCATCCCGTACAAATTGGTTACCCTTAATTTAATGTAATTTCTGGTGATTTTATGCTGATAAAATTATTGTAATCATCTATTAAACACCAGATTGAGTTGTAAAAGGGTAGACACTACCCTTGAATCTTGATTTTGGATCAAGAGGTAAGACCCCCTTCACATCACCATGAATTCAGCACAGGAAATGGCCAAATTTAATGGGGAACAGTTTTATACATGGCAAACAAAAACCATGTATTTGCTGATGAGGAAAAATCTGTGGGGATTAGTTGAAGGGAGAGATGAATGCCCAGAGAGAGGAGAAAATGAGTGGAAGAGTAGGAATGAAAAATCATTGGGACTTATTGCACTCAGTTTAAATGATGAGATCATTCATCATATCACAGGGATACAGTGGGCAAAAGATGCATGGGATGAACTCAATAAATTATTTGGTACACAAGCAAAAAATTCCAAGATAAATCTGTTAATGCAATTCTACAAATTGGACATGAAGGAAAGTGAACCTTTAATCACACACTTGAACAAATATAAAAGCATTAAGCAACAGCTGGCAGCTATTGGCAAAAAGGTAGAAGATGATGAAGCATTAGCTGTACTTTTGAAGAGTGTGGACAAAGGAGATTATGAAAACACTAAAGAATGTACCTGAACTGAAGATACACGAGATAGAAGCAGCTCTACTAGAGCAAGAGAGCAGAGGCAAAGAGAAGAAAGGGCTCGACTCAACAGCAGGAGAGGAAAAAACATTCTTCACCCGAGGAGGATTCTCTCGAGGACGAGGACGAGGAAGAGGCAGAGTAGGAGGGAGGACCTTCACTTGCAACAACTGTGGAAAGCCAGGACACATGGCAAGAGACTGCTACAGCAAACCCAGTGGAGAAGGAACGACATCGGCAAACTTCATGGAGGCTCCAAGGGAAGTGGAGTCGGATCATCTTTTCTGAGAGAGAGAGAGAGAGAGAGAGACCCCACAACCCAATGTAACCTGCCCCAATAAAGTAAAACCACCTCTGAGCCACCCCGATGATGTAGGCCACGTGGTAGATGTATGTGTGAGCACTTTAGTCAAGGTCGCAGGCAACTATAGTAAGCCTTGGACACATAGAGAGAGAGAGTGTCAAGGACTATGAGTTTAGGGACTCGAGGCACTGGTCGCAGGCTATCAAGTAAGAGGGAAACTTGATATAGGGTCCAGGTGTGCTAGGATTATTCACTTGAGGGGAGGTGTTGAAATATACAAGTGAATAGGGTGTGTGTGGGAACAAGCTCTTGGATAGAGGCTGTAAAAGAGGAGATGTAATTGTGAAAGAACCTGTGAAAAGGTTAGAAGAATCTACTGGGAGAGAATAATGGGTAGCATGAGGGAATTTAGGAGTGTGGAGTTATTCTGGGAGATATTCAGGAAAAAGAGAAGAGGTGGAGAGAATCAGGCAAAAGGTGGAGATATTCAGGGAGTGAATCATGGAGAAATCAATGGGATTAGATGCTTGATGTAAACTCTATAAATTGAGGCATAGCCCTAATGAGAATTTGCTGGTTTTTGAGTATCCATGCCTACATTAATCTATGTGCTAATTATTCACTAATTACGTCTTAATCACTTGCTAATCACTTTGTTAATTATGTTGATTCTAGTGTTTGATCCACCATAGCTCATCATTTTGCTCAAATTTCAACATGGTATCAGAGCCATGCCTAGAATCAACCAGATTTATGAGCCCATTAGTGAATTAATTAGGATTAGTAGGTAATTAGCAAAAAAAAATCAATTTTTAGTGAGTTCTTCATCTTCCCCTTCACCCCCAGCCAGTGGAGGGTCTCTAGCACCTTGCACACATAAAATTAGGGCACAAGCTTTATACACAAGCTAGCTAACATCATTGGCTTCAAGCCCATCCAAAGGGAGCAGCAAACCGCCAGCGGATGCAGCCAGATTTACGAATTTTGCAGGCGCCGTTTTTCTGAGATGAATTGGTGATTTCTACTTCCACAGATCAAAGGTTTCTAATTCCTCTTAGCCCAAGGGGTAATCAAGCATGCTCTACAAGCTGGTGAAGACAGAAATCAATTTCATCAAGTCTACAGAGAGATCCAAGCTCTTCATCAAATCTGCAGCAGGTGACTTTGGTAAAACAGAGATTAAGCTTTCATTATTTGGTCAAATCTTGTGTTTCTTGGCTTAATCCTCTACTAGACTCATTGCTATTGATGCCTTTGAAAGCATTTGAGCTCATTTGAAGTGGAAGGCACCAGATCTGGGCTCCCCGCATACTCTGTTTTCTGCACACAAACCAGAGCATTAATTTGCTAATCAGTGATTAATCAGTGCTAATCACTGTATTTTGGTGCAATTGAGGGTTCAAATTAACCATTAGGTATCTGATACAGATCCCTAAAGCTTCAGATTGCAAATCGGAGTTGGTTTGATACTCCAACCATCCCGTACAAATTGGTTACCCTTAATTTAATGTAATTTCTGGTGATTTTATGCTGATAAAATTATTGTAATCATCTATTAAACACCAGATTGAGTAGTAAAAGGGTAGACACTACCCTTGAATCTTGATTTTGGATCAAGAGGTAAGACCCCCTTCACATCACCATGAATTCAGCACAGGAAATAGCCAAATTTAATGGGGAACAGTTTTATACATGGCAAACAAAAACCATGTATTTGTTGATGAGGAAAAATCTGTGGGGATTAGTTGAAGGGAGAGATGAATGCCCAGAGAGAGGAGAAAATGAGTGGAAGAGTAGGAATGAAAAAGCATTGGGACTTATTGCACTCAGTTTAAATGATGAGATCATTCATCATATCACAGGGATACAGTGGGCAAAAGATGCATGGGATGAACTCAATAAATTATTTGGTACACAAGCAAAAAATTCCAAGATAAATCTGTTAATGCAATTCTACAAATTGGACATGAAGGAAAGTGAACCTTTAATCACACACTTGAACAAATATAAAAGCATTAAGCAACAGCTGGCAGCTATTGGCAAAAAGGTAGAAGATGATGAAGCATTAGCTGTACTTTTGAAGAGTGTGGACAAAGGAGATTATGAAAACACTAAAGAATGTACCTGAACTGAAGATACACGAGATAGAAGCAGCTCTACTAGAGCAAGAGAGCAGAGGCAAAGAGAAGAAAGGGCTCGACTCAACAGCAGGAGAGGAAAAAGCATTCTTCACCCGAGGAGGATTCTCTCGAGGACGAGGACGAGGAAGAGGCAGAGTAGGAGGGAGGACCTTCACTTGCAACAACTGTGGAAAGCCAGGACACATGGCAAGAGACTGCTACAGCAAACCCAGTGGAGAAGGAACGACATCGGCAAACTTCATGGAGGCTCCAAGGGAAGTGGAGTCGGATCATCTTTTCTGAGAGAGAGAGAGAGAGAGAGAGAGAGACCCCACAACCCAATGTAACCTGCCCCAATAAAGTAAAACCACCTCTGAGCCACCGATGATGTAGGCCACGTGGTAGATGTATGTGTGAGCACTTTAGTCAAGGTCGCAGGCAACTATAGTAAGCCTTGGACACATAGAGAGAGAGAGTGTCAAGGACTATGAGTTTAGGGACTCGAGGCACTGGTCGCAGGCTATCAAGTAAGAGGGAAACTTGATATAGGGTCCAGGTGTGCTAGGATTATTCACTTGAGGGGAGGTGTTGAAATATACAAGTGAATAGGGTGTGTGTGGGAACAAGCTCTTGGATAGAGGCTGTAAAAGAGGAGATGTAATTGTGAAAGAACCTGTGAAAAGGTTAGAAGAATCTACTGGGAGAGAATAATGGGTAGCATGAGGGAATTTAGGAGTGTGGAGTTATTCTGGGAGATATTCAGGGAAAAGAGAAGAGGTGGAGAGAATCAGGCAAAAGGTGGAGATATTCAGGGAGTGAATCATGGAGACATCAATGGGATTAGATGCTTGATGTAAACTCTATAAATTGAGGCATAGCCCTAACGAGAATTTGCTGATTTTTGAGTATCCATGCCTACATTAATCTATGTGCTAATTATTCACTAATTACGTCTTAATCACTTGCTAATCACTTTGTTAATTATGTTGATTCTAGTGTTTGATCCACCATAGCTCATCATTTTGCTCAAATTTCAACATGGTATCAAAGCCATGCCTAGAATCAACCAGATTTATGAGCCGATTAGTGAATTAATTAGGATTAGTAGGTAATTAGCAAAAAAATCAATTTTTAGTGAGTTCTTCATCTTCCCCTTCACCCCCAGCCAGTGGAGGGTCTCTAGCACCTTGCACACATAAAATTAGGGCACAATCTTTATACACAAGCTAGCTAACATCATTGGCTTCAAGCCCATCCAAAGGGAGCAGCAAACCGCCAGCGGATGCAGCCAGATTTACGAATTTTGCAGGCACCGTTTTTCTGAGATGAATTGGTGATTTCTACTTCCACAGATCAAAGGTTTCTAATTCCTCTTAGCCCAAGGGGTAATCAAGCATGCTCTACAAGCTGGTGAAGACAGAAATCAATTTCATCAAGTCTACAGAGAGATCCAAGCTCTTCATCAAATCTGCCAGCAGGTGACTTTGGTAAAACAGAGATTAAGCTTTCATTATTTGGTCAAATCTTGTGTTTCTTGGCTTAATCCTCTACTAGACTCATTTCTATTGATGCCTTTGAAAGCATTTGAGCTCATTTGAAGTGGAAGACACCAGATCTGGGCTCCCCGCATACTCTGTTTTCTGCACACAAACTAGAGCATTAATTTGCTAATCAGTGATTAATCAGTGCTAATCACTATATTTTGGTGCAATTGAGGGTTCAAATTAACCATTAGGTATCTGATACAGATCCCTAAAGCTTCAGATTGCAAATCGAAGTTGGTTTGATACTCCAACCATCCCGTACAAATTGGTTACCCTTAATTTAATGTAATTTGTGGTGATTTTATGCTGATAAAATTATTGTAATCATCTATTAAACACCAGATTGAGTTGTAAAAGGGTAGACACTACCCTTGAATCTTGATTTTGGATCAAGAGGTAAGACCCCCTTCACATCACCATGAATTCAGCACAGGAAATAGCCAAATTTAATGGGGAACAGTTTTATACATGGCAAACAAAAACCATGTATTTGCTGATGAGGAAAAATCTGTGGGGATTAGTTGAAGGGAGAGATGAATGCCCAGAGAGAGAGGAGAAAATGAGTGGAAGAGTAGGAATGAAAAAGCATTGGGACTTATTGCACTCAGTTTAAATGATGAGATCATTCATCATATCACAGGGATACAGTGGGCAAAAGATGCATGGGATGAACTCAATAAATTATTTGGTACACAAGCAAAAAATTTCAAGATAAATCTGTTAATGCAATTCTACAAATTAGACATGAAGGAAAGTGAACCTTTAATCACACACTTGAACAAATATAAAAGCATTAAGCAACAGCTGGCAGCTATTGGCAAAAAGGTAGAAGATGATGAAGCATTAGCTGTACTTTTGAAGAGTGTGGACAAAGGAGATTATGAAAACATTGTAGCAACACTAAAGAATGTACCTAAACTGAAGATACACGAGATAGAAGCAGCTCTACTAGAGCAAGAGAGCAGAGGCAAAGAGAAGAAAGGGCTCGACTCAACAGCAGGAGAGGAAAAAGCATTCTTCACCCGAGGAGGATTCTCTCGAGGACGAGGACGAGGAAGAGGCAGAGTAGGAGGGAGGACCTTCACTTGCAACAACTGTGGAAAGCCAGGACACATGGCAAGAGACTGCTACAGCAAACCCAGTGGAGAAGGAACGACATCGGCAAACTTCATGGAGGCTCCAAGGGAAGTGGAGTCGGATCATCTTTTCTGAGAGAGAGAGAGAGAGAGAGACCCCACAATCCAATGTAACCTGCCCCAATAAAGTAAAACCACCTCTGAGCCACCGATGATGTAGGCCACGTGGTAGATGTATGTGTGAGCACTTTAGTCAAGGTCGCAGGCAACTATAGTAAGCCTTGGACACATAGAGAGAGAGAGTGTCAAGGACTATGAGTTTAGGGACTCGAGGCACTGGTCGCAGGCTATCAAGTAAGAGGGAAACTTGATATAGGGTCCAGGTGTGCTAGGATTATTCACTTGAGGGGAGGTGTTGAAATATACAAGTGAATAGGGTGTGTGTGGGAACAAGCTCTTGGATAGAGGCTGTAAAAGAGGAGATGTAATTGTGAAAGAACCTGTGAAAAGGTTAGAAGAATCTACTGGGAGAGAATAATGGGTAGCATGAGGGAATTTAGGAGTGTGGAGTTATTCTGGGAGATATTCAGGGAAAAGAGAAGAGGTGGAGAGAATCAGGCAAAAGGTGGAGATATTCAGGGAGTGAATCATGGAGAAATCAATGGGATTAGATGCTTGATGTAAACTCTATAAATTGAGGCATAGCCCTAATGAGAATTTGCTGGTTTTTGAGTATCCATGCCTACATTAATCTATGTGCTAATTATTCACTAATTACGTCTTAATCACTTGCTAATCACTTTGTTAATTATGTTGATTCTAGTGTTTGATCCACCATAGCTCATCATTTTGCTTAAATTTCAACATGGTATCAGAGCCATGCCTAGAATCAACCAGATTTATGAGCCCATTAGTGAATTAATTAGGATTAGTAGGTAATTAGCAAAAAAAATCAATTTTTAGTGAGTTCTTCATCTTCCCCTTCACCCCCAGCCAGTGGAGGGTCTCTAGCACCTTGCACACATAAAATTAGGGCACAAGCTTTATACACAAGCTAGCTAACATCATTGGCTTCAAGCCCATCCAAAGGGAGCAGCAAACCGCCAGCGGATGCAGCCAGATTTACGAATTTTGCAGGCACCGTTTTTCTGAGATGAATTGGTGATTTCTACTTCCACAGATCAAAGGTTTCTAATTCCTCTTAGCCCAAGGGGTAATCAAGCATGCTCTACAAGCTGGTGAAGACAGAAATCAATTTCATCAAGTCTACAGAGAGATCCAAGCTCTTCATCAAATCTGCAGCAGCAGCAGGTGACTTTGGTAAAACAGAGATTAAGCTTTCATTATTTGGTCAAATCTTGTGTTTCTTGGCTTAATCCTCTACTAGACTCATTGCTATTGATGCCTTTGAAAGCATTTGAGCTCATTTGAAGTGGAAGGCACCAGATCTGGGCTCCCCGCATACTCTGTTTTCTGCACACAAACCAGAGCATTAATTTGCTAATCAGTGATTAATCAGTGCTAATCACTGTATTTTGGTGCAATTGAGGGTTCAAATTAACCATTAGGTATCTGATACAGATCCCTAAAGCTTCAGATTGCAAATCGGAGTTGGTTTGATACTCCAACCATCCCGTACAAATTGGTTACCCTTAATTTAATGTAATTTCTGGTGATTTTATGCTGATAAAATTATTGTAATCATCTATTAAACACCAGATTGAGTTGTAAAAGGGTAGACACTACCCTTGAATCTTGATTTTGGATCAAGAGGTAAGACCCCCTTCACATCACCATGAATTCAGCACAGGAAATAGCCAAATTTAATGGGGAACAGTTTTATACATGGCAAACAAAAACCATGTATTTGCTGATGAGGAAAAATCTGTGGGGATTAGTTGAAGGGAGAGATGAATGCCCAGAGAGAGGAGAAAATGAGTGGAAGAGTAGGAATGAAAAAGCATTGGGACTTATTGCACTCAGTTTAAATGATGAGATCATTCATCATATCACAGGGATACAGTGGGCAAAAGATGCATGGGATGAACTCAATAAATTATTTGGTACACAAGCAAAAAATTCCAAGATAAATCTGTTAATGCAATTCTACAAATTGGACATGAACCAAAGTGAACCTTTAATCACACACTTGAACAAATATAAAAGCATTAAGCAACAGCTGGCAGCTATTGGCAAAAAGGTAGAAGATGATGAAGCATTAGCTGTACTTTTGAAGAGTGTGGACAAAGGAGATTATGAAAACACTAAAGAATGTACCTGAACTGAAGATACACGAGATAGAAGCAGCTCTACTAGAGCAAGAGAGCAGAGGCAAAGAGAAGAAAGGGCTCGACTCAACAGCAGGAGAGGAAAAAGCATTCTTCACCCGAGGAGGATTCTCTCGAGGACGAGGACGAGGAAGAGGCAGAGTAGGAGGGAGGACCTTCACTTGCAACAACTGTGGAAAGCCAGGACACATGGCAAGAGACTGCTACAGCAAACCCAGTGGAGAAGGAACGACATCGGCAAACTTCATGGAGGCTCCAAGGGAAGTGGAGTCGGATCATCTTTTCTGAGAGAGAGAGAGAGAGAGAGAGAGAGACCCCACAACCCAATGTAACCTGCCCCAATAAAGTAAAACCACCTCTGAGCCACCGATGATGTAGGCCACGTGGTAGATGTATGTGTGAGCACTTTAGTCAAGGTCGCAGGCAACTATAGTAAGCCTTGGACACATAGAGAGAGAGAGAGTGTCAAGGACTATGAGTTTAGGGACTCGAGGCACTGGTCGCAGGCTATCAAGTAAGAGGGAAACTTGATATAGGGTCCAGGTGTGCTAGGATTATTCACTTGAGGGGAGGTGTTGAAATATACAAGTGAATAGGGTGTGTGTGGGAACAAGCTCTTGGATAGAGGCTGTAAAAGAGGAGATGTAATTGTGAAAGAACCTGTGAAAAGGTTAGAAGAATCTACGGGGAGAGAGTAATGGGTAGAATGAGGGAATTTAGGAGTGTGGAGTTATTCTGGGAGATATTCAGGGTAAAGAGAAGAGGTGGAGAGAATCAAGCAAAAGGTGGAGATATTCAGGGAGTGAATCATGGAGAAATCAATGGGATTAGATGCTTGATGTAAACTCTATAAATTGAGGCATAGCCCTAATGAGAATTTGCTGGTTTTTGAGTATCCATGCCTACATTAATCTATGTGCTAATTATTCACTAATTATGTCTTAATCACTTGCTAATCACTTTGTTAATTATGTTGATTCTAGTGTTTGATCCACCATAGCTCATCATTTTGCTCAAATTTCAACATGGTATCAGAGCCATGCCTAGAATCAACCAGATTTATGAGCCCATTAGTGAATTAATTAGGATTAGTAGGTAATTAGCAAAAAAAATCAATTTTTAGTGAGTTCTTCATCTTCCCCTTCACCCCCAGCCAGTGGAGGGTCTCTAGCACCTTGCACACATAAAATTAGGACACAAGCTTTATACACAAGCTAGCTAACATCATTGGCTTCAAGCCCATCCAAAGGGAGCAGCAAACCGCCAGCGGATGCAGCCAGATTTACGAATTTTGCAGGCGCCGTTTTTTTGAGATGAATTGATGATTTCTACTTCCACAGATCAAAGGTTTCTAATTCCTCTTAGCCCAAGGGGTAATCAAGCATGCTCTACAAGCTGGTGGAGACAGAAATCAATTTCATCAAGTCTACAGATAGATCCAAGCTCTTCATCAAATCTGCAGCAGGTGACTTTGGTAAAACAGAGATTAAGCTTTCATTATTTGGTCAAATCTTGTGTTTCTTGGCTTAATCCTCTACTAGACTCATTGCTATTGATGCCTTTGAAAGCATCTGAGCTCATTTGAAGTGGAAGGCACCAGATCTGGGCTCCCCGCATACTCTGTTTTCTGCACACAAACTAGAGCATTAATTTGCTAATCAGTGATTAATCAGTGCTAATCACTGTATTTTGGTGCAATTGAGGGTTCAAATGAACCATTAGGTATCTGATACAGATCCCTAAAGCTTCAGATTGCAAATCGGAGTTGGTTTGATACTCCAACCATCCCGTACAAATTGGTTACCCTTAATTTAATGTAATTTCTGGTGATTTTATGCTGATAAAATTATTGTAATCATCTATTAAACACCAGATTGAGTTGTAAAAGGATAGACACTACCCTTGAATCTTGATTTTGGATCAAGAGGTAAGACCCCCTTCACATCACCATGAATTCAGCACAGGAAATAGCCAAATTTAATGGGGAACAGTTTTATACATGGCAAACAAAAACCATGTATTTGCTGATGAGGAAAAATCTGTGGGGATTAGTTGAAGGGAGAGATGAATGCCCAGAGAGAGGAGAAAATGAGTGGAAGAGTAGGAATGAAAAAGCATTGGGACTTATTGCACTCAGTTTAAATGATGAGATCATTCATCATATCACAGGGATACAGTGGGCAAAAGATGCATGGGATGAACTCAATAAATTATTTGGTACACAAGCAAAAAATTCCAAGATAAATCTGTTAATGCAATTCTACAAATTGGACATGAAGGAAAGTGAACCTTTAATCACACACTTGAACAAATATAAAAGCATTAAGCAACAGCTGGCAGCTATTGGCAAAAAGGTAGAAGATGATGAAGCATTAGCTGTACTTTTGAAGAGTGTGGACAAAGGAGATTATGAAAACACTAAAGAATGTACCTGAACTGAAGATACACGAGATAGAAGCAGCTCTACTAGAGCAAGAGAGCAGAGGCAAAGAGAAGAAAGGGCTCGACTCAACCGCAGGAGAGGAAAAAGCATTCTTCACCCGAGGAGGATTCTCTCGAGGACGAGGACGAGGAAGAGGCAGAGTAGGAGGGAGGACCTTCACTTGCAACAACTGTGGAAAGCCAGGACACATGGCAAGAGACTGCTACAGCAAACCCAGTGGAGAAGGAACGACATCGGCAAACTTCATGGAGGCTCCAAGGGAAGTGGAGTCGGATCATCTTTTCTGAGAGAGAGAGAGAGAGAGAGAGACCCCACAACCCAATGTAACCTGCCCCAATAAAGTAAAACCACCTCTGAGCCACCGATGATGTAGGCCACGTGGTAGATGTATGTGTGAGCACTTTAGTCAAGGTCGCAGGCAACTATAGTAAGCCTTGGACACATAGAGAGAGAGAGTGTCAAGGACTATGAGTTTAGGGACTCGAGGCACTGGTCGCAGGCTATCAAGTAAGAGGGAAACTTGATATAGGGTCCAAGTGTGCTAGGATTATTCACTTGAGGGGAGGTGTTGAAATATACAAGTGAATAGGGTGTGTGTGGGAACAAGCTCTTGGATAGAGGCTGTAAAAGAGGAGATGTAATTGTGAAAGAACCTGTGAAAAGGTTAGAAGAATCTACTGGGAGAGAATAATGGGTAGCATGAGGGAATTTAGGAGTGTGGAGTTATTCTGGGAGATATTCAGGGAAAAGAGAAGAGGTGGAGAGAATCAGGCAAAAGGTGGAGATATTCAGGGAGTGAATCATGGAGAAATCAATGGGATTAGATGCTTGATGTAAACTCTATAAATTGAGGCATAGCCCTAATGAGAATTTGCTGGTTTTTGAGTATCCATGCCTACATTAATCTATGTGCTAATTATTCACTAATTACGTCTTAATCACTTACTAATCACTTTGTTAATTATGTTGATTCTAGTGTTTGATCCACCATAGCTCATCATTTTGCTCAAATTTCAACATGGTATCAGAGCCATGCCTAGAATCAACCAGATTTATGAGCCCATTAGTGAATTAATTAGGATTAGTAGGTAATTAGCAAAAAAAAATCAATTTTTAGTGAGTTCTTCATCTTCCCCTTCACCCCCAGCCAGTGGAGGGTCTCTAGCACCTTGCACACATAAAATTAGGGCATAAGCTTTATACACAAGCTAGCTAACATCATTGGCTTCAAGCCCATCCAAAGGGAGCAGCAAACCGCCAGCGGATGCAGCCAGATTTACGAATTTTGCAGGCGCCGTTTTTCTGAGATGAATTGGTGATTTCTACTTCCACAGATCAAAGGTTTCTAATTCCTCTTAGCCCAAGGGGTAATCAAGCATGCTCTACAAGCTGGTGAAGACAGAAATCAATTTCATCAAGTCTACAGAGAGATCCAAGCTCTTCATCAAATCTGCAGCAGGTGACTTTGGTAAAACAGAGATTAAGCTTTCATTATTTGGTCAAATCTTGTGTTTCTTGGCTTAATCCTCTACTAGACTCATTGCTATTGATGCCTTTGAAAGCATTTGAGCTCATTTGAAGTGGAAGGCACCAGATCTGGGCTCCCCGCATACTCTGTTTTTTGCACACAAACCAGAGCATTAATTTGCTAATCAGTGATTAATCAGTGCTAATCACTGTATTTTGGTGCAATTGAGGGTTCAAATGAACCATTAGGTATCTGATACAGATCCCTAAAGCTTCAGATTGCAAATCGGAGTTGGTTTGATACTCCAACCATCCCGTACAAATTGGTTACCCTTAATTTAATGTAATTTCTGGTGATTTTATGCTGATAAAATTATTGTAATCATCTATTAAACACCAGATTGAGTTGTAAAAGGGTAGACACTACCCTTGAATCTTGATTTTGGATCAAGAGGTAAGACCCCCTTCACATCACCATGAATTCAGCACAGGAAATAGCCAAATTTAATGGGGAACAGTTTTATACATGGCAAACAAAAACCATGTATTTGCTGATGAGGAAAAATCTGTGGGGATTAGTTGAAGGGAGAGATGAATGCCCAAAGAGAGGAGAAAATGAGTGGAAGAGTAGGAATGAAAAAGCATTGGGACTTATTGCACTCAGTTTAAATGATGAGATCATTCATCATATCACAGGGATACAGTGGGCAAAAGATGCATGGGATGAACTCAATAAATTATTTGGTACACAAGCAAAAAATTCCAAGATAAATCTGTTAATGCAATTCTACAAATTGGACATGAAGGAAAGTGAACCTTTAATCACACACTTGAACAAATATAAAAGCATTAAGCAACAGCTGGCAGCTATTGGCAAAAAGGTAGAAGATGATGAAGCATTAGCTGTACTTTTGAAGAGTGTGGACAAAGGAGATTATGAAAACACTAAAGAATGTACCTGAACTGAAGATACACGAGATAGAAGCAGCTCTACTAGAGCAAGAGAGCAGAGGCAAAGAGAAGAAAGGGCTCGACTCAACAGCAGGAGAGGAAAAAGCATTCTTCACCCGAGGAGGATTCTCTCGAGGACGAGGACGAGGAAGAGGCAGAGTAGGAGGGAGGACCTTCACTTGCAACAACTGTGGAAAGCCAGGACACATGGCAAGAGACTGCTACAGCAAACCCAGTGGAGAAGGAACGACATCGGCAAACTTCATGGAGGCTCCAAGGGAAGTGGAGTCGGATCATCTTTTCTGAGAGAGAGAGAGAGAGAGAGAGAGACCCCACAACCCAATGTAACCTGCCCCAATAAAGTAAAACCACCTCTGAGCCACCGATGATGTAGGCCACGTGGTAGATGTATGTGTGAGCACTTTAGTCAAGGTCGCAGGCAACTATAGTAAGCCTTGGACACGTAGAGAGAGAGAGTGTCAAGGACTATGAGTTTAGGGACTCGAGGCACTGGTCGCAGGCTATCAAGTAAGAGGGAAACTTGATATAGGGTCCAGGTGTGCTAGGATTATTCACTTGAGGGGAGGTGTTGAAATATACAAGTGAATAGGGTGTGTGTGGGAACAAGCTCTTGGATAGAGGCTGTAAAAGAGGAGATGTAATTGTGAAAGAACCTGTGAAAAGGTTAGAAGAATCTACTGGGAGAGAATAATGGGTAGCATGAGGGAATTTAGGAGTGTGGAGTTATTCTGGGAGATATTCAGGGAAAAGAGAAGAGGTGGAGAGAATCAGGCAAAAGGTGGAGATATTCAGGGAGTGAATCATGGAGAAATCAATGGGATTAGATGCTTGATGTAAACTCTATAAATTGAGGCATAGCCCTAATGAGAATTTGCTGGTTTTTGAGTATCCATGCCTACATTAATCTATGTGCTAATTATTCACTAATTACGTCTTAATCACTTACTAATCACTTTGTTAATTATGTTGATTCTAGTGTTTGATCCACCATAGCTCATCATTTTGCTCAAATTTCAACATGGTATCAGAGCCATGCCTAGAATCAACCAGATTTATGAGCCCATTAGTGAATTAATTAGGATTAGTAGGTAATTAGCAAAAAAAAATCAATTTTTAGTGAGTTCTTCATCTTCCCCTTCACCCCCAGCCAGTGGAGGGTCTCTAGCACCTTGCACACATAAAATTAGGGCACAAGCTTTATACACAAGCTAGCTAACATCATTGGCTTCAAGCCCATCCAAAGGGAGCAGCAAACCGCCAGCGGATGCAGCCAGATTTGCGAATTTTGCAGGCGCCGTTTTTCTGAGATGAATTGGTGATTTCTACTTCCACAGATCAAAGGTTTCTAATTCCTCTTAGCCCAAGGGGTAATCAAGCATGCTCTACAAGCTGGTGAAGACAGAAATCAATTTCATCAAGTCTACAGAGAGATCCAAGCTCTTCATCAAATCTGCACAGCAGGTGACTTTGGTAAAACAGAGATTAAGCTTTCATTATTTGGTCAAATCTTGTGTTTCTTGGCTTAATCCTCTACTAGACTCATTGCTATTGATGCCTTTGAAAGCATTTGAGCTCATTTGAAGTGGAAGGCACCAGATCTGGGCTCCCCGCATACTCTGTTTTCTGCACACAAACCAGAGCATTAATTTGCTAATCAGTGATTAATCAGTGCTAATCACTGTATTTTGGTGCAATTGAGGGTTCAAATTAACCATTAGGTATCTGATACAGATCCCTAAAGCTTCAGATTGCAAATCGGAGTTGGTTTGATACTCCAACCATCCCGTACAAATTGGTTACCCTTAATTTAATGTAATTTCTGGTGATTTTATGCTGATAAAATTATTGTAATCATCTATTAAACACCAGATTGAGTTGTAAAAGGGTAGACACTACCCTTGAATCTTGATTTTGGATCAAGAGGTAAGACCCCCTTCACATCACCATGAATTCAGCACAGGAAATAGCCAAATTTAATGGGGAACAGTTTTATACATGGCAAACAAAAACCATGTATTTGCTGATGAGGAAAAATCTGTGGGGATTAGTTGAAGGGAGAGATGAATGCCCAGAGAGAGGAGAAAATGAGTGGAAGAGTAGGAATGAAAAAGCATTGGGACTTATTGCACTCAGTTTAAATGATGAGATCATTCATCATATCACAGGGATACAGTGGGCAAAAGATGCATGGGATGAACTCAATAAATTATTTGGTACACAAGCAAAAAATTCCAAGATAAATCTGTTAATGCAATTCTACAAATTGGACATGAAGGAAAGTGAACCTTTAATCACACACTTGAACAAATATAAAAGCAATTGGCAGCTATTGGCAAAAAGGTAGAAGATGATGAAGCATTAGCTGTACTTTTGAAGAGTGTGGACAAAGGAGATTATGAAAACATTGTAGCAACACTAAAGAATGTACCTGAACTGAAGATACACGAGATAGAAGCAGCTCTACTAGAGCAAGAGAGCAGAGGCAAAGAGAAGAAAGGGCTCGACTCAACAGCAGGAGAGGAAAAAGCATTCTTCACCCGAGGAGGATTCTCTCGAGGACGAGGACAAGGAAGAGGCAGAGTAGGAGGGAGGACCTTCACTTGCAACAACTGTGGAAAGCCAGGACACATGGCAAGAGACTGCTACAGCAAACCCAGTGGAGAAGGAACGACATCGGCAAACTTCATGGAGGCTCCAAGGGAAGTGGAGTCGGATCATCTTTTCTGAGAGAGAGAGAGAGAGAGAGAGAGAGACCCCACAACCCAATGTAACCTGCCCCAATAAAGTAAAACCACCTCTGAGCCACCGATGATGTAGGCCACGTGGTAGATGTATGTGTGAGCACTTTAGTCAAGGTCGCAAGCAACTATAGTAAGCCTTGGACACATAGAGAGAGAGAGTGTCAAGGACTATGAGTTTAGGGACTCGAGGCACTGGTCGCAGGCTATCAAGTAAGAGGGAAACTTGATATAGGGTCCAGGTGTGCTAGGATTATTCACTTGAGGGGAGGTGTTGAAATATACAAGTGAATAGGGTGTGTGTGGGAACAAGCTCTTGGATAGAGGCTGTAAAAGAGGAGATGTAATTGTGAAAGAACCTGTGAAAAGGTTAGAAGAATCTACTGGGAGAGAATAATGGGTAGCATGAGGGAATTTAGGAGTGTGGAGTTATTCTGGGAGATATTCAGGGAAAAGAGAAGAGGTGGAGAGAATCAGGCAAAAGGTGGAGATATTCAGGGAGTGAATCATGGAGAAATCAATGGGATTAGATGCTTGATGTAAACTCTATAAATTGAGGCATAGCCCTAATGAGAATTTGCTGGTTTTTGAGTATCCATGCCTACATTAATCTATGTGCTAATTATTCACTAATTACGTCTTAATCACTTGCTAATCACTTTGTTAATTATGTTGATTCTAGTGTTTGATCCACCATAGCTCATCATTTTGCTCAAATTTCAACATGGTATCAGAGCCATGCCTAGAATCAACCAGATTTATGAGCCCATTAGTGAATTAATTAGGATTAGTAGGTAATTAGCAAAAAAAATCAATTTTTAGTGAGTTCTTCATCTTCCCCTTCACCCCCAGCCAGTGGAGGGTCTCTAGCACCTTGCACACATAAAATTAGGGCACAAGCTTTATACACAAGCTAGCTAACATCATTGGCTTCAAGCCCATCCAAAGGGAGCAGCAAACCGCCAGCGGATGCAGCCAGATTTACGAATTCAGCACAGGAAATGGCCAGTTTTATACATGGCAAACAAAAACCATGTATTTGCTGATGAGGAAAAATCTGTGGGGATTAGTTGAAGGGAGAGATGAATGCCTAGAGAGAGGAGAAAATGAGTGGAAGAGTAGGAATGAAAAAGCATTGGGACTTATTGCACTCAGTTTAAATGATGAGATCATTCATCATATCACAGGGATACAGTGGGCAAAAGATGCATGGGATGAACTCAATAAATTATTTGGTACACAAGCAGAAAATTCCAAGATAAATCTGTTAATGCAATTCTACAAATTGGACATGAAGGAAAGTGAACCTTTAATCACACACTTGAACAAATATAAAAGCATTAAGCAACAGCTGGCAGCTATTGGCAAAAAGGTAGAAGATGATGAAGCATTAGCTGTACTTTTGAAGAGTGTGGACAAAGGAGATTATGAAAACACTAAAGAATGTACCTGAACTGAAGATACACGAGATAGAAGCAGCTCTACTAGAGCAAGAGAGCAGAGGCAAAGAGAAGAAAGGGCTCGACTCAACAGCAGGAGAGGAAAAAGCATTCTTCACCCGAGGAGGATTCTCTCGAGGACGAGGACGAGGAAGAGGCAGAGTAGGAGGGAGGACCTTCACTTGCAACAACTGTGGAAAGCCAGGACACATGGCAAGAGACTGCTACAGCAAACCCAGTGGAGAAGGAACGACATCGGCAAACTTCATGGAGGCTCCAAGGGAAGTGGAGTCGGATCATCTTTTCTGAGAGAGAGAGAGAGAGAGAGAGAGACCCCACAACCCAATGTAACCTGCCCCAATAAAGTAAAACCACCTCTGAGCCACCCCGATGATGTAGGCCACGTGGTAGATGTATGTGTGAGCACTTTAGTCAAGGTCGCAGGCAACTATAGTAAGCCTTGGACACATAGAGAGAGAGAGTGTCAAGGACTATGAGTTTAGGGACTCGAGGCACTGGTCGCAGGCTATCAAGTAAGAGGGAAACTTGATATAGGGTCCAGGTGTGCTAGGATTATTCACTTGAGGGGAGGTGTTGAAATATACAAGTGAATAGGGTGTGTGTGGGAACAAGCTCTTGGATAGAGGCTGTAAAAGAGGAGATGTAATTGTGAAAGAACCTGTGAAAAGGTTAGAAGAATCTACTGGGAGAGAATAATGGGTAGCATGAGGGAATTTAGGAGTGTGGAGTTATTCTGGGAGATATTCAGGGAAAAGAGAAGAGGTGGAGAGAATCAAGCAAAAGGTGGAGATATTCAGGGAGTGAATCATGGAGAAATCAATGGGATTAGATGCTTGATGTAAACTCTATAAATTGAGGCATAGCCCTAATGAGAATTTGCTGGTTTTTGAGTATCCATGCCTACATTAATCTATGTGCTAATTATTCACTAATTACGTCTTAATCACTTGCTAATCACTTTGTTAATTATGTTGATTCTAGTGTTTGATCCACCATAGCTCATCATTTTGCTCAAATTTCAACATGGTATCAGAGCCATGCCTAGAATCAACCAGATTTATGAGCCCATTAGTGAATTAATTAGGATTAGTAGGTAATTAGCAAAAAAAAATCAATTTTTAGTGAGTTCTTCATCTTCCCCTTCACCCCCAGCCAGTGGAGGGTCTCTAGCACCTTGCACACATAAAATTAGGGCACAAGCTTTATACACAAGCTAGCTAACATCATTGGCTTCAAGCCCATCCAAAGGGAGCAGCAAACCGCCAGCGGATGCAGCCAGATTTACGAATTTTGCAGGCGCCATTTTTCTGAGATGAATTGGTGATTTCTACTTCCACAGATCAAAGGTTTCTAATTCCTCTTAGCCCAAGGGGTAATCAAGCATGCTCTACAAGCTGGTGAAGACAGAAATCAATTTCATTAAGTCTACAGAGAGATCCAAGCTCTTCATCAAATCTGCAGCAGGTGACTTTGGTAAAACAGAGATTAAGCTTTCATTATTTGGTCAAATCTTGTGTTTCTTGGCTTAATCCTCTACTAGACTCATTGCTATTGATGCCTTTGAAAGCATTTGAGCTCATTTGAAGTGGAAGGCACCAGATCTGGGCTCCCCGCATACTCTGTTTTCTGCACACAAACCAGAGCATTAATTTGCTAATCAATGATTAATCAGTGCTAATCATTGTATTTTGGTGCAATTGAGGGTTCAAATTAATCATTAGGTATCTGATACAGATCCCTAAAGCTTCAGATTGCAAATCGGAGTTGGTTTGATACTCCAACCATCCCGTACAAATTGGTTACCCTTAATTTAATGTAATTTCTGGTGATTTTATGCTGATAAAATTATTGTAATCATCTATTAAACACCAGATTGAGTTGTAAAAGGGTAGACACTACCCTTGAATCTTGATTTTGGATCAAGAGGTAAGACCCCCTTCACATCACCATGAATTCAGCACAGGAAATAGCCAAATTTAATGGGGAACAGTTTTATACATGGCAAACAAAAACCATGTATTTACTGATGAGGAAAAATCTGTGGGGATTAGTTGAAGGGAGAGATGAATGCCCAGAGAGAGGAGAAAATGAGTGGAAGAGTAGGAATGAAAAAGCATTGGGACTTATTGCACTCAGTTTAAATGATGAGATCATTCATCATATCACAGGGATACAGTGGGCAAAAGATGCATGGGATGAACTCAATAAATTATTTGGTACACAAGCAAAAAATTCCAAGATAAATCTGTTAATGCAATTCTACAAATTGGACATGAAGGAAAGTGAACCTTTAATCACACACTTGAACAAATATAAAAGCATTAAGCAACAGCTGGCAGCTATTGGCAAAAAGGTAGAAGATGATGAAGCATTAGCTGTACTTTTGAAGAGTGTGGACAAAGGAGATTATGAAAACACTAAAGAATGTACCTGAACTGAAGATACACGAGATAGAAGCAGCTCTACTAGAGCAAGAGAGCAGAGGCAAAGAGAAGAAAGGGCTCGACTCAACAGCAGGAGAGGAAAAAGCATTCTTCACCCGAGGAGGATTCTCTCGAGGACGAGGACGAGGAAGAGGCAGAGTAGGAGGGAGGACCTTCACTTGCAACAACTGTGGAAAGCCAGGACACATGGCAAGAGACTGCTACAGCAAACCCAGTGGAGAAGGAACGACATCGGCAAACTTCATGGAGGCTCCAAGGGAAGTGGAGTCGGATCATCTTTTCTGAGAGAGAGAGAGAGAGAGAGAGAGACCCCACAACCCAATGTAACCTGCCCCAATAAAGTAAAACCACCTCTGAGCCACCCCGATGATGTAGGCCACGTGGTAGATGTATGTGTGAGCACTTTAGTCAAGGTCGCAGGCAACTATAGTAAGCCTTGGACACATAGAGAGAGAGAGTGTCAAGGACTATGAGTTTAGGGACTCGAGGCACTGGTCGCAGGCTATCAAGTAAGAGGGAAACTTGATATAGGGTCCAGGTGTGCTAGGATTATTCACTTGAGGGGAGGTGTTGAAATATACAAGTGAATAGGGTGTGTGTGGGAACAAGCTCTTGGATAGAGGCTGTAAAAGAGGAGATGTAATTGTGAAAGAACCTGTGAAAAGGTTAGAAGAATCTACTGGGAGAGAATAATGGGTAGCATGAGGGAATTTAGGAGTGTGGAGTTATTCTGGGAGATATTCAGGGAAAAGAGAAGAGGTGGAGAGAATCAAGCAAAAGGTGGAGATATTCAGGGAGTGAATCATGGAGAAATCAATGGGATTAGATGCTTGATGTAAACTCTATAAATTGAGGCATAGCCCTAATGAGAATTTGCTGGTTTTTGAGTATCCATGCCTACATTAATCTATGTGCTAATTATTCACTAATTACGTCTTAATCACTTGCTAATCACTTTGTTAATTATGTTGATTCTAGTGTTTGATCCACCATAGCTCATCATTTTGCTCAAATTTCAACATGGTATCAGAGCCATGCCTAGAATCAACCAGATTTATGAGCCCATTAGTGAATTAATTAGGATTAGTAGGTAATTAGCAAAAAAAAATCAATTTTTAGTGAGTTCTTCATCTTCCCCTTCACCCCCAGCCAGTGGAGGGTCTCTAGCACCTTGCACACATAAAATTAGGGCACAAGCTTTATACACAAGCTAGCTAACATCATTGGCTTCAAGCCCATCCAAAGGGAGCAGCAAACCGCCAGCGGATGCAGCCAGATTTACGAATTTTGCAGGCGCCATTTTTCTGAGATGAATTGGTGATTTCTACTTCCACAGATCAAAGGTTTCTAATTCCTCTTAGCCCAAGGGGTAATCAAGCATGCTCTACAAGCTGGTGAAGACAGAAATCAATTTCATTAAGTCTACAGAGAGATCCAAGCTCTTCATCAAATCTGCAGCAGGTGACTTTGGTAAAACAGAGATTAAGCTTTCATTATTTGGTCAAATCTTGTGTTTCTTGGCTTAATCCTCTACTAGACTCATTGCTATTGATGCCTTTGAAAGCATTTGAGCTCATTTGAAGTGGAAGGCACCAGATCTGGGCTCCCCGCATACTCTGTTTTCTGCACACAAACCAGAGCATTAATTTGCTAATCAATGATTAATCAGTGCTAATCATTGTATTTTGGTGCAATTGAGGGTTCAAATTAATCATTAGGTATCTGATACAGATCCCTAAAGCTTCAGATTGCAAATCGGAGTTGGTTTGATACTCCAACCATCCCGTACAAATTGGTTACCCTTAATTTAATGTAATTTCTGGTGATTTTATGCTGATAAAATTATTGTAATCATCTATTAAACACCAGATTGAGTTGTAAAAGGGTAGACACTACCCTTGAATCTTGATTTTGGATCAAGAGGTAAGACCCCCTTCACATCACCATGAATTCAGCACAGGAAATAGCCAAATTTAATGGGGAACAGTTTTATACATGGCAAACAAAAACCATGTATTTACTGATGAGGAAAAATCTGTGGGGATTAGTTGAAGGGAGAGATGAATGCCCAGAGAGAGGAGAAAATGAGTGGAAGAGTAGGAATGAAAAAGCATTGGGACTTATTGCACTCAGTTTAAATGATGAGATCATTCATCATATCACAGGGATACAGTGGGCAAAAGATGCATGGGATGAACTCAATAAATTATTTGGTACACAAGCAAAAAATTCCAAGATAAATCTGTTAATGCAATTCTACAAATTGGACATGAAGGAAAGTGAACCTTTAATCACACACTTGAACAAATATAAAAGCATTAAGCAACAGCTGGCAGCTATTGGCAAAAAGGTAGAAGATGATGAAGCATTAGCTGTACTTTTGAAGAGTGTGGACAAAGGAGATTATGAAAACACTAAAGAATGTACCTGAACTGAAGATACACGAGATAGAAGCAGCTCTACTAGAGCAAGAGAGCAGAGGCAAAGAGAAGAAAGGGCTCGACTCAACAGCAGGAGAGGAAAAAGCATTCTTCACCCGAGGAGGATTCTCTCGAGGACGAGGACGAGGAAGAGGCAGAGTAGGAGGGAGGACCTTCACTTGCAACAACTGTGGAAAGCCAGGACACATGGCAAGAGACTGCTACAGCAAACCCAGTGGAGAAGGAACGACATCGGCAAACTTCATGGAGGCTCCAAGGGAAGTGGAGTCGGATCATCTTTTCTGAGAGAGAGAGAGAGAGAGAGAGAGAGAGAGAGAGACCCCACAACCCAATGTAACCTGCCGCAATAAAGTAAAACCACCTCTGAGCCACCGATGATGTAGGCCACGTGGTAGATGTATGTGTGAGCACTTTAGTCAAGGTCGCAGGCAACTATAGTAAGCCTTGGACACATAGAGAGAGAGAGTGTCAAGGACTATGAGTTTAGGGACTCGAGGCACTGGTCGCAGGCTATCAAGTAAGAGGGAAACTTGATATAGGGTCCAGGTGTGCTAGGATTATTCACTTGAGGGGAGGTGTTGAAATATACAAGTGAATAGGGTGTGTGTGGGAACAAGCTCTTGGATAGAGGCTGTAAAAGAGGAGATGTAATTGTGAAAGAACCTGTGAAAAGGTTAGAAGAATCTACTGGGAGAGAATAATGGGTAGCATGAGGGAATTTAGGAGTGTGGAGTTATTCTGGGAGATATTCAGGGAAAAGAGAAGAGGTGGAGAGAATCAGGCAAAAGGTGGAGATATTCAGGGAGTGAATCATGGAGAAATCAATGGGATTAGATGCTTGATGTAAACTCTAT
The DNA here is from genome assembly GCF_041138505.1 of Cibotium barometz. Lineage (NCBI taxonomy): Eukaryota > Viridiplantae > Streptophyta > Polypodiopsida > Cyatheales > Cibotiaceae > Cibotium > Cibotium barometz. Next base: position 54,284,467 of record NC_141054.1, read on the forward strand.
AAATTGAGGCATAGCCCTAATGAGAATTTGCTGGTTTTTGAGTATCCATGCCTACATTAATCTATGTGCTAATTATTCACTAATTACGTCTTAATCACTTGCTAATCACTTTGTTAATTATATTGATTCTAGTGTTTGATCCACCATAGCTCATCATTTTGCTCAAATTTCAACATGGTATCAGAGCCATGCCTAGAATCAACCAGATTTATGAGCCCATTAGTGAATTAATTAGGATTAGTAGGTAATTAGCAAAAAAAATCAATTTTTAGTGAGTTCTTCATCTTCCCCTTCACCCCCAGCCAGTGGAGGGTCTCTAGCACCTTGCACACATAAAATTAGGGCACAAGCTTTATACACAAGCTAGCTAACATCATTGGCTTCAAGCCCATCCAAAGGGAGCAGCAAACCGCCAGCGGATGCAGCCAGATTTACGAATTTTGCAGGCGCCATTTTTCTGAGATGAATTGGTGATTTCTACTTCCACAGATCAAAGGTTTCTAATTCCTCTTAGCCCAAGGGGTAATCAAGCATGCTCTACAAGCTGGTGAAGACAGAAATCAATTACATTAAGTCTACAGAGAGATCCAAGCTCTTCATCAAATCTGCAGCAGGTGACTTTGGTAAAACAGAGATTAAGCTTTCATTATTTGGTCAAATCTTGTGTTTCTTGGCTTAATCCTCTACTAGACTCATTGCTATTGATGCCTTTGAAAGCATTTGAGCTCATTTGAAGTGGAAGGCACCAGATCTGGGCTCCCCGCATACTCTAATTTTTGCACACAAACCAGAGCATTAATTTGCTAATCAGTGATTAATCAGTACTAATCACTGTATTTTGGTGCAATTGAGGGTTCAAATTAACCATTAGGTATCTGATACAGATCCCTAAAGCTTCAGATTGCAAATCGGAGTTGGTTTGATACTCCAACCATCCCGTACAAATTGGTTACCCTTAATTTAATGTAATTTCTGGTGATTTTATGCTGATAAAATTATTGTAATCATCTATTAAACACCAGATTGAGTTGTAAAAGGGTAGACACTACCCTTGAATCTTGATTTTGGATCAAGAGGTAAGACCCCCTTCACATCACCATGAATTCAGCATAGGAAATAGCCAAATTTAATGGGAAACAGTTTTATACATGGCAAACAAAAACCATGTATTTGCTGATGAGGAAAAATCTGTGGGGATTAGTTGAAGGGAGAGATGAATGCCCAGAGAGAGGAGAAAATGAGTGGAAGAGTAGGAATGAAAAAGCATTGGGACTTATTGCACTCAGTTTAAATGATGAGATCATTCATCATATCACAGGGATACAGTGGGCAAAAGATGCATGGGATGAACTCAATAAATTATTTGGTACACAAGCAAAAAATTCCAAGATAAATCTGTTAATGCAATTCTACAAATTGGACATGAAGGAAAGTGAACCTTTAATCACACACTTGAACAAATATAAAAGCATTAAGCAACAGCTGGCAGCTATTGGCAAAAAGGTAGAAGATGATGAAGCATTAGCTGTACTTTTGAAGAGTGTGGACAAAGGAGATTATGAAAACACTAAAGAATGTACCTGAACTGAAGATACACGAGATAGAAGCAGCTCTACTAGAGCAAGAGAGCAGAGGCAAAGAGAAGAAAGGGCTCGACTCAACAGCAGGAGAGGAAAAAGCATTCTTCACCCGAGGAGGATTCTCTCGAGGACGAGGACGAGGAAGAGGCAGAGTAGGAGGGAGGACCTTCACTTGCAACAACTGTGGAAAGCCAGGACACATGGCAAGAGACTGCTACAGCAAACCCAGTGGAGAAGGAACGACATCGGCAAACTTCATGGAGGCTCCAAGGGAAGTGGAGTCGGATCATCTTTTCTGAGAGAGAGAGAGAGAGAGAGACCCCACAATCCAATGTAACCTGCCCCAATAAAGTAAAACCACCTCTAAGCCACCGATGATGTAGGCCACGTGGTAGATGTATGTGTGAGCACTTTAGTCAAGGTCGCAGGCAACTATAGTAAGCCTTGGACACATAGAGAGAGAGAGTGTCAAGGACTATGAGTTTAGGGACTCGAGGCACTGGTCGCAGGCTATCAAGTAAGAGGGAAACTTGATATAGGGTCCAGGTGTGCTAGGATTATTCACTTGAGGGGAGGTGTTGAAATATACAAGTGAATAGGGTGTGTGTGGGAACAAGCTCTTGGATAGAGGCTGTAAAAGAGGAGATGTAATTGTGAAAGAACCTGTGAAAAGGTTAGAAGAATCTACTGGGAGAGAATAATGGGTAGCATGAGGGAATTTAGGAGTGTGGAGTTATTCTGGGAGATATTCAGGGAAAAGAGAAGAGGTGGAGAGAATCAGGCAAAAGGTGGAGATATTCAGGGAGTGAATCATGGAGAAATCAATGGGATTAGATGCTTGATGTAAACTCTATAAATTGAGGCATAGCCCTAATGAGAATTTGCTGATTTTTGAGTATCCATGCCTACATTAATCTACGTGCTAATTATTCACTAATTACGCCTTAATCACTTGCTAATCACTTTGTTAATTATGTTGATTCTAGTGTTTGATCCACCATAGCTCATCATTTTGCTCAAATTTCAACATGGTATCAGAGCCATGCCTAGAATCAACCAGATTTATGAGCCCATTAGTGAATTAATTAGGATTAGTAGGTAATTAGCAAAAAAAATCAATTTTTAGTGAGTTCTTCATCTTCCCCTTCACCCCCAGCTAGTGGAGGGTCTCTAGCACCTTGCACACATAAAATTAGGGCACAAGCTTTATACACAAGCTAGCTAACATCATTGGCTTCAAGCCCATCCAAAGGGAGTAGCAAACCGCCAGCGGATGCAGCCAGATTTACGAATTTTGCAGGCGCCGTTTTTCTGAGATGAATTGGTGATTTCTACTTCCACAGATCAAAGGTTTCTAATTCCTCTTAGCCCAAGGGGTAATCAAGCATGCTCTACAAGCTGGTGAAGACAGAAATCAATTTCATCAAGTCTACAGAGAGATCCAAGCTCTTCATCAAATCTGCAGCAGGTGACTTTGGTAAAACAGAGATTAAGCTTTCATTATTTGGTCAAATCTTGTGTTTCTTGGCTTAATCCTCTACTAGACTCATTGCTATTGATGCCTTTGAAAGCATTTGAGCTCATTTGAAGTGGAAGGCACCAGATCTGGGCTCCCCGCATACTCTGTTTTCTGCACACAAACCAGAGCATTAATTTGCTAATCAATGATTAATCAGTGCTAATCATTGTATTTTGGTGCAATTGAGGGTTCAAATTAATCATTAGGTATCTGATACAGATCCCTAAAGCTTCAGATTGCAAATCGGAGTTGGTTTGATACTCCAACCATCCCGTACAAATTGGTTACCCTTAATTTAATGTAATTTCTGGTGATTTTATGCTGATAAAATTATTGTAATCATCTATTAAACACCAGATTGAGTTGTAAAAGGGTAGACACTACCCTTGAATCTTGATTTTGGATCAAGAGGTAAGACCCCCTTCACATCACCATGAATTCAGCACAGGAAATAGCCAAATTTAATGGGGAACAGTTTTATACATGGCAAACAAAAACCATGTATTTGCTGATGAGGAAAAATCTGTGGGGATTAGTTGAAGGGAGAGATGAATGCCCAGAGAGAGGAGAAAATGAGTGGAAGAGTAGGAATGAAAAAGCATTGGGACTTATTGCACTCAGTTTAAATGATGAGATCATTCATCATATCACAGGGATACAGTGGGCAAAAGATGCATGGGATGAACTCAATAAATTATTTGGTACACAAGCAAAAAATTTCAAGATAAATCTGTTAATGCAATTCTACAAATTAGACATGAAGGAAAGTGAACCTTTAATCACACACTTGAACAAATATAAAAGCATTAAGCAACAGCTGACAGCTATTGGCAAAAAGGTAGAAGATGATGAAGCATTAGCTGTACTTTTGAAGAGTGTGGACAAAGGAGATTATGAAAACATTGTAGCAACACTAAAGAATGTACCTAAACTGAAGATACACGAGATAGAAGCAGCTCTACTAGAGCAAGAGAGCAGAGGCAAAGAGAAGAAAGGGCTCGACTCAACAGCAGGAGAGGAAAAAGCATTCTTCACCCGAGGAGGATTCTCTCGAGGACGAGGACGAGGAAGAGGCAGAGTAGGAGGGAGGACCTTCACTTGCAACAACTGTGGAAAGCCAGGACACATGGCAAGAGACTGCTACAGCAAACCCAGTGGAGAAGGAACGACATCGGCAAACTTCATGGAGGCTCCAAGGGAAGTGGAGTCGGATCATCTTTTCTGAGAGAGAGAGAGAGAGAGAGAGAGACCCCACAATCCAATGTAACCTGCCCCAATAAAGTAAAACCACCTCTGAGCCACCGATGATGTAGGCCACGTGGTAGATGTTTGTGTGAGCACTTTAGTCAAGGTCGCAGGCAACTATAGTAAGCCTTGGACACATAGAGAGAGAGAGTGTCAAGGACTATGAGTTTAGGGACTCGAGGCACTGGTCGCAGGCTATCAAGTAAGAGGGAAACTTGATATAGGGTCCAGGTGTGCTAGGATTATTCACTTGAGGGGAGGTGTTGAAATATACAAGTGAATAGGGTGTGTGTGGGAACAAGCTCTTGGATAGAGGCTGTAAAAGAGGAGATGTAATTGTGAAAGAACCTGTGAAAAGGTTAGAAGAATCTACTGGGAGAGAATAATGGGTAGCATGAGGGAATTTAGGAGTGTGGAGTTATTCTGGGAGATATTCAGGGAAAAGAGAAGAGGTGGAGAGAATCAGGCAAAAGGTGGAGATATTCAGGGAGTGAATCATGGAGAAATCAATGGGATTAGATGCTTGATGTAAACTCTATAAATTGAGGCATAGCCCTAATGAGAATTTGTTGGTTTTTGAGTATCCATGCCTACATTAATCTATGTGCTAATTATTCACTAATTACGTCTTAATCACTTGCTAATCACTTTGTTAATTATGTTGATTCTAGTGTTTGATCCACCATAGCTCATCATTTTGCTCAAATTTCAACATGGTATCAGAGCCATGCCTAGAATCAACCAGATTTATGAGCCCATTAGTGAATTAATTAGGATTAGTAGGTAATTAGCAAAAAAAAATCAATTTTTAGTGAGTTCTTCATCTTCCCCTTCACCCCCAGCCAGTGGAGGGTCTCTAGCACCTTGCACACATAAAATTAGGGCACAAGCTTTATACACAAGCTAGCTAACATCATTGGCTTCAAGCCCATCCAAAGGGAGCAGCAAACCGCCAGCGGGGCGGATGCAGCCAGATTTACGAATTTTGCAGGCGCCATTTTTCTGAGATGAATTGGTGATTTCTACTTCCACAGATCAAAGGTTTCTAATTCCTCTTAGCCCAAGGGGTAATCAAGCATGCTCTACAAGCTGGTGAAGACAGAAATCAATTTCATTAAGTCTACAGAGAGATCCAAGCTCTTCATCAAATCTGCAGCAGGTGACTTTGGTAAAACAGAGATTAAGCTTTCATTATTTGGTCAAATCTTGTGTTTCTTGGCTTAATCCTCTACTAGACTCATTGCTATTGATGCCTTTGAAAGCATTTGAGCTCATTTGAAGTGGAAGGCACCAGATCTGGGCTCCCCGCATACTCTGTTTTTTGCACACAAACCAGAGCATTAATTTGCTAATCAGTGATTAATCAGTGCTAATCACTGTATTTTGGTGCAATTGAGGGTTCAAATTAACCATTAGGTATCTGATACAGATCCCTAAAGCTTCAGATTGCAAATCGGAGTTGGTTTGATACTCCAACAATCCCATACAAATTGGTTACCCTTAATTTAATGTAATTTCTGGTGATTTTATGCTGATAAAATTATTGTAATCATCTATTAAACACCAGATTGAGTTGTAAAAGGGTAGACACTACCCTTGAATCTTGATTTTGGATCAAGAGGTAAGACCCCCTTCACATCACCATGAATTCAGCACAGGAAATAGCCAAATTTAATGGGGAACAGTTTTATACATGGCAAACAAAAACCATGTATTTGCTGATGAGGAAAAATCTGTGGGGATTAGTTGAAGGGAGAGATGAATGCCCAGAGAGAGGAGAAAATGAGTGGAAGAGTAGGAATGAAAAAGCATTGGGACTTATTGCACTCAGTTTAAATGATGAGATCATTCATCATATCACAGGGATACAGTGGGCAAAAGATGCATGGGATGAACTCAATAAATTATTTGGTACACAAGCAAAAAATTCCAAGATAAATCTGTTAATGCAATTCTACAAATTGGACATGAAGGAAAGTGAACCTTTAATCACACACTTGAACAAATATAAAAGCATTAAGCAACAGCTGGCAGCTATTGGCAAAAAGGTAGAAGATGATGAAGCATTAGCTGTACTTTTGAAGAGTGTGGACAAAGGAGATTATGAAAACACTAAAGAATGTACCTGAACTGAAGATACACGAGATAGAAGCAGCTCTACTAGAGCAAGAGAGCAGAGGCAAAGAGAAGAAAGGGCTCGACTCAACAGCAGGAGAGGAAAAAGCATTCTTCACCCGAGGAGGATTCTCTCGAGGACGAGGACGAGGAAGAGGCAGAGTAGGAGGGAGGACCTTCACTTGCAACAACTGTGGAAAGCCAGGACACATGGCAAGAGACTGCTACAGCAAACCCAGTGGAGAAGGAACGACATCGGCAAACTTCATGGAGGCTCCAAGGGAAGTGGAGTCGGATCATCTTTTCTGAGAGAGAGAGAGAGAGAGAGAGAGACCCCACAACCCAATGTAACCTGCCCCAATAAAGTAAAACCACCTCTGAGCCACCGATGATGTAGGCCACGTGGTAGATGTATGTGTGAGCACTTTAGTCAAGGTCGCAGGCAACTATAGTAAGCCTTGGACACGTAGAGAGAGAGAGTGTCAAGGACTATGAGTTTAGGGACTCGAGGCACTGGTCGCAGGCTATCAAGTAAGAGGGAAACTTGATATAGGGTCCAGGTGTGCTAGGATTATTCACTTGAGGGGAGGTGTTGAAATATACAAGTGAATAGGGTGTGTGTGGGAACAAGCTCTTGGATAGAGGCTGTAAAAGAGGAGATGTAATTGTGAAACAACCTGTGAGAAGGTTAGAAGAATCTACTGGGAGAGAATAATGGGTAGCATGAGGGAATTTAGGAGTGTGGAGTTATTCTGGGAGATATTCAGGGAAAAGAGAAGAGGTGGAGAGAATCAGGCAAAAGGTGCAGATATTCTGGGAGTGAATCATGGAGAAATCAATGGGATTAGATGCTTGATGTAAACTCTATAAATTGAGGCATAGCCCTAATGAGAATTTGCTGATTTTTAAGTATCCATGCCTACATTAATCTATGTGCTAATTATTCACTAATTATATCTTAATCACTTGCTAATCACTTTGTTAATTATGTTGATTCTAGTGTTTGATCCACCATAGCTCATCATTTTGCTCAAATTTTAACACAAAAGACCCTAACAACGTGACAGGGGGTAGTCCTGTGTTGAAACAAAACCCATATCGCGTTGTTGTGGTCGCTTACAAAAATCGCGTTGTTGTGGTCGCTTACAAAAATCGTGTTTACCGCATAATGATACGAAAAAATGATGTTAGTACCTCACGTTTGCATTCACTTTTACAACTAAGGAAGTTGATCATCATTTTGTCCTTGTCTATAACACGATGCTATTAACAAGACATGTTTATTACAAAAGACCACAACAACATGATAGGGGGGTAATCCTATGTTGAATAATGAACCATATTGCGCTGGTCATTCATAAAAATCATGTTTAGTGCATGATGATACGAAAAAATCATGTTTAGTACCTCACGTTTGCATTCACTTTTACAACTAAGGAAGTTGATCATCATTTTTTCCTTGTCTATAACACGGTGCTATTAACAAGAGATATTTATTAATAAAAAGACCACAACAACACGAAAGGGGGTAGTCATGTCTTAAAAGATGACCCGTACAGAGAATGTATATTTCATTGATGTATTGAAGGTTCTTTCAAGGTATCTAGGGGGATATCCAATGAGGTGGTGGAACGCAAATAAAGCTTTTCTTTTGGATAAGGAATTTTCTCTGTGGACCTTTGGACAAAACCTTGCAGCCTATGCACTGGCTTGTGGCCTGAAGGATCCCAGGATGCTTCCACCCTATGGAAAACAAGAGCGTCTTTGTTTCTGGCAACCCATTTTAGGAGTGCTCCCAGAAGATCCCCCTCCCCCCACTGTAGAAGAGCTCACTCCCCTCATGGTTGAAGAGCTTCCTTCCTCCTCAGAAAAGAGAAGGCTTGATGTATAAATGCGATCATAATAAATCATGTCTTCCTTTGTAACTTTTACTTTTCTTAAGTTTTCAATGTGCTATACTCAAGGTCTCACTTTACTTTTTCTTTTTCTTACATTGAGATATTTATGCAATCACATTTAGCGTATCTCTTCCAATTTACGACAAATCATAATTGAAATGCTCAAGGTCTCACTTTACTTTTTCTTTTTCTTACATTGCGATATTTATGCAATCACATTTAGCATATCTCTTCTAATTTGTGACAAATCACCTTTAGCATATCTCTTCTAATCACATTTAGCATATCTCTTCTAATCACATTTAGCATATCTCTTCTAATCACATTTAGCATATCTCTTCTAATTTGTGACAAATCATAATCACTATATACGCATAAAAAGTTTGTTACAAACTCTCCATTGAGGAGGAGTGATGAGCACATTGCGTAAAACAACTATGACCTTGAATTATGAACAGTACAAATAGCCATTCGAGGAGGGAAGCACAACAGTCACAACGCTTCGTTCTTTGTGACAATGAACCATCTCACCATGGAGCGGCATTCTTTGTAAAATTGGTGCAGATAGCTCGAACTTGGCACCTTAGTCCATATCTCTTCCTACATAAAAAAAAGTATGATTAATTTTTGACAAAATCTCACAAAGCAGCCACAACACAATGTGGGTTGAAAGTCCATGTAGAAAGTCCCATATCGCGTTGTTGTGGTTGTTTACCGAAACATAAGATTTTGCATTCAAACTTAAGACAGGGCAAACATAGTTTTAATGGTGTGATGAGGCGCTATAAAGTGCATTTTCCTTGACCCCAAAATGACCACAACAACGCGATACAAGTATACTTGCCGGTAGAATGACCTAGTATCGTGTTATTGTGGTCATTTAGCTCTTGAAGTGTATGTTCCGATTTGTTTGAACATCATTCAACAAATGACCACAACAACGCAATATGAGATAGAACCCAACTCCTAACAACTAATATTGTGTTGTTGTTGTCTTCTTTATTTAAAGTGTGTCTTGCAATTTTGTCTCGTTGCCCTCCTCGGCCTTCTAGTAATTGTTTTGAAATGCACTCAAAGTCAAAACACCGCAAAATAATAATAATCAAGGTCACGTACATGTTAGTGTCACTTGTTTGTCCTATAGGTCTTTACAATATATGTGTTGTGCTCACGTCTCGATGACACCTATACAGTAAAGAAATTGTATTTGAGGAATCATCACATTATGGATTTTGGGAGTATTGGATTGTTTACCTACTTGTTGCCTACTCTGAAATAGAAGTTTGAATGCAATTCTGTTTGGCTCCTCTCGTCCATGATATCTTGTCGCATAACTGTTGTACGCTGCTGCAGTTTTCACCAATAGTTACCGTTGAAATCATTCTATCATTAAGTTTAATTGAAATTTCAATAAGAGCATTCCCATCCATCTCATCCATGTCTTGATCCATTGGCACTAATTTGTTATGTACTCTGTGTATATGTCTATAGTAGAAAGACATGATGAAGTTCTGACTACGAAACGAGATACTTACAATACATTGTCTTCATTACCACAGAGCAAATTACATTTCTCTCTTCCTTTGTATCCCATCTTCTATCAAGGATTTCAAGAATATCCATGGTTTGCATGTTTTCACAGACAAATATTGTTTTTGTAACCCGTATTCTGGACTTTGCAAACAAATCCACAAATACCGTTACGAGCATTGCGAATGCTACTCGAACGAGTCTTGTAGAGATCTATGGTTTGAGATTACATTGTACCTCCTGGAAAAGTTTTACTCAATAACTTTCACTTATCGCTGCTATTGTGGACAACTGCTCGTTTTGCACACTCAAGATGTTAAGAGTTGTATTTTGTGAGACAGGTTGCAATAAAGCAACTCGCCTTGGGCAATCTTGGAACATGTGATTGATGCCACATTATTCACATAGGGGTTGTAAGGTGCCAGTAGTGATTGTGGGCATGGAAGTATTTCCAATTGTGCAATCTGCCACCTTGTGTGGTCCATGACAATAGAAACACTGAAGTGTTTTCAAGTATTTCCAATTGTGCAATCTGCCACCTTGTGTGGTCCATGACAATAGAAACACTGAAGTGTTTTCTTAACTGCTTCCTTAGCAGTTTCTACCCTTTGGACTATTTCCATTTGGTGCACGAGAGATGAAGGTTTTGAGTTAATTGTAGATGAATTGGGACATTGGGATGTGTCGTGACCAAAGGTTTTGCAATATCTGCAATATAGAAAAATAAGTGCTTTGTACACACATTGGGGATTGGGATGGTCGTAGTGATTGCACTAAACACAAGGCATTTCGCTCATCACTTGGAGAGGCATTAAGGATGTTTGGTTTTTAAGGATCTCATCCTCTCTTAGAGATGTCAGTTGAAAGCTTTTAATCAAGGTTGCATATAATTCAAGGAATGACAATTTCGAGATCCTTTTTTCTTTAGCCATTGCTTCACTTGGCTTAGATGAGGAAAATCTCATATTGTGGTTATCTTCCATCATGTCACATCATCTAAACTTATTGCTTCTTTACAACATTGATCAAATATTTTCGGATTGGATACAATGATCAAGTTGTGTAAGCTGTTATTTTTTAAGCCCATGATAAAACATCTCTTCAATTGAGAATCATTTAATTTTTCCCATGCCTCACATCGTAAGTCCACAATTTTAGTCTGAAGAATAAAATATCTGATGGTTTCGTTTTCTTTTCGCTCAATTGAATAGATTTCTCTCGCTGCACTCCACCGATCACCATATCTTGAAAAGCCGTGGATAAAGATTGTTTTCAAGGTCCTAAAGTTCGTCTTGATTGTCGACATCAATGTGATGAACCATCGACTAGTCTTTCCCACTAAGCATAGGTTCAACACATGTACCTTGGTGGGGCAGTTTGGATTTCCAAAGGCTTCACCTCATTGTTCAAACATTTGTATGAATTGAACAGGATCACTCATTCCATCATATATTTGCCCATGATTTTGGAAATTTGTACGACCGTGTTTTTGTATGAGTCATTGAGGCTTTGTGTGAGTGCTCTTCTAGGTAAGGACTCACTTAGTCCTTGGGCAACCCCCCCTTCCTAGACTAGTCAGTATATCCAAGGTGTGGGCGTCTAGGGGTTGCACAGGGTTGGTACCTAGCATGTCTAAAGCTTTAGGAGTTGTGATAATGCTAGACAAGGGACCAAATCCCAGTGGGATTGATATGATAGGGGGTGTAAAACTCAATGACATGCTTGTTGTTGGTAGCATGGAAAATGGTATTGGGAGGTGCATTTGGGGCATGGATCTCAATGGCTCAAAGATGTCAGCCATTGGGTTCAATGAGGGTGTCGGCCCACGTAGTCCCTCTATCATGGCAATATCTTGACGTTGTCAATTGCTCCTTTAATGATCAAACACAGTTTTTTTTTTTTGCTTTTTAGGTTTTCTCATAGCCCTTTTATAGCCTCAAGAGACCTGGCGTACTCTTCACTGGGTCAAACAAGTCATTCGCCCTAATTAGCTTAGGCACTACACCCACCTGAACGACCTCTTAGAGATATTTTTCTGGAAAAAGTGCATGCCATTAACATCCCAAATAAAAGAGGTCTCAAAACCTGTTTTCCATCACTGTATGAAGATGAAAAAAAATTGAAAAGATTTTCCCTGTTTCACAACCCATTTTAGAAGGTGTTCCAAGAGGAATTTGGAAAAAAGTCTGTATGAGAGAGTTGTAGTATTTTTGGAGTACTACAACTTTGTCTCTCTGAGTTTTTCGTGATTTTGTCATTTAGAGCATTAAAAAGTAGCCCGACTACAGTTCGCAATAGAATTTTTTTTGGGAAAATTTTCTTTGTTTCGCATCCTGTTTTTGAAGGTGTTCTAAAAGAAATTTGGAAAAAAGTCTATATGAGAGAGTTGTAGAATTTTTGGAGTTTTACAACTTTGTCTCTCTGCGTTTTTCGTGGTTTTGTCATTTAGACCCTCAAAAAGTAGCCTAAATATGGTTCGCAATAGTTTTTGAGCTGTCTTTTGCAATTTTGTACTTCAAGGACCGTTTTTTGCGTCGATTTTCAGGTCGAATTTTGAGACTGCTGGTCAGAGGCCAAAATGATGGATTTTGCCCTCAGACGTGCAAGATGACCAATTTTGAAGAGCTCGATGTCGGCTTTCCGATGAGTACTAGAGCGCATTTATCGGATTCACGGTTTAGGATATATGAGCCACCAAACAAGGTTGTTTTCCAGAGAGTCGACGGACCCTCTTTCAAGACGTGAACCAACAGGGTGCAGTTCACGACGTGACACAAACTTCACAAATTTTATCAAATTTGTTTTTTTTTCATGATGTGAAACAACAGGTACGGTTCACGACGTGAAACGTTAGATTTTTTTTTGTGCGAAGTGTTTCACGTTATGAAACAGTAGGGTTTCATGCCATGAAAACTTAAGGCGTGAAACATCGATTTCTTTTTTGCGTGGGGGTTGTTTCATGCCGTGAAACACCTTTTTTTTAGTCTAGAGAGAAATTCATTTTTTTGGGGGGGAAATATTTTTTGAATTTAAATTAGGAAAATATGGGCATTTTTCCAAAAAGACAAGTGGGAATAAAAAAAGTCAACCTTTTTATGACACCCCCTTACACCCTTCGTAAATGATTCCCAAAATGGACAAATTAACAACTCATTGTCACCTTCTCATTCAATGCTCATTAGCCTTAATGAGTATTGAATGATTCCCAAAATGGACAAATTGACAATTCGTTGGCACCTTCTCATTCAATGCTCATTAGCCTTAATGAGTTATGTAAAAAAGCGCTTAGGAATTAATCAAGGATTAATTCTCCCACTAATCTTTCTCCCTTTTAGACTAATCAAGGGCTCAAAGTAACCACTAATCAGCACATCATTGGATAAAGCATAGAATTGCTAAGCTATTTACATCAACTAATGTATATTTAGAGATTAATTAAACTCTTAATTTTAGTCTCTTCTCTTTATTCAAATATGTTTAAACAAAAGAGAGGAAAATTCATCCAATTGATAAAGAAATTGATGTAATTGGATGTTTTGATGCATCTAGATGCTCTTAAAACATTCAAAAACACTAATTTTGACCTCATCAATTTGAATCCCAAAAAACACATTTTCTATTTTTTTTGCCTCTTGAATTGGATTAATCACCCTCAATGACAAAAACCAATCAATTAAGAGAGATTAGTCGATTTCAAGAGTTTTTTGATGGTTTTGAGAAAGTTTTTGAAGCATCAAGCTACTCCTAATGCTTGCTAACACTCTAATGCATACAAATCAAACAAAAAACATACAAACCAAGCAAAAACTAATGATCCTAACTCTATGTTTAACTCTAAAGAGAGCTAAAATTTACTTTTAAAAATGCATTTTATTACATTGTTTGATGCAATGGATGCAAACTAAGCCTAATAAACTCTTTGTGCAAGCCCTAGGAACATTAAAAACCACATTAACAACAACAAAAACAATAATTTAAGCTAAAAATTAAGCAAAAAGGCATTCTTTACAAACAAAAAAGAGAGCTATTTCTCACAAAAAAAAAAAGAGAGCTATTTCTCACAAAATCACACACAAATCACTATCAAAACCACCTCTTTTTCATGGAAAACCATTAATCAAGACAATGGTTAATGCGTATACTAGAGAAAAAGGATTGAAAAAAGACAAGGGATGTCTCCCCGGCAGTGGCACCAAAAATGTCATGGCTCATCGGTAACCCCCCTTGAAACACATCCAACAAGAGATTACCTAGTGAACCGTAATTGTCATGAGAATCTTTCTAATGGCCGAGCTCATAACCCTTGAGGTATCCAAGCTCCACAACTCCTTGAGAAGCAATTCCACTGTGTCTCCGCGAGCGTTGTCACACCGCTGCTGCAGAGTGCACTACGTGTACTCGTCCCTCCTCTCGCCTCACTTCACTCACACACACTCACTAGCATGTATTGGAGAGAGAGATTAGTAAGATAAAGACTCTATTGCAAAATCGGAGTCCTTTGTATTATGAGGGATTTTCACTTATATACATGGCCATAAGTGTTCACAGTCACTTAAACTATGGTTGGCCAAGCACTTTAGGCTCATAAGAAGCCTAATGCTATTACAATGACTGCTCTCATAATATGTCTATGAAGTACATCACTTGGGAATTCATCCTAACTTACTACCACACACTCTTGAAGCACACGCTTGAAGCGGGAATTGCCATAAGTATTCCATCGGACCATTACGGGAGCCCGTCCAAGTTGTAGATTTGGACACCATTGCTTCATACCTTGAATGTAAGACCTTTTGGTGTATCTACCTTGACTCCTTGATATAAGATAATGGTAGTAGCTCTTGTTAACCCTAGGAATGGGTTAACAAGGGATCATGTTATTACTTATTTATGTGGATGATTGATTATCACTGGTGATAGTGATGCTGACATACATGATGTCAAGTTGCTTTTGAAGAAAAAGTTTGAGATAAAGGATTTAGGTGAGCTGTAGTATTTCTTGGTATCACGTCATGGCATTTTGTTGTTATTACAAAGGTAGGTATGACATATTGTAAACCTATTTCAATGCCATTGGCGCAGAACACAAAGCTTTCTATAGATTTAAGTGAGACTTTTGAGATAGATATGACATGTTGTAAGCCTATTTCAGTGCCATTGGAGTAGAATACAAAGCTTTCTATAGATTTAGCTAAGCTTTTAGAGGATCCCACTATGTACAGGTGTATAGTGGGTAGCTTGATCTACATGACCATTACTAGACTAAACTTGAGCTATGTTGGGCTTGTGAGTTAGTTTATGCAGGCCCCCAAGAAGCCACACCTAGATGTGGCTAAACGAATTCTTTGGTACATAAAGTCCACGGCTGATTATGAACTTTTTTATAAGACTGGCACAGAGATATAGCTACATGGGTACACATAATGATTGGGTACACAGAGATATAGCTACATGGGTACACATAATGATTGGGTTGGTAGTGTCACAGATAGGAGATTTACTAGCAACTTTATCTTTTCTTTTGGCACTGCTAATGTGAATTGGAGCAGCAAGAAATAGACAATCGCCTTGTTAAGTACAGAGACTAAATACAGGATCGCTGCTATGGTAGCTTGTGAGGTAGCCTAGTTTCAAAAGCTCCTTGGTGATATGGATGAGCCTATCTATGAATCGGGTCGTTATCATTTATTGTGACAACATGAGTAGCATACATGTGTCGCATTATCACTTTGTAAGGAAGAAGGTTCTAACAAGTAATGTGGATTTGATATATGTCAACATAGAGAATCAAGTGACTAACATCTTCACGGAGGAATTGGGTACCTCAAAGCTCCACAGGTTTAGGAGCTTACTTGGAGTGCAATTTGTCGAGGAGAAGTGTTGAGATATCAAGTTCAACTAGTATTGTGGACATTAATGACCCGCCTGGGTGATACCTTTTGCACTTATGCCACTACATAGTTGGTGTTATGGGTGATATGCCACCATTGGTTTACAGGTTATGTGGCAACCACTTTGGTGTACTAGAGTTATGGCATAATTAAATACCAACTCATGTAGTTGACTATAGACCGACCTTTGTGAGTTAGAGTATAAGGGTACTTTCCGTTATAGTATGAGAGTACTTCATATTATATACTCTTATCTCTTTGGTTTATGGTTGTAGAGAAGAGAAAAAGATAAAAGAAAAATTTAACTATCCATCTCGCTCTTGTATCTTGCTCTTTCTTATGTGTGTATGTTTGCTTGCAACTCAAGCTCTCCCTCTCCCCCGCATTCTCTTTATGGATATTGTACAAAAAAAATTATGCACAAAAGTCTTTTAAGGTTAAACAACAAACCCAATACTAGATCCTACTCCTCGAGACTCGAAACTTTTCCATCAAGGTTGTCAATTGCATACACACAAATTTTCAAAGATTGTGTAGAAGACAAGTGAGCTTAGAACATATGATAGATTTTCAAAATGTTGATTCAATAGATGGAAAGCCCCATACTCAGAAGAAACATTTTGAGGTTTTTGATCCACAACTTAGCCCAGAACTCTTCCAAAAAAAAACTTATTCAAGTTTAAAAACTCAATTATAATTATATTAAAGTGTGGAGAAAATATTTGCTCAAAATTACAATTCCTCTTCGAGTCATAGTGAAATGGATTGATGTAATGCTACAATGAAAATAATGCTCTAGACTATGTTAGAAAAACTTTTACGCAAATCAAATTGAACAAAAATATCGACTTGAATTTTTGCTTGCCTTGAAAATAGCAGCTAATGTTTTGAGAATCACTTATGGAACAAGTTAAATGTGTATATTTTAGCAAGAAAAACTTGTCAAGGTGAAGACCTCTCCTCTATTTGCACTATAGACTCTCTAGCTAGAGTTGAGTTTCGATGCATGTATTACACGTCTTCAATTGTTTTAGCCTAAAGAAATTTTGTTCCTCACCAAAGAGTATAATAATTATATTTTTGGTGACACTTATGCCACTAGCATAGTTAGTGTTATGGGTATGTCCTCATTGGTTTTTTACAGGCTGTGTGTGGCAGCCACTTTGGTGTACTAGAGTTATGGCATGGTTATAATGTCAACTCATGTGGCTGGGTTCACAGCACTATAGACCGACCTTTGTAAGGTATAGTATGAGAGTACTTTCCCTTATAGTATGTACTCTTATCTCTTTAGTTTATGGTCGTAGAGAAGAGAAGAAGATAGAAGAAAAATTCAGCCATCCATCTCTCTCTTATTTCTTGCTCGTTCTTATGTGTGTATGTTTACTTGGCAAGGAACTCAAGCTCTCCCTCTCCCTCTCCCCCGCATTCTCTTTATGGATATGGAACACATACAAAAGAAATTGTGCACTAAAGCCTTTTAACGTTAAACAATAAATCCGATACTCAATCCTACTCCTCGAGACTTGAAGATTTTCCATCAAGGTTGCCAATTGCATACACACAAATTTTCAAAGATTGTGTAGAAGACAAGTGAGCTTGGAATAGATTATAGATTTTCAAAAAGTTGGTTCAAAATGGAAAGCCCCATACTCATAAGAAACATTCAGAGGTTTTTGATACTTTGAGGATTTTTTTTGAGATGTTTTGCCCCTCCGCTTGAAAAAACCACAAGCTTTTTAAAAAAAATATTTTCATAATTTGGAAATATATGAAAAGTATGAAGAAACCACAACATTTACAAATTTTAGTGGCAATTACTTAAGCAAATGACAAATGTTGTGGTGTTCTCCTCTTTCTCTCTCTCCCTAGTAGCTACTCTCATAGTAAAAATAAGATTGATAAAACTAACTGCTAGTAGGTAGACATGTGTACGTGCATACGTGTGTGTGTGTGTGTGTGTGTGTGTGTGTGTGTGTGTGTGTGAGAGAGAGAGAGAGAGAGAGAGAGAGACTAATAAAGTTGTATTAACATGTGCAAAGGAGCCAAAGAGCCTATGAGACCAAAGAAAATCAATGCAATGAAAATCTTGTAGCCTCATGGGAGGAGGTGACTGCAACTAAAGTAAATAAAACAAAAACCTTACCGATGTAAGACATAAGTCTTTTCTATGTGTATGAATCTAGACTATTAGTCATTGGTAGAAAGGACCCAGAGTATTGACAGATAAGGTGTAGTGTAGGAGGGAGATGTGGAGGAGTGAAGCATTGACGTGGCACGTGTGATTGCATGCATTGGTATGGAGGTGGGTGGCCGAGGTGCCTCTCGCACATGTAGGCGGGCGGGGCGGTGACGTCCAAAGGATGGCAGGAGTCTGGGAGTAGATTGATGAAGTTGGTGATGGAGGCTCGGGGGGATTGTGGGGAAGGGAGTAGGGGGTAGCAAATATCTAGATGGATCGGGACCTTCCTTGTACTCTAATCCCTTCAGCCCATTAGGAGTAGATGACAGCAAAACATCCCATTAGGGACCTTCCTTGTACTCTAATCCCTTCAGCCCATTAGGGGGTCGCTGACTCTTACACTCGTGTCTCCCACTACCTTAATAGTGGAAAATTTCATCAATGCTTTTAATTGGATAGACTCTTTTGCACTGTATAAGTTCACCCACTTTTATTAGTGCAATGCTAGTGAAGTCGTGTGAACAATGCTTGAAAAAACCATATTTGTCAACCAATCAAAATAAGGACAACTTTTAAATATATCCCATTTTTGTTCCCAAAATCTCTACTATATTTCGGTTTTATAACTAAAATATATGAAAAATTCTTTCTCAAAATAAGGACTACTTAAAATCTCATCTCATCTCATATTTCTTAATTCTGGGCGATAAAAATACACTAGAATGTCATTTTTTTCGAGCACAATGACTATCCAATAAAAAATCAGCATTAAATGCTAAAGAAACTATCAACACTCACACGGAATGCATGAGTTAGTTTTCTCTGGGAGTCATTGCTCCTAGAGTCCTGGCTTTTTGTTTTTCTATGGAGCACTAAGGCTTTATTCTAAAGTTGTGCATGTGCACTCTCTCTAGGCATTGTGTGGAGCATGTCGTCTCCTTGAAGAAAAATATCCACAAACGGTTCAAAATTCTGATTTAAAAAAATGGACACCATTTCCAAAATTGGGCAAAAGGTGTTTCGTTTTGAGAGGTCAAAAAGGTTCGCATTTCAGAGGTTTCATTTTGACAAAACACAGATTTTTTTAAACTATGGAAATTCCTGCAACCCCTCGCCCATCCATTTGGACATCAACTTTCTTCATAGGGAAAGATATAAGCACCTAGTCATCTCAATAATATTCAAGGATTTTAATATTGCTCATACAAAATAAAAAGTGCTCTGTTATCAAAAAGAAAATCCGTACAATTAAATAGCGAATCAAACTTAAGGTGGATTTTTCTTTTCTTTTTGTAAACAAGGTAGTAAAACCAACAAAGCCAATGAGGCCATAGCTCAAGCGGTAGAGGTGTTTGTCTAAGACAAGGAGGTCCTAGGTTCAAAACCCCACATGCTACATGTTGCTTCCTTGTCGGCATCATCGCATACTCAAGGATTCAACAAGCGCCTACAAGTAGATAAACATGGTAACTACAGCAGGAACTTGGGCCTAAGGCCAGTCCCGGGAAAAAAAAAAAACCAAGACTATATTGCAAATCATGTAGCCCAGGGTTTAAATCTCTAGGTAGGGTTCGTACCCATGTTCAAACCCCAGTAGGTGGAGGTTGCAATGTTTCCTATCACTACTAAATTGAATACATCTCCCTCTTACAAAAACTAAAAGACAACACTGTCCAACTTAGAACAAAGTATCCACCAATAAAGCGGGTATCCTGCCACAGTTCACAAGACTCGTATACATTTAGAATGATACATCGAATCTTTCCTTCAACTGTTGACAACCATCCAAAGGCAACAACATTGTCTTTCAAGTGATGGAATCACATTGATCAAAATAGAACACCGGCATCAAGTGGAACATTTCCCAAAATGGCATGCACACGCGCTTTTTCAAGTGAGCGCACGGGCGCACGTACACAGTAGTCATCATGTAGCATCATAGCCAAGCACACACAGTAGGAAGTGCGAGCTTTTACAAGTGAGCAGGCGTGCAAACACACCTAGTAGTAGTCGTGTAGCGTCATAGCCAAGCACCAAGCCATGGGACCACATGATCCATATAACAGCACCAATTTGCAAAGCAATGGACTTGAACCCAGGATCTCTAGATTAAAAGCCCTAAGGTACCTTGCTCCAACAGCACTCCACACACACACGAGAGAGAGAGAGAGAGAGAGAGAGAGAGAGAGATTCTAGTTTCTTGCAAAAAGCCAAAAAAGTAATCCCACAATACCACATACAACATTGTCACTCCAATACCAAAGCTCTACCGTGTTAACTATGTTCTTAATCCAATACCAAATCTCTTCTGTGTTGGCTATGTTGACTTGCTACTTCAGTAGCTTAAAGCAAAAGAAAATCCAGCAGTTCACAATCCCACCGTAATCGCTATAATCCCAGCATACTGTACACAAAAGGTTGGATAAACCAATAGCCACTTGTAGTGCTACAGGCAAAGAAAGCTATGAACTAGCAGGTGAATGTGCTTCCAGTGGCAGCTTTGCTTGTTGAAGCATCTCCAAAACTTTCTTCATTCGAGGCCTTTTCAAAGGAGAAACATTTGTGCACAACAAGGCCACCTTTAGAACAGCTAGCATCTCCTGGCGAGAAGTAAACGACTGAGTGCTGATTCTGGCATCCAAGATCTGCTCAGGCATCTCACCTCTAGATGATGCTCCATGGACCCATCTTACAAGATCCAAGCCATCCCCAAAAGATTCATCGACCGGGCGTCGGCCAGTGAGAAGTTCCAATAGAACAACACCAAAGCTGTAGATATTGCTGGCTGATGTCACACGCATAGTAAATGCATACTCTGCCACAAAGCAAAGGGAATGAATGTTAAAGAGCCAGTAAGTGTATTCATAAAGCATAAAACCAGTGTGCGAAAGAGGCACTGCAGTGTCACATATTTAGTGATTGGGCACTTTGCAACAAGGCAAAGAAAGCGTAAGAAAACCACACCTGGAGCAATGTAGCCAAATGATCCAGCCACTGCACTTATGCTCCCTGTGTGCTTAGAGGGATCCAACAGCTTGGCAACCTCCATGTCTCCTACTTTTACCTCAAAATTAGGACCCAGAAATATGTTGTTTGAACTGACATCCATGTGCATCATGGGAGGATTGCAAGAGTGGTGAAGAAAAGCTAAGCCTTGAGCTGCTCCTATGGCTATTTCATACCGACTGGACCAAGCTAGCAAGCTTTCAAAATTCCTATGAAGCTTTTGGCCAATGCTACACGAGGGTACAAAATCATAGACGATGATGGCAAGATCATTTTCTAGGTAATAGCCCACCGGTTGCATAATGTTCTCATGTGAGAACTTCCACATTTTATCCAGCTCAAAAATCACCTTTCTTTGATGGATAACTATACCTTTCTCTGCTGAATTGAGTTTTTTGGCAGCTAGGACTAAACCTGAGGGCATGACTGCCTTGTAGATAGTGCTGAAATGATTACTGCTGATGACATTGGAATTGTTGCCGATCGCTTCCTTGATACTGTCAAAATCAATGGCTTGTTCGACATCATAGGAGAAGAGGCGGCTGATTGTGACTGGTGGTGTTGGATCTACTGCTGATGAAAAATAATGCTTGTGCATAACACCAATAGCTATGCCAGATATGGTTATCAATACTACAGCTGCACAAGCTATGGCAATCCCAGCAATCTTCCAGAAGGTAAGAGTGTTTTGCTTAACTTTGGAGCTGTGGGATGCATCCCCACATGGAGGCAAAGGACCACCACAGAGTCCAGTATTATTAGCATAACTGCTGTAGGAGCTGTTTGCTAGTGGACCACTCAATGGCACAGCCCCAGTCAAGAGATTGTTAGAGAAGTTCCAGTCCAGTAAACTCGACATGCCGGTCAGGGCGGAAGGAATCGGTCCTGAAAGTTGATTGTGTGAGAGATCCAAGGAGACTAGCTTGACTAATTTCCCAAGGCTATCTGGAATGCTCCCTGTCAACTCGTTGAAGCTGAGATTTAGTGAAACTTGAAGGTTGAAGAGGTTTCCAATCTGTGGGGGAATGCTTCCAGTTAGATGGTTCTCTCCCAACAGCAGCTCCAATAGCTGTGCACAATCACCGATTGACGAAGGGATTGGCCCAGACAAGGAGTTATCATCCAGTCGTAAGGAAGCAAGTTTGGGCAAAGTGCAAATGTTATCTGGTAGAGGTCCAGTCAATCGATTCTCACTGAGGTCAAGCAAACTCAGATTTCTGCACAGTGAAAGTTCTCGTGGGATCGCTCCTGAAAAATAATTGTTGGATAACAGGAGTTCCTGAAGGGAAAAAGCCTGACTTAATTGGGTAGGGATGTCACCACTTAGGGAGTTGTGAGCAAAGTTGAGAAGGCTCAGACTCTTCCAGCTGCTGATATTCGGAGGAATTTGACCAGACAAATTATTCTGGTCAGCTTCAAAGTAGACAAGGTTTTGGAGCTGCCCAAAGCTCTCAGGAATTCTTCCGTTGAGAGAGTTTTCCCCAAGTCTCAAATTAGACAGAGCAGTGCATGATCCCAAATCTCCAGGGATGGTACCATTCAGGAAATTGCTGGTCAGAACAAGCACATTTAGCATGCCCGACGCACAAATGCCTTGCGGAATGGGTCCTCCCAAAAAATTTGATGCCAGATTGACAGACTTGAGGGTAGGTATGCTCAGTGATGGGATTGGCCCACTAAGGTTATTCCGGTAGGCTAAGAAGCTTTCTAGGTTGAGAAGGTCACTGATGCCTTTTGGAATGGGGCCTGTGAGGTAGTTCTTTGAGAGAGACAACGCTGTGATGGCCTTCAGGTTAACGAAATCTGCAGGTATGCCGCCAGTCAGCTGGTTGGAATCAAGGGTGAGTTTTTGAAGTAAGGTGAGGTTGCCAATGCCAGCTGGGATGGAATCCCTGAGGCCGTTTTGCGAAAGGTCTAGGGTTCGAAGTTGGTTAAGCTTTTGTAATCCAGTAGGAATGGAACCAGAGAGGTGATTGGAGCTCAGATTGAGAGTGGAAAGACGGGTGCAATTGTAGAGACTGAGCGGGATGTTACCTGTAAGAGAGTTATTAGACAGGTCGAGTGTAGTGAGGGACAGCAGGAGGCCGATGTCCGTAGGGATGGTTCCGCCCAGATCGAAGCCGGAGAGAGAGAGGCCGATCACGTCGGAGCCGCTGCAATTCACTCCCTTCCAGTTGCAGGGGTTGCTGCTGTTGCTCGTGTTCCAGGAGCCCTTGCCCTTCAGATTCAGAAGCAGATCCCGCAAGGTCGTTTCATCCAGAGAGGACGACCACTCTGTGCAGAAGAAGAAACACAGCAACAGCCAAACCCTAACTTGAACGCTAAAATCTTGCCCGGTGAAGCCCCGGCCCATTCTTCCCCCTGTTGTTTGTCTCGTTCTAATCTTTGTGTGGCAAATCTACTAGTAGCAGGAGAGCATATGCCCCTACGCAACTTCGCTGCGTCTATCACGCAGCTCTCATCTGCTCATGATGAAACCCTAGCAGAAAGCTTAGATCGTTAGCTAAACTCAAAACCCGGATCATCAAAACCAGGTTGTTGGCCCTTGGGGGAAAGGGTTGTGGGCTGCTGTGGGCGGCGACGGGCGAGACCGCAGGAAGACTCGGGCGCCCAGGTCAAGGGAGCAGCCGTTCGGAAAACGGCATTCTAGTGTACCGGCCAGCGTTAAGAAAAACGTTTTATTTTTTAAGGAATGACTTTCCACACATATAGTAGAGATTTCAGAAACAAAAATCGGATAAATTTTAGAGTTGTCCTTATTTTGATTAGTTGAACTATCCGGAGTCGGAGTCGGAGTCGGAGTCGGAGTCGGAGTCGGAGTCCATAGTGTGCGGCAAGTCAAAAAAGCAAGAAGAAGGGGGCACACTGTGGGTCCGAGGTAAGGCAGGGTGTGACCTGACTGGCCTCCTCCAACTTTGAAGAAGGTAGAAAAGTAGTAAAGCCAAGTTGCTCATTTGCTACTCTCTCTAAGTGCACACTTCGACTTTGCTTGAATTTTTTCGAGGAAGAATATTTCCTTCTCGTATCAATTTTAAAAGGCTTTTTATGAAGACTGAACAAGTTTTAGGCTAAGGTAGACCTATCTTTCCCCCACATTGGTCTAACTTAGCCTAGTACTCTTCAAAACAAAAAAACAAAAAAAACTTATTCAAATTTTAAAACTCAATTATTAAAGTGTGAAGACAATATTTGCTCAAAATTACAATTTCTCATCAAGTCACACGGTGAAAAGGATTGATGTAATGCTACAATAAAAAATAATGCTCTAGATTGTGTTAGGAAAATTCTTACACACATCAAATTGAAAAAAAAATATGGACTAGAATTTTTGCTCGACTTGAAAGTAATGTTTTTCAAAATCACTTATAGAACAAGTTGATGCGTAGATTTTAGGAGGAAAAAGTGATCAAGGCGAAGATATCTCCGTTATTTTCACTGTTTGGGAAAAAAAATCTAGCATTGCTCTAGACTCTCTAACTAGGGTTGAGTTTTGACGCATGTATTGCAAGTCTTCAATTGTTTTAGCGTGAAGAAATTTTGTTCCTTGCCAAAGAATATAATAATTATATGTTTTTTAAGAGAGTTTTTTTTTACTTTGATGGGCAAGGCTTGTGTGTTACCACTTTACTTTGCAATAATTGCCCACCAATGCCTCTTACACCCAAACTCCCCTCACCAACTAATTGCACACATAGGGTTTTGCACTCTGGCTATGTGTAATCACCTTACGTTGACGCATCTCACATGCTAGCACATGCCCATCCTAAAGCTTTTCATGGAGGGATGGATATGGGCATTACCTAGTCATTATAGGTACATAGCATCTTTCTAGGGGGTTTGTCATCTCACTAGATAGCAAAGTGTTAAGACATTCCATTCCTCCCTCTTCTAGTTAGATAGTTGGATCCCGGGGGCTTCACCTAAAAATATGTAAGTGCAGCACTTGAGTTCATCAGGAGGGGTATATTAATTTAAAAAAGTTACAGAATTGGAAGAGGTTTTGACCAATTTTTTAAAAAAACATAAGTTTATAAAGAACAAGGGAATCATTTTATTCACAAAAGTATGTAAGTGTAAGGGGTTTTTTTAATACTCCTTGAAGGCACATGAAACATAGGATTTCTTCATAATGCACCCCCTGAGCGTTGGATGAGGTGTAAGGTTGATTATGGAGACATATCCATTCCTCCCTCTTCTATCTGTCACCTAGAAGAGACTCACTTGGCTAAAATTAATGATTTCACCACACGAAGCTACACACTCATATGCGGGATTGCTCCCACCATTCCCACCTATGAAGCTACATACTCCTACGTATTTCCATGGGATTGCTCTCACCATTTTCACCTACTCTGAAAACTATTCCATATCCATAATGAAAGAGTGCACAGAGCGGAAGCAGAGTGGCACTAGAATGTGGTGAACAGAGAGTGCAAGAGAGAGAGAGATATGGAGCAAACTATGCTGAATATACTGAAACAGCCCCAAGCAAGAGACAGTGTTAGTCTCATAAGTGAGGGAGCAAATATGTACAAGACTGAATGAGAAATGAGAGGCCAGCACCCACTATTTATAGTGGGGAAGTGTTGGCCGACTGGAGCTCATATACAGGCCGACTGGAGCTGTTGGACATTGCCAATTGGAAAAATGCCATGGCTGGGAAAAATCCCAGAAAAATAGTAAAAAAGGGGCGGCCAGCCCACAAGCAAGGGCCATACAAAAGGGGACCAAATGGGCACCATAAAGGGCAGAAACTGGGGATGAAAGTGCTAACACCCCCTCTCAGCACCAGATGCTGAACAAACTCCGAGAATCGGAAGATGAGGAGCCAAGGAAGCCTGAGAAACCGGCTTGGTGAACAAATCTGCAGCATTCTCCGCGGAAGGACAATACTCCAAACGCAAATCTCCAGCAAGAACCCGTTCATGAACATAGTGATACTGAATATCAACATGTTTCGTACAAGCATGAAACACAAGGTTCTTGTTGGCGATGGCGATGCAACTCTGATTGTCACACCAAAGAAGAGTAGATCCGGTAGGAGGACAGTCGAGCTCCTCCAATAATCTCCACAACCATATCGCCTCACATGCAGCATAACAAACTGCACGGTACTCCGCCTCGTTAGAGGAAAGCACCACATTAGGCTGCTTTTTACTGCTCCACGAAATGGCTCTAGACCCAAGTGAAAAAACACAACCAGTGAACGCCGAGTATCTAGATCTCCAGCCCAGTCTGAGTCAGACCATCCAACAAGAGTGCGTCCTTGGCCATAAAAGATGCCAAAATCTAGAGTGCTGTTGGAATTAGGGTTGCAGGAATGCACACACAACTTCAAGAAGATGAGGAAGCTTGAGCACAACACAGTAGTGTATTATGAGTGCCAAAAATGAAAGATAACAAGCCCTAGAAGATAATGGGCGTATATACAATGCACGGGGGAAAAAACCTCCTAGTGAGGGAAAAAGTGCCCCGGCGGTCCTGAGTGTGTTCACACACATCACTACTATAATATGGTAACAAATCCCCCCTAGAGTGATGCGGTGAACAAGAGCTAGCACTCATGTATAGGGAAGTGTCTAGCTATGTGGACGAATCCACAAAAGGGAGTAAGCCCAAAGCTTTGCGAAAAGCTTCGAACTTCTCACGAGGCAGAGCCTTTGTGAAAAGGTCTGCAAGGTTATCCTGTGTTGGCACATAAGCCAAACTGATCTCTCCTGCAGAGAGTCTCTCCCTGACATAATGGTAGTGCACCTCAATGTGCTTCGTACGAGCATGGAACACTGGGTTCCGCGCAACTGCCAATGCGCTCTGACTGTCAGTGAAGATGGTGGTGGCAGATGGCTGCCCAACACCCAAATCAGCCATAAGGCGTCTGAGCCACACACACTCAACCGTAGCTGTGAAAGCTGCCCTGTACTCAGCTTCACAACTAGAAGTGGCCACAGTAGGCTGCTTCTTGCTCAACCATGATATGCATGAGCTTCCAAGCATGAAGCAAAAACCACTCGTGGACACGCGTGTGTCATAACAACCAGCCCAGTCAGAATCTGAAAAAACATGTAAATCTGGCGGCAATGATCCCCCTTGGGATAAAACAACCCAAGATGCCGAGTACCACTCAAATAGCGAAAGATACGCTTCACTGCCTGCCAATGCTTAATGCCTGGGCTATGCATAAATCTGCTCACCTGTGAGACTGCAAACTGAATGTCTGGCCTCGTAATGCATACATAAATGAGGCAACCAACAGCTGTCTGATAGAGTGTGACATCAAAGTGATCTCCAGCATCATGAAGACTCAACTTCAAACCTGTCTCCATTGGAGTAGCAATAGGCTTGCAGTCTTCAAGGCCAAATCTCCGCAACAATGTTTCAATATACTTTGTCTGACACAAAGCGATACCTCCATCACACTGCTTAAATTGTATCCCCAAATAATGATGCAAATGCCCCAAATCTGACATCTCAAAAGAGGCATTCAAATCAGCCTTAAAATCAGCAATATGACTCTCATTTGGTCCTGTGAGCAGCATGTCATCGACATAGAGAGCAATGATTAGATGTACACCATCCACACGTTTAACATACAAAGTGCTTTCTGTTGGACTATTCTGAAACCCATGTGCAGTCAAATATGCATGTATTTTTTCATACCAAGCTCGTGGAGCTTGCTTTAAACCATATAAAGCCTTGTTTAACCTGCACACTTTGTTTTCCTGCCCTCTTTGAACAAAACCACGAGGCTACGATACATACACCTCCTCATGCAAATCTCCATTTAAGAACGCAGTCTTTATGTCCAGCTGATGTACATTCCAACCATTATGAGCTGCTAATGCACAGATGCTACGAACAGTGGTCATACGACATGTGGGAGCAAAAGTCTCATCAAAATCAATGCCCTTCTCTTGAGCATAACCTTTTGCAACAAGCCTAGCCTTATGGCGATCCACTGTGCCATCAGGCTTACGCTTCAATTTGTATACCCACTTAGTGCCAATGGCCTTCTTGCCAGGGGGCAAGTCACATAAAGACCATGTACTATTCTTCATAATAGCATCGTATTCTGCTTGCATAGCAGCCATCCAATTTTCTGAACTTTGTGCCTCATCAAATGAAACAGGCTCACTTTCATCGCACATACTAGAAACAGCCAATGCATAACAATCTGACGCATAAGAGGCACCATGAGAGCCAGAACGAGTGCGACTAGACAAAGGGGCATCCAACTTGCTGTCACGCAAAGTCTGCACCAGCCATCTAGGCATATTCCTAGAGCCCTCAATCTCTTGTCTCTCATCCTCAAGTGCATCATGCACATCTGCATCAGATATAGACTGATCTGTGCCATCATTTAAAACCTGCATAGGCTGAAAAACTGCCTCATGAGGTATTGCACTTGACTGTGCACCACTGAAAAGAGGCAACAATGTATCATAGACATCACGTGAGTTGATATCTGTCTCCTTAGTACATGAAACCAAGGGCTGAACTGCATCTTCCACAAATACAACATCACGGCTAACCAAAATGCGCTTTGTCTGTGGATGATACAAACGATAGCCTTTGCTCTCAGCACTATATCCAACAAAAATACATTTGACAGCTTTGTCATCCAATTTTCTGCGATGTTGCACAGGCACTAATGCATATGCCAGGCAACCAAAAACACGTAAATGGCCAACAGATGGCTTGCGGCTATGCCAAGCCTCATATGGAGTGACAACCTGTAATGCTTTGGTGGGACACCTGTTTAGTACATAAGTGGCACACATGACAGCCTCAAGCCAAAAACCATGTGGTAGACTTTGACTCTTAACCATACATCTTGCCATTTCCATGAGAGACCTGTTTTTTCTCTCAGCCACACCATTTTGCTGTGGTGTATACGGCACTGTACATTGGTGTTTTATCCCACGCTCAGCCAGAAATGCATTAAATTCTGAAGACATATACTCCCCCCCTCGATCTGAACGGAGGGTGCCCATCTTACTTTCTGACACATTTTCAGCCACCAT
Organism: Cibotium barometz; assembly: GCF_041138505.1. NCBI lineage: Eukaryota > Viridiplantae > Streptophyta > Polypodiopsida > Cyatheales > Cibotiaceae > Cibotium > Cibotium barometz. Next base: position 54,313,454 of record NC_141054.1, read on the forward strand.
AACCAAAAACTGTTTGAAGCACAAAAACACTTCGGACTTTGCCTTCAAAGGATATACCCATGCATGCCTGGTAAAATCATCAATGAAAGTCACGAAGTAAAGGTAGTTTCCAAATGATGGAGTTTGCATGGGACCACAAACATCACTGTGAACAAGCTGCAATCTGCGTTCAGCTCTCACTGATCCATCTTTGGGAAAGGAAGCACGCTGCATTTTACCCAATATGCAGCCCTCACAAACATGCTTGACAGGTGCCTCAAGCTTAGGCAAAGAAGACACCATTTCAGATTTCTGCAGGCGCAGCAAACTTGCAAAATTCAGATGACCAAAACGTGCATGCCACAGTTTTGCATCTGAAATAGCCTGCGTATCCATAATAGCACATGCTGAATCCTCTACACATTTGCCATCCATATTGAGCTTATACAGCCCTCGACATAGTGAACCAGATGCTACAATGATGTCACCACAAGAGAGATCATGAACAGTACATCTGTCATCCACAAATTTTACAACCAAACCTGTTTTGGCAAATGCGGAGACTGACAGCAGATTCTTTTTGATCCCTGGCACATACAATGCATCAAAAAGTGTAAAGGTGTTGCAATTTGCAACATTCAGCACAATCTGTCCAACTCCTTTAACGGGATAAGAGGAGTTATTGGCACAAGTGACAGTATTCCCTGTGGGAGCAGACTCAAGGAAAGTGAATAAACTGCGCTGCGAGGTGATATGCTTAGTGGCACCACTGTCAAAGTACCATACATCTGAATCTACTGCAGACATACATGTGTCATGCAAAGATGGGTCATAACTGCACTGCGCATTGAATGCCCATTCTGTATCTTGAACAACATTAGCAGATTCATTGTTAGAAGGAGAGGCATCTGCAACAGCCATACCAGCCTCTTTCTTCTTAGCCTCTTTCGCAGCCAGCTTAGGACACGCTTTGATGACATGATCATTTCCCTTACAGTACTTGCAAAATGTCTTCTGTTTGTTACCCTTCTTCTCATCTTTGTCTTCCTTCTTTGGTTGCGCAGCATTTGCAGATTTCTGCTTACTAGAAGAAAAGCCAGCTTTACCTTTCCCGCTCATCTGACTAGCAACGAAAGCTTGATCTGTGACACGCATAATATTCCTGTTTTGCCTTGACTGGTCTTCTTGTAGCAAAACAGAAACTAACTCCTCAAATGATAAGGCATTGGGATTGCCTTTCATCATCAAGCGAAGAGTGGAAGCAAAACCCTGATAAGAATCTGGTAGACCATTCAAAACAGTCTGCACAAGTGAACTGTCTGACAGGATTTCATCTGCAGAAATGAGCTGCTCTTTGAAATCCTTGATCTTTGTCAAAAAGCTATCCATAGAATCACCTTCGTTCATATGCTCACTCTCCAACTGTTTTCGGAGGTAAGCAACACGAGCCTCATTTCTTGCCTGATACAATGTGGCAAGTACATCCCAAGCATCCTTAGAAGTCCTGCAGGAGCGAATATGTGGGATAATGGTACGTTTGACAGACAGCGCAATCAAGGCATGAGCCTGCGCATCTCTACCATCCCAACGAATCTGCTCTGCTGAAAGTGGTGGTTCTCGAACAGCTGCTACAGCACTTGTGCCTGCACCATCATCAACAGTACCTGTTTCTGATGTGTTTGCAGCATTCCCAGCCACAATAGGACGTGCATCAATACCCTGCACAATGTTCCATAACCCCTTTGCTACCAATACATGTCGCATCATATATGCCCACAATGGATAGTTGGTGCCATCCAACTTATCCTCAGCAGCCAACATGCGGAATACATCATTGTTGTCAGCCATGGCCAATGACTGTACTACTAGATGTAAATGCTGTCTGCAAGAGGTAAACCTGTATAAAATCGATCTGTGCTATGTAGCACAGCCCAAAACAGACGAATGGGCACCTGTCCTGCAGATTTTAATCTTGACAGAAAATCTGCACAGTAGGACGATTTTGCCTGCGCAGTACTTGGAATGCAAAAACGAAGGGCGAAATGACTTCAGATCAAAATTCTGAAACGAACCAGCCCTACGGGCTTTCCCACGGCATATACTAACCTGCAGACGCTCGTGAAACCTCGTCGCAATCGGAGGAGATGAAGCGGCAGGTGCCGGTGATGCTGCCCGGGAGGAGGAAGCCTGCTCTGATACCAATTGTTGGAATTAGGGTTGCAGGAATGCACACACAACTTCAAGAAGATGAGGAAGCTTGAGCACAACACAGTAGTGTATTATGAGTGCCAAAAATGAAAGATAACAAGCCCTAGAAGATAATGGGCGTATATACAATGCACGGGGGAAAAAACCTCCTAGTGAGGGAAAAAGTGCCCCGGCGGTCCTGAGTGTGTTCACACACATCACTACTATAATATGGTAACAAGTGCCACGCAAGTACCGAAGAACTCTGAGAGCACACCGCCAATGCTGCTGACGGGGTTTGGATGAGAAGGAACTCAATAAACTAACTGCGAAGCATATGTCCAATCGGGAGTAGGTCAACCATACCAAACAACCGATGAGAACCCGATACTGTCCGTGATCAGTCCCTGGAGAAGCATCAAGTGAAGAAAGCTTCTCACCAATATCCATAGGAGAAGATACTGGTTTGCACCCAGTCATCTAAAATCTGTCGAGAATCTCCCGAGTGTACTTCTGCTGAGAGAAGAAAATGCCCTTCGAGGTCTACCAAATCTCAAAGCCAAGAAAATAATGTAAGAGGCCCAGATCCGTCATCTCAAACTCTCTCCAAAGCATCCATAACAGAATGGATCCGCACAGAATAAGAACCTGTAAAGATGAGGTCATCAACATGGACCACAATGATAACAATCAACCCCCTCTCAAGGAGGATATAAAGGTTCGAATCTGCATGAGAACGGCGCAGGCCGAGCTTCTGAAAGAACTCATCAATCCGCTCGTACCAAGCCCGGAGCCTGCTTTAGACCATATAAAGCCTTCTTCAGCCCCGCCGGTACACATGATCCTGTTTGCCCGGAACAACAAATCCTGGCGGGCTGATCAATATAAACCTCCTGCGTAAGCTCTCCATTCAAGAAAGCCGACTTGACGTCCATCTGGAAAACGGGCCATCTATGATGTCCTGCAAGTGCAAGAACGGTGCGAATGGTAGTCATCCGGGCCGTCGGGGCGAAGGTCTCATCGAAGTTGACACCACGGCGCTGAGCATAACCCTTGGCAACCAACCTCGCCTTGTGCTTGTCCAAGCTGCCATCAGCTCAGAACTTTGATTTGAAAATCCAACGCACACCAATCACCTTACGCTGCAGAGGCCGAGGCACCAAAATCCAAGTGCCATTCTGTTCGATAGCATCCAGCTCTGTTTGCATAGCATGATGCCAAGACTCATGTGAAAGAGCCTCGTCTACAGAAGCGGGATCAGAAGGACCATTAATGATTGTAGACATAAGAGCATATTTTAACAAACATGTTGCCCTCATGAATTTGTTTCCCTGTAACTCTGGGGAAGAACGCCGAAGAGAACCAGGCGGAGGAGGAGAAGGAAGCTCACATAACCCAGAGTCACGAACTGTCTGATAATACCAACCAGGTTCAGATCTGCGCGAACTCGCCGGAGGAGGAGCAGGGTCATCATCATCTGACTGAGAATCCTTAGCTGGAGGTGTAACAGTACAGCGGGAGCAGGAGGAGGAGGAGGAGAAGGAGAAGGAGGTGTAGGAAGAAGAAGCTCACCACCCCCCTCTGAAGATGTAGGAGTCTCGTCAAACACCACATCACGGCTCACAACAACTTTACCGGCTTGAGGATCATAAAGACGATATGCATTGGACACAGTGCTGTATCCAAGAAAAGTCATGCGCTGAGACTTCGAGTCCAACTTGGAGCGGTGCTCCTTAGGCACATGAACATACGCCGTACATCCAAATATCCGGAAATGAACAACGGAGGGCTTCTCACCATAGAAAGCCTCATATGGAGTTTTGTCGGGAAGAGCAGTAGTAGGAGACCTATTCTGAATGTAGACAAAAGTGGAAGCCGCCTCAGCCCAGAAACGTCGAGGTAATGAAGAATGCTCAAGCATAGCACGGGCCATCTCCATAACGGTCCTGTTCTTCCTCTCAGCAACTCCATTCTATGATGGAGTATATGCTATAGTAAGCTATCTCCGAATGCCATGTGTCTTGCAATATTGCTGAAACTCCTGGGATGTGAACTCACCCCCTCCATCGGTCCTGAGAGCCTTGACCGAGTGACCGGTCTCTTTTTCCACCTCGGCTTTCCAATCACAGAAGTGATGAAAAGTCTCATCCTTGGTCTTCAAAAAGAAAACCCAAGGATATCTGGTAAAATCATCCACCATCACGAGCATGTACAATGCCTTACTCAAAGACGCGGTACTCAACATAGGACCACATAAGTCTGCATGAATGAGAGCAAGTGATATCGAAGATCTGTGTGTCGCCTCCTTCGAAAAGGCGGCTTGGTGTTGCTTCCCGTGTCAACAAGAGGAACAAGCAGAAGACGGAGCCTTGATGGTCAATAATCCATCAACCAACCCATCCTTCGAAGCTCGCTACAGAAGCTGATAGCTCAAATGGCCAAACTGAGCATGCCAAAGAGCAGAAGAAGCACCAGAAGAAAGCAGAGCGGTTAATTTGTAGAGGCCACTATCTTGGACTCTCTGAGCCAAGATGCTACCAGTCGCCTTATCACGAATGGTAATCTCAACGAGAAAAGATCACCTCCGCACCCTGAGCTGTAAGAGCACTCACAGACAAAAAATTAAAAGCCAAATCTGGAATATACAAAACGTCAGAGAAGTACCTCTTGTCCTCGTCAGAACGGAAGATGGGGATACTGCCATGACCATGCACTGGCATAGAAGAAGAATCACCTAGAGTGATCTTGCCTGATCTGGCAGTGAAGTCCTCGAACCAATCTCGATGGGGTGTCATATGAGCAGTAGCACCGCTATCAACAATCCAAGACCGTGACTGAGAAGTCACAAGAGCAAGTATACGCCGAGTACCTGCTAAGAGAAGAGTTCCATCATCCTTCTTGGGTTGAGACACCACCGTTGAGGAAGAGTTCTTTACTGCTTCATCACGCTTCTTCTTGTGACATTGGGGTGACTTGTGACCCTTCTTGCCATAATAATGACATTCAATGTCCTTATTCTTTGAAGATTTGTTGTCTTTATCCTTATCGGAATCCTTGGAGTTCTTGTCAGAACCCCCTTTACCTTTCTTTTGTTGAGTCTTCCCTTTATCTCGTGCTGCCAAAGCTCCATCAGGGCCACCGGAGGTGCCAGTCCGCTCCTCAAAGCGAGACTCTATCTGCATAATGGAGGCGAGAACTTCCTCCCAAGTAACTGGAACAGGACGAGGAGAAGAAACCAGAGAACTGAAAGTATGCATCAAACCTCTCTGGAAGTTTGGAGAGCAACCGAATAGCCATATCCTCTCTGGAGATGTCCTTGCCACAAACAGCAAGCTCGTCCCGGAGATCTTTCATCTTTGAGATGAAAGCAGATAAAGATGGAAATGCGAAAACTGATAAGTTCATAAGTTGCTTTTCCAATGCCAAAATCCGACCCGGAGACTTAATCTCATAGAGATCTGCAAAAGCCTTCCAAACTTCATGTGCAGCATCTGCTGTACGCACATGAGAGAGAACAGCATCCTGACAGTTCAACATCAGGAAGGAGAAAACACGTCGATCATTGCCAAATATCAATTTGTGCCTGAGTCACACCACCGAAAGCAAGGGTGGGAGGGGTGGCATTGGCCGGTGTAACAAGCCAATCCCAGAGATCCATGCCACACGCAAGGCTGATTTCACCTTCACCTTCCATAGGGTGTAGTTGGAACCATCCAACTTGGCAGACTCAGCAAACATATAAAGAGAAGTGGGAGCAGCCATCACAAAAGCTTGGGCTCAATCTCAAGAAATGCACAAACTCTGAAGAAAAAAGTGTCCTCCACAGGTACCAAGAGTGCCACGAAAGCCTGCAACACCACAAGCCCCCTCTGCAAAGGGAAAGGACCACTGGAGAGGAAAATGCAGCAGTGAACAAGTGCTGTCCTGTAGAAAACAGGCCGCCTATAGTCCAATCTCCAAGTGGACAATGAAACGATGATCAATAAGAGCCAGACGGCTGAATCGGTGAAGCCAATCTGAAGAAAAAATGACCAGTAGAGTGCTATCCAAAAAACGCAACAGCAAAAGCTATGGATCTGGAAGAAAAACACAGAGGAGAAGGTGCTGAAAACAGGGCTGAATCTAGGGCAGCAGAAAGGTTGCGAGTAAAAAAGGGGTGGCCAGCCCACAAGCAAGGGCCATACAAAAGGGGACCAAATGGGCACCATAAAGGGCAGAAACTGGGGATGAAAGTGCTAACACATAATCCATCTACAAAAATGCTTATTTCCTCATATGGTCTCTTTGTTATGAGAGACCAAGTTCTTCTTTCATGATTGTGCTTAACTTGGTGATGCGGGAGAGAAAGGGATGTGGCATGGGTGGAAATCACAATGTGATGTCACAATGCAAATTGGAGATGACAAGTAAATAAGCAAGTCAGGGGGAAAGTTGTGGGTAATTTGAGGGCTAGTTGAGTCTCCAGGCAAATGGTGTGGGGTGTACGATGTGATGTGGCACCAATTAAGGTGTTTTAAGAAGACAAGTCCTTCCTATGTCTAGTCTCTCTACCAAGCTTCTATCTTCAAGGGAATGTTTCCTTGAGGTGGCACCAATTAAGGTGTTTAAGGGTACTCTAGTCTCTCTGCCAAGATTCTATCTTCAAGGGAATATTTCCTTGTGTATATTCCCTTTCCATGCCACCTCAAATGAAAACCTAAATGAGAGAATGTTCACCCATTATGACTGTTACTTGTAATATCTCTCTTCAATCCCTACATTTCCTCAACTAGGTTTCACTCAGTATACTCTATGGTACTCTCGTTTACTTGCTAGCTCCAGTCATTTTCCATTCCCAAAGCTTCACTCTACGATGGAGGCTTCAAATAGAAGGATTTTCTCTACTACTCAAGAGAAACTCTATGTGCTCCCTTTGGAACCTTTGGAATAATCTTTACATGCAGGATAACATGGCACTTCCTTCATCCTATTGCAATTCCATGTAAAAACTTTCCTTCCAACACCCCCTTCCAATTAGAGCTTCCATGTAAAATTTTCCTTCCAACACCCCCTTGCAATTAGAGCTTCCAATTGGAGCACATAGAGGGAAGTGGCATGGGATCATGAACTGCGGATTTGAAATCATCATGAGAAACCTAGAATTGCTAGCATTGCTCATGATGTGTTTGAGATTGCACCACAAAATAATTGATGGTCACCCACATGTGCCTTGCATGTCCCCCCTCTGTTAGGGACTACTAGCACCTTGTTGGAGTGCAAACATTTGCATCTGCTAGTGACAGAGGATAATGTTGTTAGATAGGTCTCCACTCAAACCAACTAACCCTTCCTACCACAATAGACAAGCTTCGGGGGAGTTCAAGATATTAGGGGTCTTTGGATAATGTTGCTAGAGTCCACTGAGCCCAACCAACACTTCCTTCCATAATAGACAAGCTCTAGGGATGTGAAGATAGTAGTAGAGGTCTATACTTATGTTTTCCCATTTTCCAGTACAGTTTCTTTGCATGTGCAGTAACATTGAACCTCTTTCACCCTCTTGTAATCCCCATCATGGAACCTCTTTCATCCTCTTGCAACTCCCATCATCATCCACACAAGATTTAAACCTCCATGTTAAACATCATAAAAACATGAAATAAGAGTGTTTTTTGTTGAAATATAGGAGATCCAAGTATTAGAAGCATGGTAGATTTGATTTTAAAATCCTAAGGTAGAGAGGATTGTCTAGTATTGTGACACATGTGGCTAGACACATGGCTCATATGTATGATAGGTGTGCTATCATATTGTTGTATGGTGTGAGAGAGCTCCCCACTTGGGTGAGAGTTTTCTACTGATGCTATCAAGTTTGTTGGGTGCCACACACTGTGTCTACTCTCGCTCCCTCCTCACTCCATTGTGTTGTGTCCATTCATTGAGTATTATGTGTGTGTGTTAACCACACTAGTTAACATCATTTTTAAGCATGGTTACGCTTCTTGTAACTCATTATTATGTAACCGCAGTAAGCGCTTCATGTAATAGATATATGGGATGACTGAGCTTATGACTTGTGTAATGCCAGTTTACAGGAATAAACCTAGGTATACATAGGGCTAGGAAATCAATTTTGGGCCCCCAATTGTTAAATGAGTGACCGACTATTGTAAAAAGTGAGCTCATGTATAATATAAGTGACTTATGAAATATGAAAAGGGACAATCCCATTATCACAATTGAGTTTTTCCTTCTCTCTCTCCCTCTCACTCTCTTGTGGCTATGGTGGTAGGCTTGTGTTTGTTGATGCTTTCTTGGTTGATTGTGGTTGTGTGCATGTAGGTGATGGTTCTTGTCTTGCTTCCTTTTCTCCCTCTTCTTGTCTTCTTCTTTTTGAGATCACTCTTGCACAAACAAAGGCATGGAGGAGAGGTTGATCTCTCCATAGCTTCCTTCCTCTTTGCTCTTTACCTAGCTTGTGGAAGCTCCATTTGGGTGACACAAGTGTAGGTGGAGTGAGCCCCTAGCGGCCTCACATAGGGGAGTTAACCCTCATAAGGGTTGGCTATATGTTAGTTCCCGAACGGACCACTCCTCTCTTCTTGTCTCCTTCTCTTGTGCAAGGTAGCATGTTGATTTGGTTAACATCTTTGGCGCCACTGCCGGGGATAGGCATTTACCTTAGGGTCCTCCACACTCTGTGACTTGCTAGAGTTATTGCATAGCTCGGTTGGAATGCAAATCCACCGGTGGTTATATCTTTTGGTATGTTTGTTTGTTTGTTTATTTGATCTTGTTTTCCTCAACAATAGAGTTTAATGGAGCATGAGAAGCTTGGGAGTCTTCATCAAAAGCGGGAGACACAAGTAAGTGCCTAATTTTGCTCTTGAAGTTCATGAATTTTTGTTTCCTTTAAAATTTGTTAAAACTTGCTTAAGTAGCTTAATCCCTTAATTATTCTTAGGTAAATAGGTTTTGTTAAGCAGTCTAGGTACCATTGGGTAGCTTGTGGTTAGCTTAAGCCACTCATAAAAACAAAACACAAAAAAATTATCAAGAAAAACCCAAAACCTTAGAGATCTCAGGAGAAGGGTTGGCGCATTTTTTGGCTCTACCTGTCTTCTAAGAAGCATACAATAGTTCACTTCTCAGAGCCATGGCTGTTCTTTTCTTAGCCACAGTCGTTCCTTCCTTCAGGGTAGATCTTTTTAAATTTGCTTCATAAATATGAGCAGTGTGCATTCAAAGATAATAAAGTGCATTTATAAGGGCATAAAGAGCATTGAAGAGAGGTGCATTTATAAGGGCATAAAGAGCATTGAAGAGAGGTGCAAAAGGGTAGAATATTAGGGGGTGGCTATTAAAAGACACACCGTCCCTGTGCATTTAGGATATCTACCTGACCCAGCAAGCGTACACCCATTCCTTCTCAAGCGTATGTGCATTCCTTCATAAGCGTACGCCCGTGCCATTTGCCCAGCCATGTCCGTGGCTTCCTCAAAACATACGTCCGTGCCTTCCATAAGCATATGTCCATGCCTTCCATAAGCGTACGTCCATTCCTTCTCAAGCGAATGCATATTCCTTGCTCAATCATGTCTGTGCCTTCTAGAAGAGAACACCTATTCTCTAACCAGCATACGGTCATACCTTCACCCAAACAAAACACACAAAAAAAAAACACTATTAAGAGGGGGATTCAACACTTTCACTTCTCACATTCATGCACTTATGCTCGTGGAAATTGGTGCGAAACAACCCTTTATTCGACAATGCAGACCCTTCTGATGCTCCCTCGCTTGTAAGATTAGACCCTTTGGTCAACACAACGTGGACCCAAACGGTTGGCGAATACAATAGGGATTTCCCTATTAGCTTTGTCAGTTGCCAACTAAATGAGGCAAAACAAAAATATACCACCACATAGAGGGAGGGATTAGGCATGGTCTACACGGTTAAGAAGTTTCTCCATTATCTTTTGGCACCTAAGTTCATTTTCTTTTGGCACCTAAGTTCATTTTCTTTTGGCACCTAAGTTCATTTCTCCATTATCTTTTGGCACCTAAGTTCATTTTCTTTGTGGACCATCAAGCTCTCCTTTACCTTGTAAATAAACCATGTATCCCCGGTGACAGAATCATTAGATGGCTAATGCTGCTCAAGTTCGATTTCATTTGTCATGGTGCAAAAGGGCTCATAGCATGTTTTGTGGCTGACCATATGTCACACATCCCCAATGGTGAGCCACGAGAGGGTGTCGATGACTTGCCGGATGCCACCTTGTTCTAAATATGCTTAATTCCTAAATGGGGAGAGGAAATTGCACACTTCCTTGCCAATGGCCTACCCATTAACCCGCTCCTCAACAAAGACCAAGCAAGGCACCTCATTAGGAAGGCTTACTAAATAAATATACTTGTCTAGGTCTTCATGAAAGTACATTATACCGGAATCCTCAAGCTTTATCAAAATATCCATAAACTTCTAGAACAAATTTTGATATCAATGGTATATGACTTTTATCTAGAGCACATTGAATATCCTATTGTTGTCTCTCAAAAGCAACGGTTAGAGCTTAATACATTTTTTAATACCACTAAACCCCCTCCTCCCCCAAATTCTTATGGTGATAAAGAGGGGAAATGAGCATATGCATATGTATACCCTCTCTATAAGCCTCTTTCTTCTATCCCTTCCCATCCCATGTGCAAGCCCTTGAGCCTACTCACATTGAGTCACAAACTAATGTAGAATCTTCTTCTCTATAGCTTTCTTTCCTACCGTAACACTCTAGCCCCCAAGGAGCCACCTGAACCTAAAGCTAGAAGTAGTGGACTACACTAAGGTAAATCCCATTCAGTTGCTAGCTGACTATCCTATTACTAATGATGTTTTGTTGTAGTTATCAACAAATACACATTATGAAGATCCAATCTAAATTGGCAATCTAATGCTTAGGCCAAAATTCTCCTTCAAATTACTCATGCAAGTGACTCCATTCAACCCAACGACATGGATTTTTTTAGAGACTCTTACAGTACCACTCCCCCATAGCCTCTACCTTCTGCTCCTTATCCAATAAGAGCACCCATGCCAAAATGGGAAGAGTTAATGCCAATGGTAGGGGAGGGTACTTTATGGAAAATGTGGTGTGGTCTCCACCAAGCTAATGAACCCACAATAGCAAGATTTGCTCAAAATATACATGGTCACATATATAATATCTTATAGCGATCGTGGGTGGAAAAGCCAGCACCAGTGGCACGAGGCGGCTACATAAAGATAGATAGAGATAAATCCCAACCAAAGATAGATAGATAAATCCCAACCAAAGATAGAGGATTTCAAAATTCATCCAAAATGGAGGAAATAATTCCTCACTATTATAGATTATAATAGCATTTATATATGGTCAATTTCAACCTGTTGTACATGCCCATCAAAGGGCGATTCACCCTAGCTACTTTTGCAACAACAAAGCAAAAATGAGATTCACATTTTTTTACAACTTTTCCCTTTTTGAGCCTGTAGAATTTGATAGCATAGAAAGCCAAAGAAAGGGTTATTATTATGGATCAAATCATGTGCAAAGAATCTCGGATCCAGCCATTGTCACCGCCTACTATTTTTTGAAGCTCATTGTGATCTCGATAAATCAAAAGTAGGAAGAAATTGGAAATTTTAATAAAGAAGTATTATGCAGGACTTGAATAGGGCATTTTGTATTACTATCATCGTATTCGTTACCTACCAAGTTAAATGTGCATCAATTTTGAAGACATGATGGATACATCATTTTGGACACCCCTTCCATACTTCTGAAGAACTCTCTGTAAGATACATTCCTGAAGGAATCATTATACATCTTTAATCTGGGATACAAAGCTTTCATGCCTTAAATGTTTTAAGGATAGAATATACATCAGGTGGGGGGGTGTTAACACAATTTTGGGCTTAATAAAGGCACTCCTGGCATTACTTGGGTTACCAAGCATTATAAATATGAGTCTTGTATATACTATGTGCTTTCTCATTTTGACTAATGAGAAAGGACATAATCCCATTATCATAATTGAGTTCTAATCTCTCTTGCTCTTATGATTGATGCTTGCTTTTATGATATCTTTTCTTTATTACATGCTTGCTTTTATGATATCTTTTCTTTATTACATGCTTGCTGAAGGATTGTGCTTGAGGATTGTGTGGGTGAGTGATGGTTTGTTGATGCTAGTTCTCTTCTTCCTCTCCTCTTCTCCCCCATGCTCTCACTCACTGAGACATTGAAGTAGAGGTTAAACTTTCCATAGCTTTCTCTCTCTGTTCTCCCCACCCATTTGCAAAGCTTCCTTGTAGTGACAACAAGGAAGGCAAGGTTGAGAATTTTAACTCTCCACAAGAGAGGGTTTCTCTAAGAGTGGCTAGAGGTGCAAGCAAATATTCTTCCTCGTCGTCTCCATCTCTCTATCTTACAAGGCTCAAGTGTTCCTCAAATGAGTTTGATGATAATGAACCCCCTAGCAAAGATGCAACTCACCAATACTTTCCAAAAGTATCGGTAAACAAATTAGCCTACTACTTTGAGAGTAATGACATGAATGTTGTCCTTGTAATAAAATACAAGGACAATCAAGTCACAACCATCCCAGATGGAGGGGAGTTAGCATCATTATGCCAAGCAGTGCTAGGAGAAGTGGGGACAACTGTCACTTGCCACTTCTCCAAGCAGTGCTAGGAGAAGTGGGGGAAACTGTCACTTGCCACTATCAGCCTAATAGTTAAGCCTGTTGATGAGGCCATAGCAAAACGCATAGGGATTTTGTGCAATCTAAGAATCAAGACCTTTGGCCGCCTGAGTTTTTGCCACTCTTTTATAGTAAGCAGAGCCTTTATGAGAGAGGCTAGAATGGTTCATGATTGGGACATAAACCATATTTACATACAGAAAATAAATAAAACCCTCAAGGTAAACTTGAGAATATGGAAAACTCATCCCATGAGTGGTGAATCTTTTATTGAAGGCTCAATAACCACAAATAACATAGCAGAACTAAACATGTGCCTCACATGTCAGGAGTGTAAGGGCTCAAAGTTTATCTCACTTCCAAAGCAAGAAGACTCGGAGAATTGGATGCACATCTTTAAAACCATAGACATCCTCCCCACCACAACTAGAATAAGCATGAGATATCCACAGCAGATGACAAGGAAATTGCTTTGATCTAAATGTTGAGTGTTGTAGCAGCAATGCAACATACACCCAAATTTAAAGGTGATAGCTGCAACAAGGAGGTGCTATCTTGGGGCCCAAAACACTCAAAAAGAGAGGATTTATATCTCTTCTAGGAAGGAAATGAAGACCATTGGCTTTGATACGTCTAGGGCATAGACTCTCATGTGGACTTTTGCCATTAATAGCAAAAATAGGTCAATATTTTTGAAGTTCCAATTAAGTTAATGGCCCTAGAGAGAGACTAACCTTCAGGTTTAGAAGAATCCAAAAAACTATCTCGCTCCACACAAGAAGAGTAAGAAACAAAGCCGTAGCAAAGAAGCTAAAAAGAAGCGTCTTCTACAAGAAAAGCATATTCTTTAAGAGAGCACCTATGCGAAATATCTTAGGCTAGTTCCTAAGAACTCCAAAACATATAACATGGGTGATGGCTTTGTACATTTTGATAAGATGAAGAGATCCCCTTATGAAAAGCTTACAACATCTTACGCGACAGGTTGACTGAAGTTAAGGAGGTTAACCTAGCATGACTTGATATATTTGAAACTCGTATACGCATTAAAAAAGACCTAGTTCCAGAGAAAGAAAAGGACCTAATCAACCTACTCACAGAGTTCCAAGATTGCTTTACTTAGAAATAAGTTGATACAAAGGATGTACCTCCGAACGTTGTCAAACACACTATTCCTATTGTTAAAGGAGCGAATCCCTCAAGGAACAGAGCCTATCAGATGAATCTGAAATACTCCAAGATGGTCAAGGATAAAATTGACACTCATCAAAGTTAGATTCATTTATGAGATAAAGCATACAGAATGGTAATCCCCAATAGTCATTGTGCCTAAGAAGAATGGGAAAATTTTGGTTTGTATTATTAATTTCAAAAAGGTTGATGTAGATGGATTTTTAGGTTATAACCAAGTGTGGAGATAGACCCAAATGATAAATATAAGACTACATTTGACATAGAGTGGGATACTTAAACATACAGAGTTATGCCATTTGGCCTATCCAATGCCCCAACCACTTATGTGCATAGTATACAAGGAATACCCTAGGGAGTTCCTTGAGGTTTTCATGGATGACCTTTATATCAATTCCAAATGGAAAGCACATCCTTGTTCTTGAGGAGGGTACTCAAGAAATGAAGATTGTACCAAATATCCCTTAACTAACTTGAATGCCAATTTTGGGTGAGATATGGAATAATAATTGGCCACATCATTTTTAAGCATGGAATTTCAATGGATGATAGAGAGGTAAAATTGATTCTTGAGCTCCCACCACCCACAAACTTTAAGGGTGTCCAATGATATATGGGAAACACATCAGTTACTATACAAGATTCATAATCTTATATGCCAACATAAAATACTTGTCATGTTTATATGGATCAATGAGTGTCAAAAAGCCTATGACACTCTCAAGAAATCCATAGCAAGTGCACTAATCCTAAGATCTCCCAACTAGGATTTCACGTGCACATTAACACTTCGGCCTTTGCAATTAGTTTCGTATTGGCAAAACCAGGAGAGCATAACATGAATTTCCCTGTTATCTTTTCCAGCCCCACTAATTGAACATCGTGGAATATAACTACATTACCAACGGAAAGAGAAGGGCTTTCCATCATGGTCTACACAATAAAGAAGTATTGCCATTATCTTTTGGCAAAACACATTCATGTTTTTTGTAGACTATCAGGTGCAGCTTTTTTACTTAGTCAATAAGTCTTGCGCTTTGAGAAGGATAATCCAATAACTTTTGATTTTATTAGAGCTTGATTTCTATGTGACCATGTGAAAGGACACATAGCATGTGCATACAGCCACACATCCCTAATGGATAGTCGAAGTGGAGAATGAACTACTTGTCGATACCCCACTCTTCAAACTCTGCATTGTTCCAGAATGGATTGAAGAGATAGTCCATTATTTGGCTACCTTATTAAAAAGGAAGCCCTCTATTAGGGCAACTATACAAGCTAGGCCAAGTTGGAATCATAAGGTGATGTCCTCTCAGGAAATAGAATATGTTGATGTCCTTGAGCAAGCTTAGTCCAATGTGGGGCGGGTGAATCTTTCTCCACAAATACCACCACAAAGAAAGTCCTACTAGTAGACCTATGGTGGGCTATCTTATTTAGAGATACAATAGAATTTGTAAAAGGTTGCGAGATGAATGTCAACATTTTGCTGGGATTCACAACCATGACAGAATGCCCCTACATCCTATACTTTCCTTACATTCATTTGAAAAATGGGGTTGCCACTCTGCGGACTACTGTACCAAATGGGTTAAGGCATGTGCTACCACAAAGTTTGATGCAATAACTAAATTCCTTTATGAGAATATAATTACGAGATTTAGGTGTGTACTCGAACTACTAACAAGGAGACGCCATTCATCAATGATGTGATCAAGTTCCTATTAAGTGAATTCATGGAAGTATATCGTAAATCCTCACCCTACTATCCCCATGCTAATGGCAAGCTGAAAGCAATTTGAGATGAAAGATTTGGGTGAGCTGGGTATTTTCTTGACATAGAAGTGGTAAGATTACTTGATGGCATTTCACTGGTGAGAGTACCTGATACATCACTTGATGGCATTTTACTATTGTAGAGGCAGTATGGCTTGGACATGTAGTCCAAGTATGGTATGAAAGGCTATAAGCCTGTTTGAGTGCCATTGGAACATAACTCTAAGCTTTCCGTAGTCATAAGTCAGCTTTTAGAGGAGCCCACTATGTACAGGTGGATAGTGGATAGTGGATAGCTTGATCTACCTGACCATTACTAGGCTAGATTTGAGCTTTGATATTAGACTTGTGAGTCAATTTATGAAGGCCTTTAGGAATCCACACTTGGATGTGGCTAGATGGCTTCTCACATTCACAAAGTACACTATCAATTATGGAGTTTTCTATGAGGTTGGTACATAGATTTATCTACATGGCTATATAGCTACATGCTAATATGTTTTTTTAAAGAGTGTTGTTGTGAGTTGGAGCAGCAACAAGAAACAGTTTATATAGCTACATGCTAATATGTTTTTTTAAAGAGTGTTGTTGTGAGTTGGAGCAGCAACAAGAAACAGTTTATAATTACCTTGTTGAGTATATAGGTAAAGTACAAGGATGCTGGTATGGCAACTTATTAGGTAGCTTAGTTTTAGAAGCTAGTAAGCTTGGTGTGGTAGCTAATTAGGTAGCTTGGTTTCAAAAACTACATAATGATATGGATGAGCATGTGGATAGGGCCATTGTCATTTACTATGACAACATGAGTAGCATATAGCTGACCCCAATATAGCATGCTAGGACAAAACACATTCAGGTGTATTATATCATTTTATGAGGGAGAAGGTTCTAGCAAGTGATGTGGATTTGGTATATATCACCATAAAGGATTAGGTGTGGCTGACATCGCAAAGGCATTGGGTAGAGAGACGCTCCACGAGTTTAGGTGCTTACTTGGAGTGTAGCAGTGGTGGAGTTGAGCTCAAGGAGGAGTGTTAAGATATTGAGATTAACTAATGCTATAGACATTAATGACCCACTCACGTGATAGCTTCCACACTTACATAACTAGTTGGGTTGTTTGTGAGATTATGCACAGGTTTACAAGCTATGTGACAACCACTTATAGCATAGTTATAGCACCAACTCATGTAGTCAATCCATACTAATACTATGGATTGACCTTTGTATGTTATAGTAGTACTTTCCTTTATAATATGTACTCTTATCTCTTTATGTTATGGTTTGTAGAGAAGAGAAGGAAATAGAAGAAAAATCAGCCATCCATCTCTCTTATGTGCTTGTCTACTCGTGTGTAGGTGTGTGTATGTGTGTGTGTGTGTGTGTGTGTGTGTTTGCTTGCAAGCAGAGAGCTCAAGATCATCTCTCCCCCACATTCTTCTTAGTCTTCACCAGGCATACTCTTTAGGAGGCCTACCTCCAATAGCCGAGTCATAAGGCTCTTCATATTATTCAAGTGCTCTGGAAAGGTGTTAGTGTACTTCATGTTGAGTTCAAAGAATTGAATTTTGAAGCGATTTGAGAGTGTTTATCTTTTGTCCCAAAGATTTGATCAAGTGTATCGCAAGCCTCAGAGTGACTCTTTATCCCTTGTGTTTGGTTTCTTTTCCTTGCCATTGACGATAGTCCGCAACCCCTTTTTCATTAACACAAATTTAATTTTGGTCTGCCATGTGTGAAGCCTATAAACTTGTAAGTTGTCATGCTTTGAGGTAGGTCTTACCACTTAGCTTGAGGAGTGTCGAAACCCAAAATACAAGAAATTACGTCCAGCTCCCGTCGTTTCACGCGTGCCGCAGTCGTTCAACCCCTCGGAGGTGACCCCTGACATGCAGGGTTTGGGGTGGCACGTGTCTGCCGGCCCTGCACCTGCCTCAATGCTGGCGACCTCCTCAAAACGGTCGCTTTCCTGCCTTGCAGTCTTCTCGAGTTTTGCAAACAAGGCCCCCTGTCGACGTGGCGTGCATGCAGGTTGCCGGTGGTCCCTTGCCCAGCAGTAAAAGACGTAGCCCCCCCAACATGGAGGAAATGCAGATTAGGTTTCTCCTGCCAACCTTGCACAAGGACAAGGAGCTGGGGAAAGACATGTCACATGGGTTTGGAGCTGAACAAGAAGACAGCATTCACAATCCTAAGCAAGAAGATCATCGAGGTACAGCAAGTCTCTCTTCCCCTTGATTTGGTGAAGGAATGGCTACTAGTGTAGGTTTACCAAACTCTAGGCCTGATTGGATTGTGTCATGGCCCTCGCCCTCCAGCCAAAATCCTCAGAGGATGGGTGAGAGTGAATTGGTGGCCAAGGGGAGTAATCTTAGAACAAATCCAATACTAAGTTCCCTAACAACTATTTCTGTTTTCTCTTTAAGGATGAAGACATGGCCATAAATATTCTAGCTGTAGGGCAATATTATGGATGATTAGAACTCCCCTTTGTCCCTGTTCCGATGGAGTCCTGATTTCTTCCCAAAGGTTCCTAAACCTCTAAATATCCTGTTTGGGTAGGACTCCCTAGCTTGCCTCTTCACCTTTACCCCTTGCTCAAGCTGATAATAGAACCCCTTGGTAAACTTCTAGGTCAAAGACCTAATCTTGATCTCAACCCGATATGGCATCCCCAGGCTCTGATTGAAATGGACCTTGACAAGGAGCTCCCCAAGGAAGTACTGATCAACTTAGGAAGGGAAGAGCTCTAGATTAAACAACCTATCACTGATAAGAATCTATCGAATGCTTGCTTTCACTATGATAAGAAAGGCCATTTCATCAAAAATTATCCCCTCAAGAACCCCCCTCCGGTTCCTGAGAACATTGACTCTCAACCTTCTGAGGAAAACCCAAGGGAGAATGAGGGTTTCCAACCTGCTAATAGAAGAGGTAGGGGTTTTAGACAATCCCCGAACAAACCTTAGACCAGAGGAATGAACCGAAATCAATTCACTCCTCTGCTTGTTGGCGTGGCAGACCCCTCTTAACCTCTTGTAAGAAAGCATTATGGGCCCAAGGCCATGGACAACTAGTAAGTAGGTGTGAACTCTTGGGTGGAGTATAAATACCAATGTAAATGGGATTATGGGTCATTCATGATAATGTTATCTGTTCCAAGAATCAATGGTGAGCTTCTCCCGTGAGATGCTAAGTGGTGACTCCTTCATGAGCCACTCCCTTGGTGAGGGACTAACCCACCCCTGTTACTTTCTTTCATTGGTATCAGAGCCTGGCTTTTGATCCATGATTTTTAATTTTTCTTTTCTTCTTCTCATTTCGTGAAATTTCTGCTTCATTTGATTCATGGGGGAAGGGAATATGGCTAAGGTAGAGTTTGTGGTTTAAATCTGAGCACATGGACCTATTTTTTTTTTGGAATGAGTGGACCAAATTGGGAAAAATTTTTAATATTGATTAGCAGTTGTTAATCAAAAACGTTTTTTTTTGGGAGCTTTCTTGCAAACCCTAGCCATGGAATCTCAACATGAGCAAAGGGCATTGAGTCTCTCATGTATCTAGCAATGTTTTATGAAGTATTTCACCTATTTTCCATGAGCAATGGGGCTCCCAATGTGGCTGAAAATCACTACCAAAGCTGTCCACGTTTTTCACCAAAGTGACCCTAATCTTCATCTCCTTCAACAAATTCAAGCATTAAGGCTTCCCGGGTGACATTGGTGAGTTGCTCCATCACTTCCTTACAATTTTGAAGCATTCTTTCAAGCTATGGAGTGAATTAGGGTTTTATTACACATAAAACCCTAATTTTCAGAAATTGGACTTTAATCATGGCCATTCATGCTGCTCTTTATGCATTATGAATACTTGAATGCTACACATAGCCATTCAATGCTATGCCTTGCATATTGGCATAAGTGAGCATAGCTTTTGGCACATTTGGGGGATTGAATAAAATGTTTTGGGTTGGAAGCCCACTTTTTGGTGACACCGTTTTCCATTGCCGGTTGCACGTTTTTGGTCATAACTCTCTCATACGAACTCCGTTTTTGGAGTTCTAGTACTCAAAACGATCGGCTCGTCGTCCTCTTCGAGAGGAGCTATAGGTCTTGAGGTGCAGGATTCAGCAAGTGCTCTCTGTTTTCACTTTTGTACTGGATTTTCTAGTCCCGAGCAGGAACTCGCGCCCAGAACACGACCCGAGATCACCGCTTCGTGACACTTGGATGTTGTTCATGTATGTGGAAATGTATTGACATTGCCATGAGTGGATGTGATGAAGGAAGCACTATGAACCATGTATTATGATATGAATGAGCATGAGTCATGCTATAAATCAATTGTAAGTCAACTCTACTCATTCATTTGAGCTTGTAACTCACGATTTTATTCCTAGAATCTAGAATGAAGTAAGGGTACCTTGGCATTTGGAGGAGAGGCCAAGGGGAGAATGTCTTGAATCTTCCTTGCCGTTAGTGCCGGGTAACGCGGTAAGGAAGAGGATTAGGTACTTGGTGGTAAAGAAATGGCCTCAACCTTCACCTTGGATGTAAACTTGGTGAAGGGGTGAGAAGTGCTTGGCCGGGGGGAGATCGGCAAGCATCGACGCGCTTCATCGACCACTTCATTCGACTTGCAAACAAGCAAATCCTCTACATCGACTTCTTATGCAAAAGGACAAAATTGATGCCATAAGGTCACATGCTCAGATGGAAAAATGATTGAGGATTGATTTGCTTACAGTCGTCAAATGCATAAGGATTTTAATACTTGATTGAGATGCTTTGATTTGATTGAGATTTGGTGCAAAAAGAGGGGAGACCATGGCAAAATTTTTGCAAAATTTGCCTACTTGCAGCAGCCATGACAAATCCTTGAATTTCTAGGGTTTTTCAAAAGCTTTTCAAATCTGTCCTGAAAGCTCTTCAATCTACCCGAAAACCTCTTTCAAACAAGCTAAAGATCACTCAAATCGGAGTAGTATTGAGCGGTCAAAGTTAAGAGTTGACTTTCAGCTAGAACAGTTGACTGGTCAAAGGCTGTTGACTTTTTCAAATCTGTTTTTGGGGATCCTTACTCGTCTCATCAAGAGCTTCACATCGATATAAAGATCACCCAAATCGGATAAGAATTGAGCGGTTAACATCAAGAGTTGACTTTCAGCCGATACAGTTGACTGGTCAAAGGCTGTTGACTTTTTCAGATCTGTTTTTGGGGATTCTTATTCGTCTCGTCAAGAGCTTCGCATCGATATAAAGATCACCCAAATCGGATACCGTTTGAATAGAGAAAAAAAAATCAAGTAAGTGGTCTTTGCAAGGAGGGATCAATTACGCGCATGGAAATGACTAGAGGAGGTCAAAACAAGGGAGCCCGAAATGAAAATGATCAAAGACAACCGGAAGCAATGATGGCAACGAGTTCATCAACGAGGAATGAAGAAAGTTTAACCATAAAAGCACCATCTCCAGATGAATCTCAGCCAGTGGAAATGCCTCAATCTTTGGGAACTACTCCGCTAACAGTGGACATGATGTTAATGGCTATGGAGAGTATGTTTCAAAGGATTGAAAATAACCAAACAAATCGGCAACAACAATTTGGTGAACACCTCATGGAACGGTTCGACAAGCGACACCACTACCTGGATGACGTGATGCAAAGAGGGTTAAAAGACTTGGAAAAAGCCATTAGTGCATTGGCTCATCTCAAGCTCAACCAAGAAGCCGATATGAATGCAATGGATGGTGTACATTATGATGCCAAACATGATGGAAAGCCTTCTATGCCAGAAGAGAACAAAGTAAGACAAATGATGCCACCTCAAATGATGCCACATTCTTCTTACATGGACAAGGGCAAGAGACCTATGGGTGATGCTTCTTATGAGAGATCCAATGCCAGTATTCCAAGAACTTCATCCTTTATGCAAGATGCAAGAAGAGGGTATGAACAGAAGGGATTTAAAGATGCAGGTGATTGGCAATTGGAAGATGAGCAAATGCATAGACACTTGGGTGAAGGAAGAGGATTTGATGATCCAAGAGCACGGCAGAGGGGTTCAAGAATGCATGGTGATTTTGACAATGCTGTGAAGGACAAAATCATATTTAATAAGTTCAAAGGAGAATCAAATTCTATCGAAGACTTTGAAGAGTGGGCAAACAAGATGGATCTCTACTTCGAAATCAGCCCAAGGAGCGAGATTGCCAAAGTCTACTTCGCCTCACGTCATCTTGAAGGTTTTGCTCACACTTGGTGGAGGAGGAAGCAATCTCATGGTTATGTCATCACTACTTGGGAAGAATTCAAGAATGACATGGCAGAAGAGTTTACTTCTCGCATGCAAAGGGACAATCACATTGTGGAATGGGACAAGCTAGAGCAAATCACTACCGTGAAGGAATATTCTCATAAGTTTCTAAAGCTTCTATTATACTTGGACGACTTTGATGAGCATTATCTTGTTGTCGAGTATATAAGGGGCTTGAAAGCTCCTATTGGTGGTGATGTCAAGTCTCATGAACCCGCCACTTTGAAGAAGGCAATGATGCTTGCAGAAATTCATGAAGAGAAGTACTTGACAAAGTGGGCTAGCAAAGGGAATATCAAAGGGGAAGTGATCACAAGGACTGACATGGGTTCTCATGCAAACACAAGACCTAATCTTCCAAGATTTCCTACCGTGTATGGTAGAGGGTCTAATAGACTTCTATTTAAACCACCATTTATGTCCAACAAAGCTACATACAATGAGTCCAAGCCAGCAAATGGGAGTTCAAAAAGCAAGGTTATCAAGGAGGACCGTTTGCATGAAATGAGGCTCAAAGGTCTATGTTTCAAATGTAGAGAAAAATGGAACAAGGATCACTTCAAAGTATGCAAATCCAAGGATATTTCCATAAGCTACATTATCACTGAGGACAATGCTAATCATGAGGAGGAGGAATTCCTTGAATGCAATGATGCCTTAGGATGGGGAGATCCTCATGAGGGTGGAGGTTCTCATGATGATGGTTTTGATGAAGAAAATCCCGAGTTTCCTTTTGATCCGGGTGGGAAACTAAAGTTTGCTCATGACAAAATGGATGATGGGATGCCTCTATGCGTGTGGAATGAAAACAATAGTGCACATACTACCTTGTGTACAATCTCTCATGATGCTTATGCGGGAAGTAAGGGTGCCAACACATTGAGATTGAAGATCAAGGTGAATGGGAGAACAGCATATGCACTCATTGATACTGGAAGCACGCATAGTTTTGTCAATAAAAGGTCTTTGAACACTCTCAAAATGCAACCAACTTCTTTACCAAACAAGCACATGGTGCAAGTGGCCAATGGTGATTCAATGGGTTGCAATATGAAGTGTCAAAGTACAGAATTGGAGTTTTCCAAGAGCTACTCTTGCAAAGTTGATCTTTTGGTGATTGAGTTGGGACCAATTGACATAGTACTTGGATGTGATTGGCTGTCCACTTTGAACTCTTTTACCATGAACTTACAGAAAAGTTTCATGAGTTTTGTGCATCATGGAGGGGTTATTACATTGAATGGAATGCAAGGGTCCAAGCTCTTCATGATCAATGCTACTCAAATGAAGAAAGAGTTCAAGAAAGAGGGCTATGTTTATGTACTACAGCTTTGCAAAGAGGAAGATAATAGCAAAAAGGATTGCATCGAAAATGTGGACATGGTTAAGCTACTCAAGGATTATGAAGATGTGTTTACCATGCCAAAATCAATGCCGCCAAAGAGGAGTGTTGATCACGCTATTGATTTGGAACCAAATGCCAAACCAATCAACAAGCCTCCCTATCGTTTGTCAAAGGTTGAAAAGGAAGAGGTGGCAAAGCAAGTCAAAGAACTCATTGACATGGGATGGGTTGAACCAAGTCAATCTCCTTTTGCTTCTCCGGTGCTACTTGTGAAGAAAAAGGATGGTACTTTCCGCATGTGCATTGATTACCGTGATTTGAATAAGATCACCATCAAAAATCGTTTTCCAATACCAAGGGTGGATGATCTTTTGGATGAGTTGAAGGGTGCCACATGCTTTTCAAAGATTGATTTGCGTTCCGGATACCATCAAATAAGGATGAAAAGTGGTGATGAGTTCAAAACAGCATTTCGTACAGAAAGGGGTCTTTACCAATTCATGGTTATGCCGTTTGGATTATGCAATGCACCGGCAACTTTTCAAGCATTGATGAACAAAGTGCTTCAACCTTTCCTCTACAAGTTTGTATTGGTCTTTTTCGACGACATACTTATCTATAGCAAACATGAGGAAGTGCATTTGAAGCACGTGAAAGAGGTTTTGGAGGTCTTGAGGCAAAACAAGTTGTATGTTAAGGAGACAAAATGTACCTTCATGGCACATGAGGTGGAATATTTGGGTCACATTGTGAGCAAGGATGGCATTTGTGTGGATCCAAAGAAAGTGGAATGTATTAGGAATTGGCCGGTTCCTTCAAACACTACTCAATTGAGGGGATTTTTGGGGTTATCTTCATTCTATAGGCGCTTTATTGCCCACTATGCAGAAATTGCATCCCCAATGACGGACAAATTGAAGAAGGAAACCTTCTTTTGGGATGCCATTGCCAACAAAAGCTTTGAAGATATGAAGAAGATGCTCACATCAACACCTATTTTGGTATGTCCAGACTTCACCAAACCTTTCACAATAAGGGCGGATGCAAGTGGAAGAGGGATTGGTGCGGTACTTTACCAAGACCATGGAGTCATTGCTTATGAAAGTAGAAAGCTGAATGACAAAGAAAGAGAACTCCATGTGTATGAGCAAGAGATGATTGCTATACTCCATGCTATCAAGAAATGGCACCATTACTTATATGGGAGTCATTTTTATGTGAGAAGTGATCATAGGGTGCTGAAGTATTTCCTCACACAACCCAATTTGTCTCCTAAGTAAAGAAGGTGGGTAGCAACACTACAAAACTATGATTTTGAAATCACATACACAAAGGGCAAAGAAAATGTGGTTGCCGATTCCTTGTCTCGTATGTGGGCCTGCTCATTGTATGCTATTTCTGAGGTGCATAAAGATTGGATCATGGAGATACAAGAAGAGTACTTGTTTGATGAAGAAACCTCACAAATAGTGCAGAAGTTACAGCAAGGTGTATGTGAAGAGTTACCCCATTATGAGCTGAAAAATGGTCTCCTCTACTATGAAGGAAAAGTCTACTTGGTTCCTACTTCATCATTTATCAAGAAGATCATGGAAGAGATGCATTGTACTCCTATGGGGTGGCTGGTCATTTGGGTGTCTACAAAACCTTTGATGCAATAAGGAAAAGTTTCTTTTGGAAGGGGATGTGGAAGAGCATTCATGCTTATGTAAGTGGGTGCTGGTCATGTCAATTGAACAAGGATCCTACACATAAACCGGGAGGTTTGCTTCAGCCATTGCCCATTCCCGAAGGCAAATGGAGTCATATATCAATGGATTTCATTACTAACCTTCCGCACACAAAGAAAGGGTGGGACAGCTTGTATGTTGTGGTGGATAGATTTACCAAAGTGGCCCATTTCATTCCTTCCAAGGTCACATATTCAGCCCAAAATGTTGCTAAGCAATTTGTTGATGGGGTTTTCAAGTTGCATGGTATGCCGTCACAAATTGTGAGCGATCGCGATGTCAAATTCATGAGCACTTTTTGGAGAACATTGTTTGAATATATGGGAACCAAGCTTACTCCAAGCACCGCCTATCATCCCGAAACCGATGGTCAAACAGAAAGAGTAAACAAATGGGTGAAAACATATCTACGCCACTATTGTCATGATACTCAAAGCACATGGGATGATTGGTTACCTTTGGCTGAGTTTGCTTACAACTCAACATATCATGTGAGCATTGGCATGTCACCCTTTGAGGCTTTATATGGTTACAAGGTCAATTTGCCTATGTTGGTGGGTACATATGAGACTTCTAACCATAATGCCAAGGAGGAAGCTGAAAGGATGCAAGCTTTGTTGCAACAATGCAAAAGTAATTTGAAGGTTGCACAAGAGAAAATGAGACAATATGCCAATGTTCATCGAAGACCATTGGAATTCAAAGTGGGAGATTGGGTTCTTTTGAGAAAACCAAAGTCAAGATATGCGTCTTTGAAGGGAAGCATCAACACCAAACTAGCTCATCGCTATTATGGTCCTTATTAAGTGATACGAAGAGTTGGGGAGGTTGCATATCAACTCTTACTTCCATCTACAACAAAGATTCATGATGTGTTTCATGTCTCTCACTTGAAAGGATATGTGGGTATGATCGATCAAATGGTTGATGAGTTACCTCCAATGAATGAAGAGGGAATGATTGAATACATTCCAGAAGCTATTTTGGGTACAAGGAAAAAGGTACTTCGCACTCGTACCTTGGTGGAGTATCTTGTTCAATGGAAAGGTTTACCTAAGGAAGAAGCTTCATGGCAACCTATTTCAACATTGGAGGGATATGAAGCATTGATAGAGCAATATGGGTTGGTGTAAATTCAGCCACATGGAACATTCTTCTCCGAATTTGGGGTATTCAATTGAGGTTTCGAGGACGAAACCATTGGGGAAGGGATGGTTTGTAAGAAAGCATTATGGGCCCAAGGCCATGGACAACTAGTAAGTAGGTGTGAACTCTTGGGTGGAGTATAAATACCAATGTAAATGGGATTATGGGTCATTCATGATAATGTTATCTGTTCCAAGAATCAATGGTGAGCTTCTCCCGTGAGATGCTAAGTGGTGACTCCTTCATGAGCCACTCCCTTGGTGAGGGACTAACCCACCCCTGTTACTTTCTTTCACCTGTAGACGATGAAGGTAAAATCTCCAATGAGGATGAGTTTGTCCAGGACTCATAGCAAAATAGGTTCATTGATAGAATTGAAAGGGAGGTAGATAAAATGGATTTTAAAGATGGTGCCTCCTAACATACTTAACCTTGGAGGAAGAGAGGCTTCCACGCTCTTTAGATACTAATAAGGCACAAGTGGTCTCCTTCGGAACCCCCTTGACTAATAAATCGCATGCACCAGCAGGCTACTTGGCCTTACCCCGACCTTAGTCCTACATTACCCCATCAGGATTTCTCCACTACAAAAAGAAGAATATGCAAGGTGGGTGTCAGTATTGACTCACTAGTCTCAGGGAGAAAAAATGTCCCAATCAAAAGTTTGCATGTTACCATGTTAGCAATCATCTTGTGTCCGTACCATAGTGCTCACAGAGGGCCTTTGTTGTGGGTGTGTCCGCCCAGGAGCTCTCATCTTTTTTTCCATTTGTTTCTTGTTTTTTTCTATTTTTTATTGGTAATGGGACTATTGTTTGCTAGCCGACTTGGGCTATACCTGGCCGCCTGCTCGTTTGCTAGCCAATTGCATGATTGTAGTCACAAGCATGTCCCCAGCAACTTGTCGGTTGTCTTTTTCTTGGCCAACCAACATATGTGGGTGGTATAAATACCACCATGGTCCCCCACACCTTTTGTACTGGATATTGTGAGCAAAGTTTATATAGCTTCTCTCTTCATCTCTCTTCTGCATTTTGTTCTCTACAGCAGTTGTCTTTTATTTTTGTTGTGCATTTTGACATGGTATCAGAGCCCCAGGTGGCTTGAAGCTTGGAGAAAGTGGGAGCTTGAGGGTTTGTTGATTAGAGATTGCTTGGGCTGTTCGGGACTTGGAGATTGCGTAGAAGGTGACCATCATCATTGAATAGTCACCTTGCATATTTTTTGCAGTCTCTTCTTCATTTTTTTTCCAGCCACCCTCCCTTCACAAGACCTTGTGAACCCTTGAGATGGTTGAGAAGTACGTGAAGATCCCTACTCTCTCCATATTCCCAGTGGATCGACAGTTGGACGGGACCAACTATGGCATATGGAAGGTAATGATGGAATCTATAAAAGACAGATAGTGAGAGAGAGCACACACACAAGAGCAAACCCTAATAGATTGATGTAACCCTAACCATAGAGGGAAGCCATATCCACACTCACATAATGTATAATAGAAGAAGACTACACAACCACATACTACATGTGTTGTGTTCACACACCAAATAACCCTAACTAATGTCCACACACTGTGGCCAACTGGATGTGGCCATTTATTGCCACACGCATGCTATTGTCTACCATGCGAGCACATATCGTGCCTAGCTCCAGTTGTTATCGAGCTTGTAATCTAACATCCCCTCTCCTCATGATGTACAGCCATAGATGAAAATGAGTTTGGGCTATCAACACTCCCCCTCAAGCTCATTGCATGTGCTCCCAATATGGTACGGAAGTATTCAAACTTCTCTCTCCTTCCAAGTGGCTTCGTAAATATGTCGGCAACCTACTCTTTAGTCTTCACATACTTCAAATCCACTGTACCATCCAACACTTTCTCTCTAACAAAGTGATAGTGGCCCTCTATATGCTTGGTCTTATGTGCATGAAAAACTAGATTATTAGCTAGCTATATGTTGCTTATGTTGTCACAATGTATGACAACCTTGCCCTCAATAGGCTCACCCAAATCAGCTAGGAGTTTCTTTAACCGTCCTCCTTCACATGTGCAGCTCTGGATGCTCCTCTGTACTCAGCCTCTGTATTGGACAAAGCAACAATGGGTTGCTTCTTGCTACTCCATCTCACGCACACTCCCAAATATAAAAGCATAACCACTAGTAGGTCTCCTATCATAAGAGCTACCTGCCCAATCTGCATCTATGTAGCCATAGACATCTAAGCCTTTACCATGCTCATAAAGAAGACCATAATGTGCAGTGGTCTTTACATAATGCATGATCCATCTCACTGCATCCAAATGAGGCTTCCTAGGGCTTTGCATAAACTGACTCACTAGCCCCATAGCATAACTCAAGTCTGGCCGTGTAATAGTCATGTAAATGAGGCTGCCAACCATCTTCCTGTACATAGATGGATCTTCTAACTCTTCACCAAAATCAATCCTCAACTTCACATTTTGCTTCAAGGGTGTACTCATGGGTTTACACCCACTCATTCCATATCTAGCCAAAATATCCAATGCATATTGATGTTGGACTAGTCATATTCGTGCATGATCTTTGACTACTTTAATGCCAAGAAAATACCTCAAATCACCCAAGTCTTTCATATCAAACTGCCCACTCAATGCCTTCTTGGCATGCAGAATATCTAAAGCATGATCACCTATCAGAATCAAGTCTTTCATATAGATGAAAACTACAACAATCCCATGATCTTTCTTCTTCACATATAGTGAAGAATCTACCATGAAAACCTAAAAACCAATAGAGATAAGATATCGGCTTATCTTATAATTCCAAGCAAGAGGTGCTTGTTTCAACCCATAAAGTGCTTTCTTCAACCTGCATACATGAGTGGGATACCTTGGTTGTACATAACCCTGTGGTGGCTGCTCCATAAAAACTTCCTCTTGCAGATCACCATTTAGAAATGCATTCTTGACATCCATTTGATGCATTTCCCAACCATTTACTTGTAACCATGGCAATATAACTGACCTCAGTTCTCATCTTTGCTATAGGGATGAACATCTCATCATAATCCAAGCCTTGGGTATGCACATGACCCTTAGCAACCAGCCGTGCTTTATGATACTCAATCAAACCATCTGACTTCTATTTCACCTTATAAACCCATTTACAGTCAATAAAGTTCTTGCCTTGTGGTAAGGCAACCAAATCCCAAGTATCATTATGAACGAATGCGTCCATCTCCTCATCCATTGCCTTTTCCCATACATGCTTTCCAATAGCTTCTGCATACCATATAGGTTCTACATGCTTTACCAAAGAGGTCATATATGTGAATAGCAAAATCACAGTATGTCAACCTGTCAACTGGATACTTGACTCTCTGTGATCTCCGCAAAGCTTGTGGATCACTCTATATACCCTATCACTCTAGCATGTGGAGGTACATATCTCTCTTGCTTCGCACCTGGTGTGTGTAAGACTAGTATGTCAAGTTCCTTATCCAAACTCTCGGAACTAGATGACTCATATGTTGTAATGCCAATACCTTCAACTTTCTTCTTTCCTTTGTCCACAACACTACTACTAGTGCTTCCACTATCATGCCTCAAGTGCCCTGACCATGGACATACACTACTACCACTTGACTCTTCTGGCCCAGACATAGAAGTAGAACTTGCTTGTGGTAAGTCCACATGCACATCATCATCACTGGAATCACTAGCATCCTCATCTTTTGCTTTGTACCAACTAGCGAGCTTATCAAACACAACATCTCGTGAAATTAGCACTTGCCCAGTATCTAGATCGTAGCATTTGTATGCTTTGCGATCTTGTGCATACCCAACAAAGATGCACTTTTTTTCCTTTGGATCAAGCGTCTTCCTCTTCTCATCTGGCACATGCACATAAGCAATGCTACCAAACACTTTCAGATGCCCAATATCTAGCCTATATCTAGTAAGATGCATCTCTGGCATACTTTCATGTATGGTAGTTGTAGGTGTCTTGTTAAGTAAATACACCGCTATGGCGTATGCTTCTGCCCAATAAAAGTTTGGCATGCTTTTCTCATTTAGCATTTCCCTAGCCACATCACTAATGACCCTGTTTTTCCTCTCAATAACTCCATTTTGCTAAGGTGTGTATCTGCATGAAAGCTACCTTTGAACGCCATTCTTCCTCATCAAGAAGTCCTCAAATGTATGTGAGGTGTATTCACCACCTCCATTTGCCTCAAGCATTTGATCCAACAACCATATTTCTTTTCTGCAAATGCTTAAAAATCCATGAACTCTGCTAACAATTCACTCTTCTCTTTGAGAAAATAGATCCAAGTCATCCTGCCAATGAAGGTTACATAGTACCTGCCACTAATGGATGGGCTTTGTGTAGGCCCCCATACATCACTGTGAACAATCTCAAGTGGCATGTTACTCATGTTGCCTTCTCTAGGGAATGGCAACCTTGCTTGCTTTTTCCAAACTGGCAAGCATCACATACATGCATACTCCCACATATTTGAATTTGGGCAACCCACTAACTATGCCTCTTGCTTGCGTATTCTTCAACTTCTGTATGTTCACATGCCCAATACGTTTGTACCACATCTCAATATCTTGGACCACATTATGGCTTTTAGAAAACATAGCCGGTTTTAACTCTTTGTAATGAAAGGCATATACAAAACATCCAATTTGAATAACCTGTCTTCCTTCTTGCCCTTAGCAATAACTCTACAGCCATGATTGTTGAATCGTACTTGTAATCCTTGATCAACCATTTGACCAACAGAAGCCATACTCTTTGTAATGAAAGGCGCATACAAAACATATAACATAGACTTTACCTCGCCATTATGCATCACCAATGGCACACTCCCAACATGAGTGATAGCATGCTGAGTGTCATCACATGTCTCCACATATCCTTTTTCATCCAATGGTTTCATGTGCTAAAACTACTCACCATGGCAAGTCATGTGATTTGAGGCTCCTGAATCCATATACCATGTATCATCACTGTCTCCATGTGTCATCATGGAACCCACTACATGCTTCATTGCAAACAAGTGATCTGCACTACCATCATGACTGCTAGATTCAAAATTACCACCATGTACTCTACCCCCTCTCAAATCATTATGTTTGCTAATAACAATCACAAGTCATGTGACCAAACTTTCCACAATAGTGACATTCCACATTCTACATAGATGATTGTTGGCCTTGCCAACGACCACTTCCACGAGCATTACCTCGACCTCTTGGAGGTGCATAACCACCACGACCACCTCTAGCACCAAACGATAGCTGAAAATTCTATCGAGACTGTGGTGACCTATCGTGCCAACCACGTCCACCTGTGCGTCCTCTCAAACTAGATCTCCCCCTCCTCTAGCACCTCTATGAGTATAAAATGCTTGATTCCTTGCATGTTCACTGGTACTTAATGAAGCACCTAAACCAAGTTTCATCTCCTCCACAATAAGCAAAGAAATAAACTCATCAAAATCTAGGGAGTATCCACCTTTAACCCTGATAGAGGTTTCAAATGCTTTGTAGTCCTTACCCAAACCATTCAATGTAATGGCTACTAAATCATCATCATCCATGGGGGCACCAATAGATGCTAGTGCATCAGCATATTCTTTCATCTCCTGCACATAATCATTTATGCTCCTATTGTTTCGAGTCACACCATGTATCTTTTGTTTTAATTGCATCTTCTTTGGTGCGGTAGTTGTATCATACAACTTCACGAAAGTATCCCATGCATCCTTGGGATTATGTGTATCCTGAATATGGCATAACATGGTATTTATCAAACAAATTGAGAAATAATGCAACACTTTGAAGTCCCTCCCTATCTAATTCTGATGTGCTGTAAGCTAGGTGGGTGTTGCATTCACTGAGGGAACCCTTGGCTCCGTCTCCTTGCCTGTCACCAAATGCCAAAGTCCTTTGCCTTTAAGGAAATTTGTCATATGGTACTTCCAAATGTGAAAGTTGTGTATATTAAGACTTTCACCAACAATCTTGTCTGGACTATCACTCATTTTGCTAATCACAATGTTCACTGAGTATTTCCAACAATCAACTCAGACACACACATACATACATATACTTCAACACTAATGTTGTCCACACATCCCACAATCTTGTCTGGACTATCACTCATTTTGCTAATCACAATGTTCACTGAGTATTTCCAACAATCAACTCAGACACACACATACATACATATACTTCAACACTAATGGTGGCGACAAACTCCAGGACTCAAAACCATTGTTTGCATAAGCTAAAAACAACTTTGTGCCGCTCACAAAATCTGAGAAATTCATCCAAAACAATCCTAACCTTTCCAAAACACTTCAATTAGCTCGTATTATTATGCATACAGGCTCACCCAAGTAGCATTTGAGCTCCACTATGTACGAATAGTCCACTATGCCCTATTATGGTGGGTTTTGTTGAGCCTTCCAATCCTTCAAATCACTAGGAAATGATCAAATCAAGTGTAGACCATATATATATTAACATTCATAAATCCTCCATGTTGCATATAAACATCATCCAAGATCATTACATGCCAAACACTTGCCAAATGTTGTCCTCTATTTTGATGTAAACTTGTAAACAATGATTTATAGTCATTAATCCCACTCTAATCACTTCAAATTTTATCTAAATTCAAGACCCGTGAATTCATTAGATCTGTATGATGTTGCTCCACCTCTGTATAAGAGGAATTGCTCCAATTTTGAGTAGTGAGTGAGTAATTAAAGGTTTAGTGCGCTCTATTTTGCTAATTACATGCTAAACTTTCTACTAATCTGCTCCAAATCAGCTCCTTATTTCTCAATTCACTTAACCAAATGTTTCAAGAGCTTGTCCACAACAATTTTTACAAATTTTCTAAGCTCCATGTGCATCCAACCACTTCATATGGCTCCAAGAGGCATCAACAAAATTGTAAAATGGCAAAAAACTGCTCCAATGACATAAAATCAGCACCGCCTGCTCCTGGAGGATTTTGGGTGCTTGT
This sequence comes from Cibotium barometz, assembly GCF_041138505.1. NCBI lineage: Eukaryota > Viridiplantae > Streptophyta > Polypodiopsida > Cyatheales > Cibotiaceae > Cibotium > Cibotium barometz. The sequence continues at coordinate 54,346,879 of NC_141054.1, forward strand.
TAATCATCAATGATTGCATACATACCTTAGCAATTGACCTATGCATGCTCCAAACACATCAATGCTTCCAATTTGTACATAAATGGGCTCCAATGGCATCAATTTTGAGGATAAACTCTTTGTTTTGCAAAGGCTTTCAAACCTACACATTTCCCTCTTTTTGCAATGCATCAAATGGCTTCAAATCAATGCTTGCGCTTACTCCCAAGTTGCTATTACATCTCACAATGCCAAATAAATGTCTCCTTTACAAATTTTTACCAATACATGTGCTTCACAGCTTCTTTTTCTTGGCCACCAAATGCACATACATATGCACAAAATAGTCCTCCAAGCTTTGATTTGCTTGCTTCAATCACCTGCAACCCGCAGAGGGAGGCTAGATCTTCTTACCCGGTAGGCCAAGGTCTCAGATTTGATGCCAATGTGTGTGCTCCATAGCTTCTCTTTGCTCCAAGCTCGAATGGCTTTGTTCTTCACATCTTCTTTCCCTCTTCTCTCACTCACTCACAAAACCCTAATAGAGAGCACCAAGCTATGACACCATTATAAAAGATAGATTAGTGAGAGAAAGCACACACATAAGAGCAAACCCTAATAGATTGATGTAACCCTAACCGTAGACGAAAGCCATATCCACACTCACATAATGCATAATAGAAGAAGACTACACAACCACACACTACATGTGTTGTGTTCACACACCAAATAACCCTAACTAATGTCCACACACTATGGCTAGCTGGACACGGCCATGTATTGCCACACACATGCTACTGTCTACCATACCAACACATATCGTGCTTGGCTCCATCTATCATCGAGCTTGTAATCTCAATGTCTTGGAGTCTTATTACTTGGCTGATTTCATTATGGTTGGTGTTCCACGGTGGACTTGGAGCATGGGGAGCTTTTACCCTCTACTCGGAAAGAACGGGAGGCTCAGGCACAGTTATGGGATCGTGTCAATGCTTGTGTGCATTCTTTCATCTTCCTTAATTGCACACCATAGGTGATTAATCATATCAAACATATGACGCTGGCCAGAGGGATTTGGCAGCATTTGGGTGATGAATCCTACAAAGTCTTCATGCAAAGTCTTCGACGATACGGAAGCACCTCAACAAGTTGCAGGCTCTTTAGTAGGAGGTTCTTCAGGCTAGGAAGGAGATATCTTCAGAGGACATGGCCATCACTTTAATATCTCATTTGACCTCTCAGTACTCAACTTTCTACTCTTCTTTGATCACTAGTGGCAGGCCGAGCACCATCACATGGGAGGAGCTTGTGCCTATGGTCTTAGACCAGGAAGAGTGTTTTACGAACCCTCCACAAGCAAAGGTTCTGATGAGGACTTGATTGGCCAGCGGGCAAAAGGCCGTAACAACAACAACAACAACAATAAGGGAAAAGGGAAGTCTTCATTGGAGAAGTCTTGTGAGAAAAAGCCCAATTCAGAGTGTAATAATGTGAAGGCCAAGTGGACCTATAACAATTGTGGCAAGAAAGGCCACTAGTGGTGGAGAAATGTCCTAAGCGGAGTACCGAGAAGAATGTTGATTCTTCAGCTTCAACTACCAAGACTCTAGATTTTGTGCACTTGGAGATTTTGGACACAGATGCTTCATCTTCTTCGAGCAGGGAGGCAGTAGGTTTCACCGCTAGGGATACTCGGGAGTGAATTGTCAATAGCGGTGCTTCTAGGAACATGACTCCTTCCCAAGATGGTAGTCAGGTCGCATTTTCATTGGCAAAAATTTCACTATATCGATTCATAGTGAGGGTAGAATGGAGATTATTCCCAATGGCAAAGGGGGGAAGCATTCCTCTCGTGTTCTTTATGTCCCAGCACTTGGTTTTCATCTATTGTTGTCAGTGCATGAGGTTTGCAAGACTAGCTTTCGAGTGGAGTTTGAGGAGCATTATGTTGCTCTATGGGACAAAGAAACAGGCTAGGTTGTATGGGAAGGCGAAGTGGAGAATGGTATCTACAAACTCTTAGCACTCTCTTCTCCAGCAAGCACTCAGATCGGTGACTTGTGGCACTTCCGTTTTGGCCACTTGAATGTGGATGTGCTACGGGCGAGCTTTTCGAGACCAAATGGTGTATGGCTTGCCTGTTATTGGCAACAGGCAAGGACATTGTAGTTCTTACATTCGTTGTTGGTAAGCAGCATAGGGAATCTTTTTCGAAGTAGGATACTAGGCGGGCTTCAAAACCTTTGGAGTTGGTACACACTGTTGGTACACACTGACTTGTGTGGACCTATGCCGACCCCATCCTTGGGAGGTTCTTTGTACTTTATGTTGCTTGTTGATGATTGTAGCAAATTTACATGGGTTTATTTCAAATGGCCCGTATATCAGATGGATGTAGGATCTATGTTCCTTAATGGAAGGCCTTGTATGGTCTTAAGAAGGCTCCAGGGCTTGTGATCAAAAGATTGATTCCTTCTTTCTACGGACAAGATTTCAAAGATCAGTTTATAGATCCTAACTTGTATCTCTTTCGGGAACGCAGTTTGGTCATTCTCATTGGCGGTCATGTGGAGCACATATCAGTGGACGAAGGCTACCTTGTCAAAGGAGTTTGAGATGACCGACTTAGGCTTACTCCATTTTTTCTTGGGATTGGAGATTTGACAAACCCAGAGGGGGTTCTTTGTCTCTCAGCAGCCAGGTAGTATGTTCATGAGTTGCTTGAGGCCTTTGGGATGGAGAATTGCAAGCCTATTATTTCACCGATGGACCTGAACACCAAGCTTACAGTGAATGATCCTTGTGAGCAAGTTGATGCCTCTCTATATTAGAAGCTTGTCGGTTCATTGATTTGGTTGTTGAACACCAGATTGGACTTGAGCTTTCTTATGGGGTGAGCTCATTCATATAGACGCCTTTGAAGACTCATTGGGACATAGGATTAGGGATCTTGCCGTATTTGCAGGGTACAATCTAGTGTTGATCTTGTTAGTTTTTAGTATTAATCTTGTTAGTTTTAGTATTAGTCTAGTGTTATCTATGGTTTAGTCTGGTGTTATCTTGTAGTATTTGCAGGGTACAATCTAGTGTTAATCTTGTTAGTTTTAGTATTAGTTTGGTGTTATCTATGGTTTAGCATTGCTACTTTTAGTATTAGTCTAAGGTTTTGTTTTTTTAACTTCTAGTATTAATCTAGTGTTAGTTTTGTAGATTTAGTTTGATTTTTTATCAAGTGTTAGTTATTAGTTTAATTTTTCATTTAGCAATTAACTCTAACTCTACTAATTAGTGTTTAGTTAAATTTTAGTCTAGTTGTAGTCAAGTAGATCGAGTCAAATTTTAGTATAGTTGAAATCAAGTAGGTCTAGTTAGTCTTGTGAGCATTGTTAGTCTAATTAGTATTAGTCATGTAAGTGTTTAGCAAGTGTTGTTAGTCTAATTAGTATTACTCATGTAACTTTTAGTTAAGTTAATCTTGTACTTTATCTTATATTAGTTTAGTTCATCTATTTATGCTTAATATAGTTTTTTATTTTTCTTGGTACTAGTGTTTCAGTCAGTATCAAATTAATTATAACATAATCATAACAACTAAATAATATTAAATGAGGTAGCTACTACATAAGAAGAAGATATTACACATAAGTATAATTTTGTGTTTATCTTAGTACCAATGTTTCAATCAGTAGCAAATTAATTACAATGTAATCAATACAACTGAATAGTATTAAATGAGGTAGATACTAAATACGAAGAAGATATTGCATATAAGGAATTTTTTATTTGATTTTATTTGTTGGTCATAATGCTAGTATAGGCGACGACAAATGACTCTAATGAATTGGGATTCAACACAATTTTTATGTTTATTCTTCTTAGTCTTTCATTGAATTTTATCTTTCTAGAAATTATGGCCAAACTCTATTGTTCGTTTACGAAACTCCTCTTTTGGAACTATCTTTTAGGGAGCTTAAGGAACATTTTTACATAGAAGATGAGGACATAGGTCTTTAACAGGAAGTGGGAATGGATGATATTGATGTAATGTGAGATAGGATAGCATCATCATACCTCTTTTAAGGTTATAACAACCCCAAATAAAGGTCAAAACATTGATCTAAAACACCCTTGTTTGCACTCAGCTTGCCATTTTGATGCAATGGTACATAAATGGTCTTACAGCTAGCCATACCATATTTGGACAACATGTCTAATGCATATTATCTTTGTGAAAGCCATGTGCTCTTAGGCATCTTGATGACCTCAATGCCAAGAAAGTATTGTTGAGATGTCAAGCTCAACACGAGCTGACACTTATGATATGCCTGGGTGACCGTTTTCGTCACTAACATCACTGGCGTGTTTGGTAGGTTGCTGACATGATGGATCTTTGCCATTGATTCTACAGTTGGACAATACCATCTACTAGTCCACCACTGAGTTATGGCATACTTATCTTGCCAACTCACTCACGTAGCGTGTTCACATTATGGACCGCATGTACATAGTACTTTAGTATTTATGTTATATGTGTTGTTGTTGCAGACAAGATATCAAATGATGGAATTAAGAAGATTGATGCAGAGAAGCTTGACAATAATAACTTCCATGCTTGTAGGTTTAGATTAACAAATTTTCTAATGGGAAAAGGCTCCTGGGACTACATTGAAGGTGAACATGAGGATACCTGAGATTAATCTAACTGTCTACAGATGTAAAGGAATATAAGGATTGGAATTAAGGAGCAAGGAAAGTCATGTACTAGCTTTCTATTAGTATAAAAGATACCATGATTAGGTATATACAGAATGTCAAGTCACCCAAGGAGGCATAGGAAACCTTGGTAAAGTTGTATGAAACTAACACCAAGGCACGAAAGATTCAATTGAAGAATGAGCTTCATACTATGGAGAAGAAAAACATGTCTCTGAGCCAATGAGGTGATAACTCAAGTGGTGAAGGTGTTTGCCTAGGACCAAGAGGTCGTGGGTTCAAAACCCCCCTTAGTGTTTCCTTGGTGCCATCGCCTACGGGTGGATAAATAAGGCTACGGGTGGATAAATAAGCCTATGGGTGGATAAATAAGCACCTACAGGCGACAGCCTATGGGTGGATAAATAAGCACCTACAGGCGACAGCCTACGGGTGGATAAATAAGCACCTACAGGCGACAGTCTATGGGGACGGTGAAATTTGGTAACTATGGGAAGATCTTAGGCCAAAGGCCAGTGGAAAAAAAAAAACATGTATGTGAATGATTATGCCTTGAAGATCAAGGGCATTGTGGAATCCTTTGCGTCTATTAGTGTTTTGGTTAATGATGGTGATGATAAGGTGGAAGTATGTCTATGTGGTCTCAAGCCACAATACAAGGCATTCACAATGTCTATTCAGACTCAGGAGAACAAACCCAACTTTACCGATTTGGTGTCAATTCTAATCATCATTGAAGAAAAGAGTTTGGGTGAAGATCAGTCTTCACAAAACAAAGACAGTTCAAAGCAACATGCCTTCTACACGAGTGCAGATAGAGGTCAAGGTCGTAGCCAAGTGGTGGCCGAATAGGTAATCAAAATTATGGTCAGCAACAACAATCCCATGAATCACAACAACACACTGGTGGAAGAGGCCAGTTCAGAGGTAGAGGGAGTCAAAGAGGTCATGGAAATTGGCAAAGGTAGCAAAATGATACACGAGAATGTTTTATCGTGGCAAAGCTAGGCATTTGCAGGAAAATTGCTATAAGAAGCAAAATTACATGAGAAATGAAGAAGTGCAGCAAAATAACTATGCGTCCTCTAGCAGAAGTAGTGAGGACAATGAAAGGTTGTTTGTTATACAGCATGTGCTTAATGCTGTGTCATGAAATGATAGATGCAATGATGATGTATGGTATGTGGATTCAAGAGAGCTTTCAACCACATGACCAGTCATGGTGGTGAGTGGTTCAAGGATATGAAAAATACTGAAAGCCCAGGTTTTGTTGAAACAGAGGATGATACTGCTCATCCAATTGCCCATGTTAGAAATGTGACATTGTTTATGTAGGATGGTAAGGTGAAGTACCTCTGGGGCATATGTACTTCATATTCCAAATATGACAAAGAATCTAGTTTTTGTTGGCCAAATGATTAATCAGGGTTTGCACATGCGATTTAATCCTAAATGGTTGTTATGATGAAGATGTTAAAGATAAGTGCAAGTTGGTTGCAAAAGGCAATAGAGTGGACAGAATGTTTACACTAGATGTAAATATGCCTAAAGTGAAAGATGTAATGTTTGCACAGAAATCAGGAGTTGTTGCAGATACAGACATTTGGCATAAAAAAATTGGGCATGTAAATGTGTAAAGAATGAAGTCTATGCAAACTAAAGAAATTGTGACAGAGCTACCTAAGTTTAAGATTGATGGTATGCAGAAAGTATGCATAGTTTAAGATTGATGGTATGCAGAAACTAAAGAAATTGTGACAGAGCTACCTAAGTTTAAGATTGATGGTATGCAGAAAGTATGTGAAGCATAAAAGCAGACAAAGCATGTATTTCCACATGATAGAAATGTAAGCAGAAACGTACTAGATGTTGTGCATTTAGATGTATGGGGTCCTCCAAAAAACTACACCTATGGGTGGATATAGGTATTATGTAACATTCATTGATGACCACACAAGGAAAATGTGGGTGTATTTCATAAAGGAGAAGAGTGAAGTTTTCACTCATTTTCAGACTTTTAGAGTGATGGGTCTGAAAAGTAGACATGAAAGCATATGAAGTGCCAAAGGTCAGATGGACGGGGAGAGTACTTCTCCAATGAGTTCTCTATTTTTTTACAAAAGAATGGCATTCAGAGACAGTTCACATGTATATACACTCTGCAACAAAATGGCATTGTTGTGAGCAGAAAAATAGGCACATTGTAGAGATAGTGTGAGCATTAATGAAGACAAAGAAGAATATGCTGCATAGCTATTAAGATAAAGTGGTTTGTAGTGCCAGAGGAGACATTCACTGGTAAGAAACCTGATTTGTCTTACTTGAAAGTTTTTGGATGCATTGCCTATGTGCATGTGCCAGATGAGTTGCGTACGAAGCTAGATCCAAAAGTAGAAAAATGTGTGTTCATTGGATATTCCCTTGAGAAAATGGGATACAGATGCTATAACCCTACTACACGTGAGTTGAGCGTAAGTAGAGATGTCGTGTTTTATGAAATGAGTACAACGTTGTTATGCTGCTGAAAACGATGTTGTTGAGGTTGATCTAACTGGAAATGTGATTGCACAAAATGCAAGTCAGTAATCATAGTCATTGAGTAGACCTGGAGAGTCCTCTTGTGTTGGATCTATTGATATACCATGGACTGGTAGGCTGCATCAAAACACCAATGGTACATCACGTAAAGGCAAAGAGAAGGTTGGTGAGCCTCTTGGTATGCCGGACATTTCTACATGGCATTATTTTGTTGATGGAGAGACTAGTGGCACAGAGCAAAGTCTTGATGATGAGCTTTGGACTCCAGCTAGTGTGCAAGGAAGACAAGAGAAGCTGCAAAAATGCCAGGTCGTGATCATCGACATTGTAGGTCAAGGAGATTTAGAAAACCTATTGGACAGGTTGACTTATGATGGTTATGTAGCTCATCACTCATTATTCAAATGTGGCTAAAGTTTGTGCAAGATATTGAACCCACATGTCTTGAAGAAGCTGTTGTTGGGAATGTAGATTGGGAGAAAGCCATGGATGAAGAAATGGATGCAAATGAGACTTGGAACTTGGTGCCATTGCCTGAGGACAAGAAGGCTATTGGATGCAAGTGGGTATACAAAATAAATTACAATTCAAATGGAAGTATTAGTAGGTACAGATCAAGATTGGTTGCCAAAGGTTATGCTCAAAATTATGGCATTGATTATGAGGAGACGTTCAGCCTCGTTGTTGGTAAGATGGCAACTTTGAGAATTGTTATTATGGGTGGTGGGTGCATCAAAAGGATGGGTTTTACATCAAATGGATATCAATAATGTGTTCTTGGATGGTGATTTTTGTTGAGATATCGAGCTCATCTAGTGAGGTGGTGGACACTGATGACCCGCCTGGGGGATAGGCCCCACACTTACACCACTGGCATGGTTGGTGAGATCATGGGTGATATGCGGCCAATGGGATGATAGGCTGTGTGACAGCCATTCTAGAGACTGGCATTGTTATAGCGCCAGCTCATTTAGTTGGGTTCACACTATAGAGAACCCTAGTATGTATTTGGTTGAGTACCTTTTCATATTGTGTGTACTCTTATCTTTGTATATGGGTGTGTTGAGAATGTTGTGGGAAGAAGAAGAAGATTTTCAGCCTCTCACCTTGCGTGTTCTCTTTTAGGGTTTTGTGAGTGTGTGTGTGCTTGCAAGAGCTCAAGCTCTCTTCTCCCTTGCTCTTTTCAATTTTCAAGAAGAAGTGTATATGTATCAGCCGCCCCACACCAGCAGGTTATGAAGATGTGTGTCACCCTGATTTTGTATGCAAGTTGTGTAAAGACTTATATGGCTTGAAACAGGCACCGAGAGCATGGCATAATCAGGTAGTACAATATCTTATCACCATTGGCTTTCATGTGACAGAAGCTTATCATTCACTCTATGTGCGAAAGAGTGATAAGGGCCTTGTGTTCATCACAATCTATGTGGATGACATGATTGTTGGGAGTGACAGTGGAGAGAAGGTTGAGAGTGCAAAATGTCTCCTCAAGAAGAAATTTGACATGAAGGATTTGGGTGAGCTGAGATACTTTCTTGGCATTGAGGTTATTAGAACAACCAAGGGCATATGGCTGTCATAGAGACAGTATGCATTGGACATGCATACTGCCTCTATGACAACCATATTTGGACATGTTGTCCAAATATGGTATGGCTGGTTATAAGCCAATTTCTATGCCATCAGATTCAAATGCCAAGATGAGTGCAGTTTTTGTGAGTGTACAGGAAGATCATGGGTAGCTTGATCTACATGACGATCGCTAGGCCAGATTTGAACTATATAGTTGGATTGGAGAGTCAGTTTATGCAGGTACTTCGGAAGCTACATTTGAATGGTGTGAGGCACACATTACGCTATGTGAAGTCCACAGTAGACTATGGTATCTTTTATGAGGCTGGTACAAAGTTGCAGGTGTTTGGATACACCGATGTAGATTGGGCTGGTAGTATCACAAATGGGAGGTATACCATCGGATTTATATTCTCCTTTGGGAGTGGTACTATGACATGGAGCAGCAAGAAGAAGCCAACCAACAGTTGCCTTATCGAGTATGCAGGAAAAGCATAGAGGTGCAATGGCAGCATGTGAGGTAGCTTGGTTGCGCAAGCTACTTGGTGATTTGGGACTGTAGGTTGACAAAGCAGGCAGGTTGTCATCTATTGCAACAACCCTGGCAGTATACAGTTGGCGAGGAACCCAATTTTTCATGTGTGGACCATACACATAGAGGTCCACTATCACTTCATCAGAGAGAGGTTCTTAGCAGGAGACATTAATCTCATGTATGTAAGCACAGAGGAGCAAGTAGCTAACATTTTCATGAAAGCCCTAGGAGCAGAGAAACTACGCAGGTTTTAAACTAATTAAGGGGGAGTGTTGAGATGTCAAGCTCAACACAAGCTAACACTTATGATATGCCTGGGTGACCGTTTCCATCACTTACATCATTGGCATGTTTGGTAGGTTGCTGATTGTTGCTGACATGATGGATCTTTTCCAGTGATTCTATACCTACACTATACCATCTACTAGTCCACCACACTCAGTTATGGCATACTTATCTTGCTAATATCTAGTGTATCTCTTGTAGCAGTACTTCAGCACAATTTATATATCACGTGACCAAAGTACACATATATACACTCACAATCAACAATACATGTGCAATCTCTGTCTGGACACCCAAAATGTATTGCTACATTGTAATAACCAAAGTTCGGTTAAAAATAGTTCCAAACTAAAACTTTCCAAAAGTGCCTGAAAACACTTTGTAGTAGTGGTTGAACGGAGGTTGAAACATGTTCAAAACATGAATCTAGTCATAAAACTTTAGTACAAAGTACTACGCACCACACAAGCTCCACACCTATGAAGGACAGCTCCTCAATCAAAGATGAGTAGCTCCCAGATGCCTTCGTAGCTTCCTTTACATGTCGCTCTGTTGCTCCTTAGCTTGAACCAAGCTATGATACCATGAAAAGATTGGAGGGGGAGGAGAGTGAGCTTGAGCTCTTGTAAGCATACACACACACACTCACAACAATGGATAACACACACACACACACACACACACACACACACACACACACACAAAGATGGAAGGTTGAAATCTTCTTCTAGAAGAAGGCTACAAAAGAAGTGAAAACCCAGCATTAGTACTAGAGTACTATGTATAAGCGGTCCATAATATGAACACGCTCAATAGGTGAGTTGGTAAGATAAGTATGCCATAACTCAGTTGGACTAGGTAGGTGTACTCCAACTATAGAATCACTGACAAAGATCTCTTGTGTCAGCTACCAAACATGCCACTAGTGTAAATGTGGAATGGTCACCTAGGTGCATTATGAGTGTCAGCTTGTGTTGAGCTAGAAATCTCAACAAAGAAGAGGGAAGAGGAGAGCTCACATGGGTCCTCTCTCTCTCTCTCTCTCTCTCTCTCTCTCTCTCTCTTTCTATTTCACTTTATTTCTTCTCTTTTTATTATAAAATTTAAGTTTTTTTTGACACGTGACACATGTGAGCTTACGTTTCACCACGTGGTACCTTTTTTTATGTGACATTTAGCACACATGAATCTACATTGCCCCACAAGGCACACGTAAGCCTATGTTGCCATCATGAGGCACACATGTGCCTATATCACAATGCGGCTTTTTTTAGCCCAAGTTTCTTTTGGACACATAAGCCTACATTGCTATGTGGTACACGTGAGCCTATGTCGCCATATGGCAAGATTATTGGGATGACCCAAGCAAAGGTTTTCTATAATATGCCTTTGAGCTTCTAACATCTTAATGGGGACCCACTAATAAACGAGGCTTGGGTTTTGGGTAAAACTCTATTGCATGGGACTCCCACTTGTCAAATCTCTGCTCATGGTAGGCTTCTGGCTAAATGGTGGATGTGAGCAAGTCTTTGCATGGGCCTCATACTTTTCTTAGCTAGCTAAGGTACTCTTATGGGTACCCACTCCTTCTTGGTGACCTCCCTAAAGGGTTGTTAAGGTTGAGGTTTTGAGGGATTCTCTTCGTCTTCGCCTTTGAAGGGGTGGTCAATACGGCAAGGCAAGAGAGTTGGTGAGTGTGTTAAGGCTTACTTGAGGTGATGGAGCTTGTAAGTGGAAGATGAGGCTTGGAATGTTCATAGCTTCAGGGAGCCCTCAGCCCATCAAGGATACATATTACCTTGTTGGGTCAAAGAAAGGGAGCAAGGATTAGTCGCAAAGCTTTTACTTTTCAAAATTTTGATGCAAGAAAGATGCTCTCACTATACTTGCATGGCTTAGTTAACTTGATGACTACTACTTGAGGGAGAAATTATCTAAGAAGGATAAAATCAAGTGTGCTAGTAATCATTTAGTAGAAAGTGTATGGTGGAGTGTGACTCGCAAAAGCAAATGTAGACCCCCCACTTATGGAAGGAGTTTCAAAAATTGATTAAAAAGGATTTTCTACCACCAGAGTATAAATCTAGAGCTAGATAGTAGTGGTTAGGCAATTGGAGAAAGAGAATGTGTCTGCATATACTGACAAATTTTGGTAAACCTTACTATAACTTCAAGCCATTGAGAAATTTAGCTACGAAGTATGAGAAGAAGAATTCACTTCCAAAGTAATCTAGACCACATGAATCGCATATTTCAAAGGGTCCTAGATGTTGGAATTAGGGTTGCAAGAAAGCTTGGAGAAGAAGAAGCAAGAATGCACACAACACACAATGTATTAGATTGTGTCAATGTACAAAAGATAAGTTAGCCCTAGAAGGATGGACGTATATACAAGCCGGGGGAAAAAACCTCCTAAAGAGGGAAAAAGTGCCCCGGCGGTCCTAAGTGTGTTCACACACATCACTGCCTATATATATGGCAACAAATCCCCCCTGGGAGTGATGGTGTGAACGAGAGCTGGCACTCATGTATAGGGAAGTGCCGTGCCCGAAGTAGATCAGTCCACAAAGGGGAGCAAGCCCAAAGCTTTGCGGAAAGCTTCGAACTTCTCACGAGGAAGCATCTTTGTGAAAAGATCGGCGAGGTTGTCATGTGTTGGCACATAGGCCAAGCTAATCTCTCTTGTTGAGAGTCTCTCCCTGACATAGTGACAATGCACCTCAATGTGCTTTGTACGAGCATGAAAAACTGGGTTTCTCGCAACTGCCAATGCACTCTGACTGTCAGTGTAGATAGAAGTGGCAGACTCCTGTCCAACACCCAAGACAGCCACATAAGCCGTCTGAGCCACACACACTCAACCGTAGCTGTGAAAGCTACCCTGTACTTAGCTTCACAACTAGAAGTGGCCACAGTAGGTTGCTTCTTGCTCAACCAAGATATGCATGAGCTACCGAGCATGAAACAAAAACCACTTTGTGGACACTCATGTGTCATAGCAACCAGCCCAATCTGAGTCCGAAAAAGCATGTAAATCTAGCAACAACGATCCCCCCTTGGGATAAAACAGCCCAAGATGTATGGTGCCACTCAAGTAGCGAAAGATGTGTTTAACTGCCTTCCAATGCTGAGACCCTGGGCTATGCGTAAACCTGCTCACCTGTGAGACTGCAAACTGAATGTCCGGCCTCATAATGCATACATAAATGAGGCAACCAACAACTGTCTGATAGAGTGTGACATTAAAGTGATCTCCAACATCATGAAGACTCAACTTCAAACCTGTCTCCATTGGAGTAGTAATAGGCTTGCAGTCTTCAAGGCCAAATCTCCGCAACAATGTCTCAATATACTTTGTCTGACACAAAGCAATATCTCCATCACACTACTTAAATTGTATCCCCAAATAATGATGCAAATGCCCCAAATCTGACATCTCAAAAGAGGCATTCAAATCAGCCTTAAAATCAGCAATATGACTCTCATTTGGTCCTATGAGCAGCATGTCATCAACATAGAGAGCGATGATTAGATGTACATCATCCACACGTTTAACATACAAAGTGCTTTCTGTTGGACTATTTTGAAAACCATGTGCAGTCAAATATGCATGTATCTTTTCATACCAAGCTCGTGGAGCTTGCTTTAAACCTTATAAAGCCTTTTTCAACCTGCACACTTTGTTTTCCTACCCTCTTTGAACAAAACTACGAGGCTGTGATACATACACCTCCTCATGCAAATCTCCATTCAAGAATGTAGTCTTTATGTCCAACTGATGTATATTCCAACCATTATGAGCTGCCAATGCACAAATGCTACGAATGGTAGTCATACGACAAGTGGGAGCAAAGGTCTCATCAAAATCAATGCCCTTTTCTTGAGCATAACCCTTGCAACAAGTCTAGCCTTATAGTAGCGATCAACACTACCATCTGACTTTCGTTTCAACTTAAAAACCCACTTACATCCAATGACCTTTTTACCAATAGGCAAATCAGACAAAGACCATGTACCATTCTTCATTATAGCATCATATTCACTTTGCATTGCAGCCAACCAATTTTTTTATTTTTGTGCCTCATCAAATGAAAGAGGTTCTTCCTCTTCACACATACTAGACACAGCCAAAGCATAACAATCTGATGCATAGGAGACATGCTGAAAACCTGAACGAGTACGACTAGACATAGGTGCATCAATTTTACTATCACGCAAGGTTTGCACCAACCATTTAGGCATACCTCTCTAGCCTGCTCATTTTCAGCTCTATCCTCATAAATTACATCCTGTAAATCTACATCAGAAATAGGCTGATCTATGATGTCGTTTGAAATCTGCATAGGTTGAATATTTGCCTCATTAGGACTTACATTTGAATTCCCACCTGTAAACAGAGGCAACAACATATCAAATACATCCCATGAGCTCACACCTGTCTCTTTGGTACATGATAACAAAGGTTGCACAGCATCTTCCACAAAAATAACATCTCGGCTAATCAAGATATGCTTTAACTACGGATAATACAATCTATAACCCTTGCTCTCAGCACTGTAACCAACAAAAATGCATTTGACAGCCTTATCATCCAATTTTCTACGTTGTTGCACAAGCACTAAAGCATAGGCAAAGCAACCAAAGACACGCAAGTGACCAATAGAAGGCTTCCTGCCATGCCAAGCTTCGTATGGAGTAACAGACTGCAAGGCCTTAGTGGGACAACCATATCAAATTTCTGCAAACTAGCAAAGTTCAGATGACCAAAACGAGCATGCCATAGTTTTACATCTGAAACTGCCTTTTCATCACAAATTGCATTTGCTGAATCTTCCACACACTTGTCATAAGAATTGAGCTTATACAGCCCACGAAACAAGGTGCCAAATGCAATAATCGTATCACCAGAAGTCAAATCATGAACAGTATATCTGTCATCCACAAATTTGACTACAAGTCCAAGTCTAGCGAGCGCAGAGACAGACAATAGATTCTTCTTTATCCCTGGCACATACAAAGCATCTAAAAGTGTGAAAGCGCTGCCATTTGCAGCAATAAGCATAATTTTACCAATGTCCTTCACTGGGTAAGAAGCATTATTGGCACATGTGATAGTATTCCCATTAGAGACAGCCTCAAGACAAGTGAACATATCACGATGCGAGGTAATGTGCTTTGTAGCACCACTGTCAAAATACCATACATCAGAGTCAACAAAAACTGCCAAACATGCATCATGTACAGATGGGTCATACTGGCAATACACGCTAAACGCCCATTCTGTATCCTGCACAACATTTACAGAATCTGCATTTGTAGAAGCATCCGCTATTGTGGCTGCATTTGACTCTTTCTTCTTTGCCTCTTTAGCCTTTAGCTTAGGGTGATTCTTAATGATGATCAGTTGTCTTATAATAGTTACACTTGATCTTTTTCCTGCCTTTATCAAGAGCCTTCTCAGACCTATTGTTGCTACCTATGGAAGGAGAAGAAGTTGCAGACCTACTAATAGGAGAAGAAATAGTGAAAGGGACTGCCTTACCACTTCTTCTCTGCTGGGCAGCAACAAATGCCTGATCAACTGCACGCTGCCTAGCCTTGTTTTGCCTGGATTATGCTTCTTGCAAGAGCTTGTTGACTAAAGTATCATACTTGACAACATCAGGTCTGTCCCCCTCAGTAAGTCTCCATGTGGAAGCAAAAGTCTGATATGACTCAGGTAAAGCATTAAGAACAGTTTGCACAAGAGAATGATCAGGAATAATCTCACCTGCAGAAATCAAATGTTCCTTGAGATCTTTAATCTCAGCAAGAAAAACATTCATGTCATCATCTAACTGCATAATCTTCGATTCTAGCTCTTTACGTAGGTAAGAGATTTTTGCCTCGTTACGACCTGCATACAAACCAGCTAGAATATCCCAAGCCTGTTTTGCTATTTTAGCTGAACGAATATGTGGAGTGATGTTACGTTTGACAGAAAGTGCAATCAAGGCATGAGCCTGCGCATCTTTACCATCCCAACGAGCTTGTTCAGCAGTGGGTAAAACAGCAGCAATAGTAGAGCTGCTAGAACCTGCAACATCCTCATCAACAGATCCTACATCCACAGAACCTGGACCTACATTCATACCCTACACAATGTTCCACACTCCTTGCAACCAAAACATGATGCATCATGTATGCCCAAAGTGGGTAGTTGCTGTCTCCATCCAATTTGTCATCAGCAGACAACATGCGAAATACATCATTGTTGTTATCAGCCATGGCCACTGACTGAAACTAATGCAAAAGTGGGTAGTTGCTGTCTCCATCCAATTTGTCATCAGCAGACAATATGCGAATGCAAAAGCTGCCTGTAATGAAGCAAAGACTGAACAGAAAACAACTAGTGATATGTAGCACAGTCCACAATAGAATACGTATGCCTGTTTTGCAGAAAACTGCAATGTTGAAATTTCTGCACAAAATGACAAAAACACTTGTACAGAACTTGTAATGCAAAAGCGAAGCCCGAAACGACCTTAGATACGATTTCTGAGAACGCAAGGCCTTCGAGCTCATCTGCAAAGTATAGGGACCTGTAAGCGCTCGTGAAAGATCGCCTCAATCGGAGAACGTGACTCGGAGGGTG
This sequence comes from Cibotium barometz, assembly GCF_041138505.1. Classification (NCBI taxonomy): domain Eukaryota; kingdom Viridiplantae; phylum Streptophyta; class Polypodiopsida; order Cyatheales; family Cibotiaceae; genus Cibotium; species Cibotium barometz. The sequence goes on from NC_141054.1 coordinate 54,363,135, forward strand.
CTAGCGGCGTAGCCCTGGTGGGAGCCGATGCTGCTCTGATACCAATTGTTGGAATTAGGGTTGCAGGAAAGTACACAAAGCTTGGAGAAGAAGAAGCAAGAATGCACACAACACACAATGTATTAGATTGTGTCAATGTACAAAAGATAAGTTAGCCCTAGAAGGATGGGCGTATATACAAGCCAGGGGAAAAAACCTCCTAAAGAGAAAAAAAGCGCCCCGGCGGTCCTAAGTGTGTTCACACACATCACTGCCTATATATATGGCAACACTAGATTTAAACCATACATTAAACCTTTCGGTAGACCCAAGAATGGTAGTAGTAGTAGTAGTAGTGGTGGTAGTAGTGGTGGTGGGGTAACAACAACAATAATAACAAAAAAAATCCAAATAAGTGCAAAAGGAGATAGATGTTACCATGAATACTAACAACACAGTGCACAAGCTTCGTGCGATCAATTGTTATAAGTGCAAAAGGAGATAGATGTTACCATGAAAACTAACAACACAATGCACAAGCTTCGTGTGATCAAATGTTTCAAGTGCAAAAAGGAAGGCCATTGATTGTCCATAGAAGTCGAAGACTCAAGTGGCAGAGCTACGAACATGATTGATGATAAAGACGACAACGACCAAGTCAAGAAAGATGGTAACCCAAACTTTGAGTCCTATGATTATGGAGGTAAGCCTAAAAAATTTTTTCATGCTCTTCTAAAAATGAAAGGAACTATTAAAGGAAAAGAAGTCACTACTTTACATGATGATGGGAGCACACATGACTTTATTTCTGAGAAACTAGTGAGAACTTTAGGCTAAGAGACCACATCATCACAATTCAAAGTTGAAATTGCATTCACAAATACAAGATATAATTGTTTCAAGACTAGTGAAAAACCTAGGCCTTACAATCAAAACCGATGAAGAAGATAGAGACTTTTTAGTTGCTACTTGGAGTGGATATCATTTTGGGTATGCCTTGGAGAAACCATTACAATCCACATATTGATTATGATACACATGAGATGTGGATCATAAAGGATGGCAAATCCCTATGTCTGAAAATTCAAATAGAAAAAGAACTCAAACCTTTTGCCAAGTTATACTCAAAACTTTTCCCAAAACTTCACACCTTGCAAGTCACCTAATAGCCAATATCATTGAACAAAAAGAGATTCAAAGTAGAGGAATTTTTGGCAAGAGGGTTGATTAGACCTAATAGCTCACCTTATGGTACGCCAACAGTTTTGGTCAAAAAGAAGAACAACACTTACAATGTGTATTGACTGTAGAGCTCTAAATAAAATTATGATAAAGATTATATACCCTATCCCTAGAGTAGATGAATTATTGGACAAACTAAGAGGGGGTAATGTATTTAGCGAGATTGATCTCAAGTATGGTTATCACATCAAGTGAGAATGACTGAGGAAGGTACAAAACAGCATTCCGAGAACACATGCTAGTCATTATGAATTCTTTATTATTCCTTTTGGACTAACCAATGTTCTAGCAACTTTTAGTTGTATGATGAATCGGATTTTCCTCAAACATCAAAACTTTGTGGTTGTATTTTTTGATTATATACTAGTTTTCAATAAAATCATTGAAGAATATGAAAAACATTTAGAGCTAGTATTCACACTCTAAAAGGATAACCAACTCTACTTCAATCTTGAGAAGAGTATTTCCTTTCAAGATAAGATCGAATATCTCGATCACATTGTTGCTAATGGTATTTAGGTAGATTCAAAGAAGATCGAGAGTATTATTACTTGGCCCATACTTCATGACATACATGACTTATAATCATGTTTGGGATTATGTAGTTACTATAGGAAGTTTGTCAAGAATTTTGTACATATTGCACATCCCTCGGCTGAACTCCTAAAGAAGACTATTCAACATGATAAATCTTTTCAAGATTCAAAAGAAGCTTTTATCAACTCCTACCAATGTTACAACTACCTTATTTCACAAGACCATTCTTTTTTGTTGTGACATTGTATATGAGAGTCGAAAACTAAAACAAGCAAAAAGCAACCATAGTACGTATGTGACAAAGAATTGATTGTTGTAGTACACGCTCTTAGGATTTGGAAACATTATCTCATGGGTTCTGAATTCCTTATAAAAATTGATTAACAAAGCATCAAACATTTACTCTCACAACCCTTGATTTCTGACCGACATATCAAATGGGTGTCATTCATCCAAAGCTTTCAGACTATGATCCAATACCAATCGGCGGGTAAAGAAAATGTTGTAGTTGACACTCTTAGCAGGAGACCTAATATTTTTGCCATTGAGAGTGAACCCTTTGAAGCCATGAAGGAAACCCTTTGAAGCCATTGGGTTAATACTTTGAAGGTGATGAATCCAATGCATTACTACCAGTCATCGCCACCTAGGCTTCTTACAAGAGCAACCCAGATTTCTCTCCAATTTGGATTAACATGCAGTCAAGATTGGACTCCTAATGGTAATTATTCTTAAAATAAAGGTTATCTCTTCTTTGAGAAGAAATTGTGCATAACACAACCATTGAGACAGATGATCATGGAGGAGATGCACTAGCCTCCATACATGGGACATAGAGGCATTTCTCCAACTCTCCAAGATGTGGACAAGAGAATTTTATTGGCCTTCCATAAAGAAAGACATTGCTCAATTTGTAGCTAAATGCATTGTTTGTCAAAAGATTAAAAGCTACAAAGGAAAGACTCAAGGATTATTAATGCCTTTACCCATTTCTACTGAGTCTTGGGAGAAAATATCCATGGACTTCATTCCATGTTTACCTACTATGACTATGATTTGGACTATAGTGGATGGTCATAGTAAACAAGCCACTTCATTCCTTGTAAGAAGACTCTAACATTCCAATCATAGTTTATGATCGAGACTCGAAATTTTATAGACGCTTTTGGATAACTTTTTTGACAATTTGGGCACTAAGTTACATTTCACCATAGCTTTCCATACAAAAGCTAATGGTTAAATCAAAGTCATAAATAGTACAATGCTTGACTTACTTAGAGCCTATACATCTTCTCAACTAAAGCTTTAGGATCAATACATTCATCTTCTATAGTTTGCTTACAACAATACACCTCATTCAACGAGACTAGTCGTGCTCCATTTCAGATCATATATGGAAAAGCCTTACCCATTCCAATTACAAGGCTTTCACATAGAATCTAAGTAACCGATGACTTCATAACCGACTTTAACAGCATACTTCATGAGGTACGTGCAGCCACACATTCTGCATAAGAGCACTATGCGACTCAAGCAAACAAGAAATGCAAGGATATATCTTTCAAAGAAAATGAGTATATACTTTTGCAAATTGAAAAGAGACATTTAAAAAGTGTGAAAAAACATCAACTATGAAACTTGCATGGATTTTATGGACCATTCAAGATAATTTAAAATTTTTACAACCTCGCCTATAGACTAGAATTGCCTTCACACTGGAAAATTCACAACTCTTTTCATACTAGCTTTTTGAGACCATTTAAAGGACCTTTACACAAAGTCCAATTGTTGAGTGAGTGCAATTCACAATTAATTGGACTCGTTCACAATTAATTGGACTCACAAACTCTTTGACACAAAGTCCAATTGTTGAGTGAGTCCAATCAATAGCACATGTTAGAATTAATTGTTTAGTGAGTCCAATTGATTGATATCTAATTGTTTAGTAAGTCTGATGGATTAATATCTAACATTGTGGATTTTATGAGTATAGGACATGAAATGGAAGATAATGGCGTGGTTATTGAGCGAGAGCACCAACTTAGGCTAGTCACATGCATGCAAGCTACATTTTAGTTTTGCATTTCTATGTCCATTTGTGTACAAGTTTGGGCAAAGTAATTATTTACACTTTTGGAACATTGGACTATGGTTAAGTTTTGTACAAGCCCAATTTCAGAAGAAACAACTAATTATGTCTCCAAGGGCTAATTTCGATGAATACAACTTTAAATACCCACCAAGAGATAGTGGAGCTGCTCATGTTGAGGGGGGAGATTGAACCCAGTGTTTATGTGCTTTTGTGTCTTCTATTTTACTTATGTTATGTTAATGTCTATGCTTATCTTGAGTTATATGATTATCTTGTTAATAGTTTATTAATTCAATCCTTATCTTAGAAAAGAGTGTATGACCCATGGAAGGCCAACTTTCACTCACCACACATATTGAGTCCTTCTTCACTGCATCTAGCAATGAAAAATCTAGTTAGATTGGCTTCAAAGATAGTGGCTCTAGAATTGGCTTTTTTTTTTGAAGCTTCTTAATAATGGTCACGAGCTTAGCTACTGCCTTTGGTATGTTGTAAGATTCCCTTTTATTAACTCTAGAATAGGGTCTGGGATGATATGCTCAGGCGGGGTCAGTGGTTTGTACTCAATCACTTGCTCAAGTACTAGATCTAGTTCAATGCTTGGGATTATTTCATTTAAACACGGGTCACTTGCTCAAGTACTAGATCTAGTTCAGTGTGCTTGGGCTTATTTCATTCAAACATGGGGTTGGGGTACTCTTTTATTTTCTTTGGAAGGTTTGCATAGTCAGTGGGTTTCTTCTCTTTGGGAATAGTTGGTTTGAGCAGGAGATTGTTCATTGTCTCTGCAACAACAAGGGAGGCAGCTTCAGAGCTATCATCCAAATCGCTTTCAATGATCATGACATCGTTGCCCTTGACAACTGATTGTGCATTGCATTTCCACGTACTCTTCAAGGTTTTCTTCTTTTGGACCTCTAGTCCTGGTCCTTTTGCCTTTTCAGGGTGCCTTTTTAGGGACTACTGTAGCCTTTTTTGGGCATGTGCCTCAAGCTCTCTAGCTGTTGGCTTTGAAGATTGAGCTTTTTGCTTCTTCATTGCCTTCGATGTTTGGCAACTATCATCAACTTGGTTTGGAGCCTTGTGATATCATTAAAGGAAACTGTACAAATAAGTCCACCTATACACTTAACAAATTAAGGCTCATCGAATGCTCTTGCCCAACACTAGGGTGATTGTCACTTTGTTGTTGGGACAATCCTTGATAGCATGTTCAAGCCCACACTGGTAACATGTACCTCCATATGGAATGACATTGCACTAGATTCAGGGATGTAGTTGGCGTACTTGGTGCAAAACGGCTCTATGTTAGCAACACAATGTGAACCTTGCAATGGAAACATTTAAGAGGTGGCCTAAGTTACATACTATTGAAGTTTGCTTATGTGACTCACAGCTATTCTGGACTCTCGAGGTCAGTTGGTAACGTCACCAAGTACTATTGTACTAGTTCGATTCTAGGAGGAACCGGGGTTGGGGTGTGGTAATACCAAAGGTGGGTATGGCATTGGTGGCAATAGTCTGTACATACCTCTTGATATAGGGTATTAATAAATGGGCACTGGATTATGTACCATTTGAGAAGCATTGGTGGTGGTAGGGCTAGTGGTTGCTTTGGCACCAAGAGCATAGGTTGTGGTGTTAGGTTTCCCTCTAGTACCAACAATGAGTTGTATCATGGTTCCCATGGCACTAGTAATGAGCATAATTTTATTATTATATTGGCCTTAGCATTAGGCACTCCGTACCATATCTCTTAATGGAAATAAATGTAGGTATCCCAGTTGAGGAATTGGCTAGGGTTGGGGCTCCCCTTTGGGCTAGCCTTGCCATTATTGGCCTAAAGGGTTGACTAGATTGTCTACCAACTCATCATGCTCATATCCTTGACAAACTAGTACTCTAGTTGGTGTTGGTTGGGCCCCCTTAGCTGTTGACGCTTTTGATGGGGTCATCGACTTCTACATTATTGTCTTGGAGAGTATCTACTAAGCATGTTACCTTGCACTCACTGAAGGTGGTGTAGTGTCTATACATGTAGAGATAATCGTGAAGCCTCTTCCTTCGAAGACCAATCATAAATTGATGAGCAATAAGTCATCTTGTCTCTCACATCGAGGACATATCATTTAGAGATACTTGGTTCTGTAGCAATATAGTCCCGTATTGTTCGACCCATCTCTTTTGCTTGAGGTTATAGATTTATGCACAATCAGGCTCCATCTAGCTCCACTGGGTGAGAATCCCACAATGAATGTGTCAAGTCCTCGTAGAATAGCTCACCTTTTCATGTGGGTTTGGAGACCTAAATCATTAGCCTCCTTTGCCTTCAAGGCGAAGTCTGAATGAATAGATCATGGTGGCATCATCAATCCTTCACATGGCCTTGCAAATTTGATTGAACTTCTCTAGATACTGAATGGGATCCCAAGTTCTATCAAATTTGTTCATCATTCTCCTCGAGATATAGATTGCTTTGTTTTGCCTAACATCTTAGCCTCTAGGTGCTATGTTTGTTGTAAGCTATCGTCCCATTTCAAATGCCATCCTAACCATGTCTTTTGTATATATTCACATGGCGATGGATCTTAGCATCACCTTGCGAACATGGGGGAACACATGATCCTACATACATAGCCATGGAGTACACATGAGCATGGAGGAGGCAGCATGGATCAAGAACAAGATAAAAGACACAAGATAAACATACAAGCATAACAACATAACATCATAGTGTATTCCATATCCATGTATCACATATTGTGTGCACAAGAATCATGTCCATACAATAGTCATGTCATATCATATCATGTCCGATTTGTACACAAGAGGGGCTTTATATAGCCATCCAACCATCATGCGACTCTTGGGATACCCATGTGACTCTTGGGCTACCCATGTGACTATTGGGCTCCACAAGATCCTGACTCATGTAACCACTTCTTGATATGACATCTTGTAATAACCAAATCCCACAACTCATTAGCCTAGCTAATGCTACTAATGCTAGGGGGTGTTCACACCAAAGCTAATGCCAAAATGCTAGGGGTTGTACACACCCATCAACACCTCTCTTCCCCTTTGTTTAGTTGGGAGTGTACTATGAATGCCAAGTACATCATGAGAATCTATGAATACGTGGCTACCATAAGACACAACGCAAGCCATTTCAAGTTATACAATATATCATGTAGAACCCAAAAACTGATGGGGTAGACCGAGGAGATGGTGGAAAGATGATTTCCACCAATCTAATGTAGAGTCAACAAGTATATGCTGATGAAGAATCTCATCCATGGGCACTCAAGTGTGCTACCATCTGTGTCAATTTAGCCAACTGCTTCTGCTCCATGTATCCAGGAAGACATCTTTATCTCTGGAAGTCCACAAGAAGGTGAGTCCTCCCTTGGGTCCTGAAATTACAACATCCACTCGAGTAACTACATTCTAGAAATCAATATATCATTTTCTAATGCTATAAATATTTTCATTTTGGTTTTTGTTTGTTCATTTTCCTTACAAGCAACTTGGTAGGGACCTCAGTGAACCTTTTATCTGGACCTCATGCCTTCTCATTGGGTCTTACGAGCGTCTCCGGCAGGTATCTCACTGAGCTTTCTCCTCCGGCTTTCATGTCTCTTTATCCAGGACTTATAGGCGGCTCAATAGGGATCTTTAATAACTAGGCTTGCTCTAGTCTTCATGCCTTCTCACTGGGTCTTATAGGGGCGAGTCAGAGTAGTATCCTTCGGGCAAGACTCTTCCTCTGGCCCTCATGTCTCATTTTAGGACTTACAGGTGACGCAGTTAGGATCTCGCATGGACTTCCTCCAAACCTCATGCCTTCTCACTCAGACTTACACACGACTTGGTAGTATCCCAGCTAAGCACCTCTTCTGGCCCTCTCATCCCTCATTCTTTCAATGTTCATATCATCGACGGGACCCTGCATGGGCTTCCTCTAGACCTCATGCCTTCTCACTGGACTTACAGGCATCTCGGTAGTATCCTAGCTAAGCGTCTCCGCGGTAGGGACCTCGTATGGGCTTCCTCCAGACCTCATGCCTTCTCATTGGGACTTACAAGCATCTCGATAGTATACCAGTTAAGCGTCTCCTCGACCCTCTCATGCTTCATTCTTTCAATATTATTATCATTTTTCCATTGACACCATATTTCAAGACAATACTTCGAGAATTGGCCAATTACTTACCATTTAAGTTCATCAAGTCGTCCACTCCGAGTTTCCTATGGAAGTATGCCATATGTGTGTGCTTCTTTTTCTCCCCATTTTTAGTGTTTGACTTGATCTAAGCCCCCGCAACTAGTGCACCACACTCATGTGCTCTCAACAAGTAGAGCTTGGTGCAATACCAAGGTTCTTGCCATTTACACACAAGGTTGCTTGATTTATAAAAAATCTCTTCTTACTTATGTAAGGTATTATTCCAAGGTGTCTTGCGCAAGGAACCATAATAACTAATCATCCTCATTGACATGAGGGTCATCATCGAGTAGCCCATGTGCATCATCGGCCATGGCTACATCTACATCAAAGAACACATCATCGTCATCCTAAACTATTTGAGGGATAGCATCAAGTAGCCCATGTGCATCATTGGCCATGGCTACATCAAGTAAAACAATTATATCCGACCGCACCGCAGTAAGGTCTGGTGGAGTGTCTTGTAGGTTATTGCACATGGAGAGCAAGTTTTTCCCAGAATTAAAGAGAAGTTAGCAAACAAAACTGGTTTTCTTTAGAGGATATGGTAACTAGTATATGCTTGGATAAGTCCAATGATAAGGATATGGTAACTAGTATATGCTTGGATAAGGCCAATGATAAGGATTACATGCAAACACAAGGGCTCGTGCAGCAACCAGGGTCACAGCTCACTCTGGGCGTCACCTCTACTTCCCAACGTCGCGACGTAGGCCAGTCTTGCCTCTACTGTCCCCCAACTTGCCCCTACACAGGCCAATCGTTTCGCTCCAAAACCCTAATTCAGCCTGTTGAATGGAATCCACAATCTAAATTAGTTAATCCTTAAGAAAATTAAGTGAAACCCTAATTAAATTAAGCAAAACCCTAAGTCTTTATGAAGGCCTAAATCCCAAAATTGATGCGCCTACAAACAAGTTGAAGGAACAATTGTGCTGCACATAAACTTTGCAGTGAAGCAGAATCCAGTGTTAGGCCAGGAGATCCTGTTTTTGAAATTAGGAGAGCCGCCATTGAAGCAAGGCATTCTTAGATCAGACTATGGTGATTTATTGTGTTTTTGCAAGCTCGCTTGAGGTTGTGAACAGACGACTAGTAGACCTTCCTGCCCTCGATTACTAGCTCCTGCTTCTCGCATCGAAGCGATCCAAGTGAATCATCTTGGTTGGCATCCTGTCTTTCTCCTGTATTACACACAATAAAGATAATGTATGAGGGAGAGAGAGTTCCCCAAGAGTTCCCCACCGTAATCGGAGCCAGCAACAAAAGTCATGTTCTCATCTGGGCCAGGCACTTCAACCTACAAGCATGCTAATCTCCCTTCTCATGGGGTTTTGAGGGAGAGCATAATTGAATCAAGAAGATCGAGAAAGCATGTGCGCTACTAATAAATTCTAATCTCTCTTTCGGTAAGAAAATGCTTAAGGATTAGGCATTTGACTTTTAATCGAGAGCCTGCGGACAAGGAGAAGATTGAATCTTATCGTCCTATCATGATGCCCAAGTGTTAGCATCACCTTGCTAACATGGGGGAACACATGCTCCTACATACATAGCCATGTAGTGCACATGTACACATAAGCATGGAGTAGAAGGCATGGATCAAGAACAAGATAAAAGACACGATAGACATACAAGCATAACACCATAGTGTATTCCATATCCATGTATCACATATTGTGTGTACAAGAATCATGTCCATACAATAGTCATGCATACAAGAGGGGCTTTATATAGCCATCCAACCATATATGACTTTATATAGCCATCCAACCATATGACTCTTGGGATACCCATGTGATTCTTGGGCTACCCATGTGACTATTGGGCTCCCATAACCTCCACAAGATCCTAACTCCCCACTAGCCCTCTTGTAACCACTTCTTGATATGACATCTTGTAATAGCAAAATCCCACAACTCATTAACCTAAGCTAATGCTACTAATGCTAGGGGGTGCTCACACCCAAGCTAATGCAAAAATGCTAAGGGTTATACACACCCATCAACAATGGAACATAAGGGAATAGGTTGCACAAAACCCTCTTTTTATGGTTTGGGATTTCTTGCCCCATGGAGTAGGAGATGTACAGTTTTTCTAATGGCACTCGTCTTATGTCAGCCTGGCTTTGAGACTGCAGGCTTACTGCGAGATTAAAGACACACATATGTGAACACCCTTATAGATCCCTAGGGTTATAAGTAGTCCCAGACTCTCGGTCTTTGCTCTTCCCTATGTTCCATGTTCCTCATCCAAATGGAGAAGAACTAGAACTTGGTTCCATGGTAAAAGCGCTTCTATAATGAACTCTTCTTGTAGAGAGTGAAACTCCTACTTGAGTTGTGTGTGCTTGTTGTTAGGTGTACTAAGGGACACTTACCCGTAATGGTATAGTAAAAGAGACATGTCTGGATTGCCATACGTACGTGCGTACTGGGGTCATAGTTAGCTTGAGATAAACCCAGCTCAGGATTGATACCAAATGTTTGAAACATTGTGACATCCGACATGGTTTAACTACTTCTTATGAGAGAGCAAACCTTGAGGTCCCTGGTCCCACTTCGTCCAAAAAAAAAAGGATAATTTAAATACCCTTTTCATCAAGTTTATGACACTATTTACAAAGTCCATTGGTGAATCCTAAGCTTAGAGGACCAATAGGTCTTGTTTCTAGGTGTTCCATTGTTCCTCCACTCACATGTGTTTCATTGGGTCATTTCCTCTCAAAGCTCCTCGCTTGAGGTGCATCCGAACAGTCCAACATTCTTAATAGAGCCTTCTTAATAGGGAAGCACTCTGAAAACTGTTTCTAAGATCGAAGGCTTGGTAGATTTGAGGAAGTATAATTTGATGCACTATACTCAATTGTATTGTCAATTCTAATAATTAGATTTGAGGAAGTATAATTTGATGCACTATAATCAATTGTATTGTCAGTTCTAATAATTAGTCTAACTCGAGTTCGTATCAAGGCTTTTAGTGCTTCTAGAGTAGGTCTAAAAATGGTTTCAAACACCATTATTTATCTTGCTAGACTCAGATCTCACTTCTCTAGACGATTTTTTTTTTTTTTTGCTAGGCTCACATCTCTAGACTCATGTCTACAAGCTCACGTGTCCAAGGTCACTTATAAATTCATGTCTCTAGGCTCACATATGCAAGATCATATCTACATGCTCGTATATCCAAGTTCAAGTATGTAGGCTCACGCCTCTAGACTCACGTCTTCATAAGCTTACACCTCTAGACTGATGTCTTCAAGCTCACATTCCAACTTTTCACATATTCAAATCCTCATCTACTACAGGCTCATGCGTTCAAGCTTGCATCTACAAGTTCACGATTTTTTTATATAAACTAGGCTCACATACTTTCCTTTTATAAAATAAGCCTATCGAGACATGCATTTTTAGGAATCAAGCCGATGGTGGATTCAAATTTTTACTTTAGTTCTCCAACACTTGCGAAGTACATGAATTTTCCTTGGAATTTATAGCTGGTATAGATTGTATTAAGATAAAATCCTCAAAGGACATGAGTAGGTTGAGTAGGTATGTTGTCCTTACGAATTTTCAAGGCAATAATAACTGGTCGATAAAGTATACCTCTAAAGTCACGTCTTTAGAAAAAATGGTAGGTATACCTACCTCTAGACTCACATCTTTAGGTAATGTTAAGTATACCTACCTCTACACTCACACCTTTAGGCTCACGTGTCCAAACTCTCTACATGCTCATGTCTAGACTCACATCTTTTTATGTGGGATTGTGGACTCATGTCCCCAAATCCGAGAGTTGGTTTGGCTCCATCTTTGAGTTCTTTAGGCTTTTTTCTAGTTAATGGCTGTTATATAAGTAATTATGTGTTTTTTTATTATTTTTATTGGATTTGCATCATGCTTCTAAGTTACTAATTCAAACAATGCATGAAAAATATGAAAAATTATGAGATGCATGAACAAAAGTTAACTCCCGCACTCTAATCCACCCTAATGTTTTTGGGAGTGGATTTGCTAAGCTATTCCTTGACACAATACAATGAAAACTAAAGACTCGGGTCGCAAAATCATGCAAATCACAAATGAAATCAAGATTTTACCTTTCCAAGAGATGAAAAAAAGAATACCCTGATGCAAATAAACTTCAAATCAAAATCAAAAACAAGAAAACAAACACTTCTAATTGCTCTGTAACCGTGTCTTTCCTCTCAATAACTCTATGCAATATTGGGTGATCCCACTAGCATGGAATGGACAGATGGACGTAGCTAATCCCTAAGCTAGTCCCTGAAAGTAACTAAATATCCTCCTCTATGAGCAAAAACGATGGAGGGATGGAATGTAGGAAAGTGGCAATGAAGCTTAAAAAGGGTTTAATAAGTTGTCCACTCAAATTTTAGTGAGGCTGTGAACCTACAAATGTTATAAACATTACAAAACATTTTAATAAATTAACACAAGATTTTACAGTGCACTTAGCACCTATTCACATACCATATTTCCAAGCACAAGTTTGGTACATTGAAAAGCGTGGAGCTAGGATCCTTGGTACTTGGATCCAAACATTAGCCACAAACGGGCACAAAGAACTAGGATGTCGAACACTTGAATCCACACTGGCCACAAGTAAGCATCGAAAACTAGAGAACACTATTTAGGTGGCACAATTTCCACTTGAGTTTCTTATGTCTAAGAGCTAACAATTTGACCAAAACCTTGATATGCATGCCCAACATTGCCCGAAGTGTTGATAAGGAACACCCATAGGAGTTTGCTCTTAATCTTAACAAACAACATTGGAAACTTGTCTGAGAAGAGGATTCACAATGGAAACCTGCCGGATATGGAGATTCACAAACAATCCAAGAGATGGATCCACCATTTGTTCATGATTTTATTGTCAATCCTACAAGCTTTCACATCCTCACCAAGTCCTCGGTACATCAAGCCTTTAAGAGTCACATCTTGATGAAGCCCTTTGTGCATCAAGTCCTACAAGATTCACATCTTGACCAAGCCCTCGAGGGTTACTTCAAGTGAAAATATTTAACCCTCCAACATTGGTAGCAATAAGCAAGAGACAAAAACCCTATGCAAGATAAAGCAAGCCTAGAGTTTTTTTCCTTGGCCCCCAAAGATCCAAAACCCCAACAGAGTAGGACCTACTTGCAATTCCTTGGCATGTTAGAAACCAAAGCAAAGGTCTTCCTTGCATGGAGATAAGAGATCTGTAGAAAGAACAATAAGAATCTAACGTGGCATATAGGCATGACATTGTCAATGTCATAAAACTATAGTGGGGGACAATATTCCTAGGGGATGAGTCACTGAAAGTGTAATTAGCAAGTAATGATGGAGTAAAAGTGTATTGTGCCACCCCACCATTTACATGCCATTAAACACAACTCTTTACCACCTTCTAGCACCCTCCGAGAGTAGTCCCCATTGCAAAACCTGCAAGCTTTACAAGTATGGTTAAGGTTTGACAACATGGTCACCCTTGAGATCGATCATGTCTAAATTTGTCTATGTTCAAATTGAATGGAAGGTAGCTAGGGTATGTAAACACAACTCTTCACCACCTTCTAGTACCCTCTGTGAGTATTCCTTAAGGCAATTAATAGCCAAGAACTACAAGGTTTACAACTATGGTTAAGGTTTGACACCATGCTCACCCTTGAGATCGATCATGTTTAAACTTGACTATGTTGACACTCAGATAAAAGGTACGTAGCTAGGGATTGTAGTTAGCTCATGTATGGCACAAAGCAAATTGTGGTGGCCCTTGCTGATCTACATGACATGCACATGCATGCATGCCTGTGCATATCCAATCCCATCTTCACAATAAAAACACTGCCACTAAACATTTTATTCTGCAAACACATAAAAAAAAAGGCCCATCTTCATGTAACTAACAAAATTACTATAAAACAAAAAGGACATATGCTTTCACAGCAACAACAAATCAATCTACAATTCCCTGTTCCTCCAACTACACGAATGCTTCACTCATCTAAATCGGAAGCCCCACTTGTGAGATACAAATGCCAATAATATATACATGTGCAAGCCAAAACTTCATTGCACTATAGCTATGGTAGTTCTGTGACTATGAATGTTTACATGCACCACAAAGATACAAAGCCAAGCATGCAGCCCCTAAAAGGGCTGCATAAAAACAAGAGGGAATGCACAAGCACATTCTTGCACAACGAAGCAAATCCTACAAGGCCATGTACATTTTTTATTCTAGAAGAAACAATAGCATGGCACAATAGCAGAGTACACAAACCGGGAACATTGGCACAACTTAAGATATACTAGGATTGATCAATTCTCCCTAACCCTAGACTGTCCGTAGAAAACCCTAATTATTTATTCCTGTACAAAAAAACAAGTGGTACATTTGGCTTGCTTGCTCTCACAAAGCCACAGCTAAATTACACTATGAAGCCTTACAATCATACTCCATATATGAAGACTCTATAGACACAACATGCTCTGAAGATATTTACTAACATACCCATATATGAAGACTATATATGGGTATGAAGACACAACATGCTCTGAAGATATTTACTAACATACCCACAGTTAAATTACACTATGAAGCCTTACAATCATACTCCATATATGAAGACTCTATAGACACAACATGCTCTGAAGATATTTACTAACATACCCATATATGAAGACTATATATATACATTCTACCCTTCCATTCCTTACAACTAAACACAACATGCTCTAAAGAGATTTACAAACTTTCTAGGTTCACATGCACCAAACAAACCAGCTCTAACTCAGAAGAGAAGGCAAAAAAAAAATCTGGGACCACACGCACACACACACACACACACACACATACATGCATGCATGCACAGGCGCGCACAAAAAAATAAGCCAATGTGCCACTTCCAATCAAGACTTCTACTCGGTACTGCATTTCGTACACAATCACAGTAATTTATGATAACCATCGAAAGGTTCATCCAAGCAAATCAAAATCATAGTACATGTAATACTTATTAAAAACATTTGTCCAGACATTTTGGTTCATCCTGGCTTACCAGGATTTAAGCAACAAGCTTAAAAAAACCAGAATGCAATACCCTTGCCATTATGATGATCAGGCTAAAAAACAGACAAAAGGTTATAGAAAACACATTAACAAGGACATAGCTAGCAAGCATATCAAGTCGTGCTGAGGTGTAGTGCCAATCACATAAGCACCTTACGCAGATTCACAAGCATGCTGAAGGAGTGGGTCCGAGTGACTTTGCGATTTCCTGTTTCGTTGGCACCTGGTTACTTGCTTCTTCAAGCCCAGCTTCTCATCACCTCCCCACAGTCCATCATAGTGTAAATAATCCCAAATTCACTGTACAAAAGCCTACAGAAAAGCAAGAACAGACATAGTTGTAGCTGCAGAAACACACTTTGATATGTCTAACAAGGTTCAGGTCGGTTTGTTGGGCCTCACACGAAGAAACCCCAGATAATGGGGCTTAAAACGCTGAATGAGATCAATAACCTGAGCTCTGAAGAACTTCATGCATGCCTCAACCTGGCTCTGAAGATACTCCTTGACACTCACAACCAAAGACTTGTTCTTGGCAGCAAAGCTCTTCCAGCATTGTGCAAAGAAATGTGTTTCTGGAGTTGCTTCCTTGCCTATAGGCTGGAGATAGGCCCTGGCAGCTTGTTTCAGCAATTTGTCTTTGAATTTCACTTGTGACAGATCACACCATTCCAGTTCCTTCACCCTTGGAGAGCCTCGCTTGGTTGGAGACACCACGATCAGGTCGCGCAAGCTTGTGTACTGCAGCTTTAGGGAGTTCAGCTCACCAAGCTCCACCAAGTTGGATACGTTGTCATCTGGCAGGCCGTCTACCCAATGAGCCTCCTTGGAGAGGCTGGGCAGTGCCTGCACTGGCTGTAACCCTATGTTCAACTGGATGGTCATTTCCTGTACCTGACAACAAACAACGATAGAAGACAATGGAGGGTTGGCAACTCAACAGCAGCGAGAATATGAGAGAGAGACAGACAGACAGACAGAGCGAGAGAGAGAGAGAGAGAGAGAGAGAGAGAGAGAGAGAGAGAGAGAGAGGCGCATGCAGATGATCAGGGACGAGTTCTGTGAAAACAGGTACGTATCAAATGAGAACATTCACCCATGTGCAACGCAGACGCGCACATGCACGTGCACTCAGACACCGTGAGCAAAATACACATGCACTCATGCATCCAACCTTCCAGGCGTGAACATGGGCATGCACGTGAGCTGCGGTGAGTAAATCATGATTCCTTGATCTAGCGCATCCGCAGTATTAGTGGACCTAACCCTAAAATAGGAAACCCTTACCCTAAAAAGAAAAAACCTAACTGTAGGGTAAAAACGCCAACCCTGTATTATAAACCCTAGATTTTACCCCACCCCCCCCCCCCAAAACCTAGATGATATGCCTAACTCTAACTGCAGCTAGGTAAATAATAGAGCTTGCTTAAACCCCACAGACGATGTATAGAGAGATTGAACTAGTAACATCGAAACAATTTGATACAAAATTTGATTCAACACAAGGAAAATACCTGGACAAAGAGTATGCAACTGCTAAGAAAAATCGCCTTCCTTAGGTGAGGCAGAGATAAGAGCTTGTAAGCGCAGGTACGAAAAAGCCATGGAAACGGCCCCCCTGGTACAGGCGGGCAAAGGAGATACAGTAGGTCGACCTGCTTTTCAATAGCAGAGAAGGGGTTGGGGGGGGTGTTTAAGGTTTCTTGGAAGAGAATTAGGGTTTTTCAGAGCTGGAAGCTCTGATCTAGGGTTTCTCAGAGCTCGAGGCTCTGATCTAGGGTCTCCAGCAGGGGGAGGGTCTCGTGGGAAAATTTAGGGCTTTTTGAAAGGGGGAACTCGGGAAAAAAAATCCGGCTATGGCAGAAAGGGGCGATGTGCACAAAAACAACAGGGTTGAAAAACTAGTGGTGCGCAGCACCGCAACATGCAGCCTGAGGTTTTACCCCGCCCCCTCCCAACGGTAAAAAGTTAATTATAAAATAATACTTCTTTTCGCCGTAAAATAACGCGCTTTTTCCACCAGTGTCCCGACAGCTCACCCGCAGCGCACGGCCCGCGCCTACGTGCTGATGTTGACGGCTCACGGGCCACCTAGGGTCCGGATCCACACACACTAGGTGCCGTATTAAGGACGAATTCCCCTCCACTGATTATTCATAATCTTAATTAATCTGTTAATTTAATGATGCCACGATTGGGTAACTGGCATTGCAAGCTCTCAAGTCATCATTTTTTTTAGTTTCAAAAAATTTCGAGAAAGTACCTGGCATCATTTGGTCTCAATGCAATGTGGCCCCATGTTTCCCCCTCAAACATGGGCTCCAGCTCATGTCCTGCCTTGACTTGCACCCTCAATTGTCCACATTAGATCATCTATGATTCTAAGCTCCTCTCTCTCTCTCTCTCTCTCTCTCTCTCACTGACACATCTAGGATTCTATCTAGGCAAGCTCTCTCTCTCTCTAAGCATCCCTAAACACAGATACTATCCTTAATGATGTGCCGCGGACCCCAAAGATGCCACACCACTAAGGCCATGTCAACTTAAAGCACTACCCTTCCCATTTCACCTCATCATAAACTTTGTGCTACTTCTCACCAAGCGCACTCTGGATCACACAAGATTTACCACCACACCAAAGTGACCCTACCCACACACACACACACGCACATACACATGTCTCACCAAGCTCACTCTAGATCACACAAGATTTACCAACACCTACGTGACCCTATCCCCAACACACATGCACATGCACGAAAAAACACAGTCACACACGACCGTGTGCCCATCTACAAAATTTCTATTGGTGTTTAACCTTGTTAGAGGATGCAATATGCCAAACTAGTGATGTAACATCCATCACCCTTTTGCACGCCTCATTCCCACAATAACAATAATCCTCCACTACCAAGAACCTTGGATGTATTCACTATTTTGAGCCACTTGTGTAAGTGGGGACTTCTTGGGACCAAGCATGCTCTTTCCCATAGTACACAAATTCAAGATAAATTCTCTATTTTGAGCCACTTGTGTAAGTGTGGACTTCTTGGGACCAAGCATGCTCCTCCCCATAAACACATATTCAAGTTAAGTCGTGATGGAAACCCTTTTGTATTCACATTGGACTTTTTACTACATACATGCTTTTGATCTCTCCCACAACACTTGCATGTTGGCACCTTTTGAGCCATTATAGGTCTACTTAACGACACACCAGAATTCAGTTTGCGAGGCTATATGTTTACCTTTTCATGCAAGGCTATATGTTTGCCTTTTCATGAATAGGCATATTATAAGGGGAATTTCAAGCATATTATAGTTTTCCCAACCCTATATGTTTGCCTTTTTTATGCTTAGGCATATAACAAGGGGAATTTCAAGTGTATTGTATTGTAGTTATTTCAAGCCTATATGTTTACCTTCTAATGCATTGACTTAACGAGGAAATTTCAAGTGTATAGGTGTCCTTTGAAGGTGAGGTGTAGAGAATTGCACTCCCATTCTTAACCACTTTGATAACATTGTTCTTCACCAACAACCTCCGCACAATTTGTAATGAGCATCTTGTAAATCCTATCAATTGACGTTGTAAGCACTCTTAAGACACTCTCGAGTCATGTATATCAAGGTCATAGCATGAGAAACCCCGCTAGGAAGGCCAAACACTTATATTTGGTCATGGGCACCTCGGGTCACTTATTCCTAGGTACCCTAATCATTCTCCCCATTCATGCAATAGAGTTTCGTGTTCTCTCTTATCTCTCTTGTAACTCTAATCTCTAGCATGTGTGGATATGATTAGGATTAGGGTTTCAGGAATGCTTTGCTCTAATTTGTTTGTCTCCTCCTCCTTCTTCTTCTCTTCTCTTCCCTCTTTCTTGAGCGATTAGGCATTACGTGAGGATTGCCACTCTGACCATTACACGAGGGGAGCAGTTGCACCACCCTTTCGAGGAAGATCCGCATCGGTGTGGACAACAAGTGTGGGAGAGGCACAGCACCGACACATATGAGCGTGAAGCTCTTGAGCTCGACTCTCAAGCTTGGAGATTTAATAAGTTCCCCACACGACTCTTGCAGTAAAAAGGATTAACATATATGGTGATGCTACCAGAAGCGAGAGAGCACCTTATCACTTTCTATTGATGTGCTTAGCATCCAAATCCAATGGAGTCTACCATTGCACCACATTGATGAGTAGTGCACTGCACACTACAAAAAACATTCAAATTTGGAAGTTGTTTGCATGTTTTCTTGTTTATCTTGTGTTATTATTTTTTGCTTCTTGTTTTGTTGAATGACCCTTAGTGTTCATTTAAATCTGCACCTTAGTCATAGTATTCCATTCTAGTTTTAGATATCAAGCTTTGTAATCGAACAAACAATGTTGCTTTTTATCACATGGATATATTCTTGTAAGTGCAAAGTGCAAGTGAATCAATATAGAGATGTTTATTCATCAATGGAATGATGTATTCATTGATTGTTTTGTATGATGTATGTTTGCTTACTCTTTGATTAATATGATAATCATCTCGTTTTGGGCCATCCACCAACACTTTTGGTGATCTTGTTGCAAAATCAATATTCCATTATGCTCTGGTTTTTGTTTTTAGAATATTCGGGCTTTGTTATGAATTTATTGTTTGGTTGAGGGATCTCCTAGCTAAATGATAATTGTCCAAGGTCTGATTAACTCAAAGGGATATCTATTATACCATGTAATGTGGCTCTTAAGCATGTGATTCCACCAAGACTACAATCGATTCCGTGAGAATTTGATGTCCCATACCATCAAATTACCACCAAACCAATTGATGTGACATATAAAAAGGCTCTTTCCCCCCTCGAAAGGTCACCACAAACTCTCGAGCAGTGGGATGTCGACGCATGGCAATAAAAAGAAGAGAAAACCATGCTAGTAAGTTTAAGAACAGTTCTCTTCGATCAACTTCTATAAGGGCATTGAGCATTACATCTCAAGACTATACCCCTTCAGATTTACCTTTGATTTTTACAAATCAATCCTAAATCTGCTATTATTATCTAGGCGTATACTAATCCCTCAGATTAGTACTCCTAGATAAACCATTCAATTGAGTACTGCTAGCAGCACTGCTCGCCCCTTTATCCCAAGTAATACACACCTTAGGGATTACTTTTACAAGGCAATCTACGTGACTAAATCAAACTAGTCACTACTCTGGGGGGTGTCACTGAGGGACCTTGGTGGAGGGAGCTTTTCTTGGCTTCCCTCTCATATTAATGTAGTAACCTGTGAAATATTGGATGAGTATCTCACTGCTGCCACTAGAGAGATTGACTCCCTTGTAGATACCTTGCCTACAAAGGAGTTTGAAGACAAATGGAGAACTGAATTTTATAAAGATGAGAGAAAGTGGAGGCATGCTACTAGATGGCTAGCCATGATTGCAAACCTTGTATAAGGACATGGTTTCTTTGAGTAAGAAAACCTATCCTTAGTCTTTTTGGTAGGCAACAATGTATTTTGGTTTTAATGTTACGGTTGCACATCCCCAAATGACCAAAAAGCTATGATTTTAGATATCTTGATTGATGGAGATTCTTAGAGGGCTGAAGAACTTAAAAATCCCAAAGAGTAAGTAATAATTATTTTCCCTATTTTCTTCATATATACAAAGTATTGTATCTTGTATTAAAAACAATTTCAATGCCAATGGAGCAAATGCAAGTTTCTTCAGAAATTGGGCTAAGACAATAAGTGATATAGAATGAGATTAGAGCACAAGGTGTCGTAGTCCTTACAAAAATTATAGATAAGTACCAAATAAAAGTTCTAGATACATTCTAGGAGGACCTCGCTGATCTCAAGAGGCTCTATTTTGGAAAGCTGTTTGAGGAAATGGTGGGGTCCTTGAAAAAACAAGACGTGTTAGCTTCAAACCCTAATGTCATCAAGGCTACTAAGAGTGCTTTATTTAGGTGTGTAACAATCTAGAAGGATTACTCACTACTTTATTATGTTCTTATATTCGTAATCTGAACGGAAACAATTATATGTAGATGGATTCATTAAGTGCCATGCCAAGAATTATATTGCAGCTATGCCAGCCATCGTAAATGAGTGGCGGGATCCAAGACATGAGAACACAATGTATACACGACAAAAAATGCGAGAACTTTGAGATGCAAGAGTATATAAGACAGATGTCAACTATTCCTTGACTTTCCAAATGGAAAATTACCTAAGAGCGAGAAGGAGATATACACTTAGGCTTATAAATTAAAGCAATCCAAGATGGTATGTACTATATATCTACTCGAGCTAGAAATTATATTTTTCAGTGAATTTCTAATATTAGATCTTATATCTTTTTGAATCGTGATTTATATTGTGAAGACTCAAATTCTACGTGACCAATCACATCTTCAAGCAAAGGGCAAAGAGCTTATGGATTAATAAATATGAAGAGGATGAAGAGGGTGATGATGATAAAGTGGCAAAAGTGCCAAAGAAGGATGCTACGAATGAAGAGGAAGAAGCAAATACCGGAGGGGAAGAAGATGACAAGGATGTTGTCTCTGCATCAGAGTATGACGAAAGCGATTCTGAGGATAAAATCTGGCCCATCGAGACAACCCCTAAAATTGACGAAGTGGATCATGCTGCAACACAGGCAGGGCACTCTTTTACTTATGACTGAGTAGTTTTATTATTAAATAGTTGGAATACTAACATAGATAATTTAGTTATGGGTCTAGATAAGCTTAGAAAGAGGTAAAGTGCCAAATGCACCATTTCAACATAATAATCCACCTAACCTAGGTGTTTTGACACTAATCCAAATGAATATTTCAAGTATGATTTTACTAAAAAGTAATGACAATGTAATGTATATGTGTAGTGCATATACTTATAAAATGTATGCTTTGTAGGAGTGTCTCGTGGTATGATAAGTACAATAATCCTTGGTACTCCAAGCATGTTTCAAAACATCAAAGTGCCAGTTCCTCTAATGTTGTAGAAACCTTGAAGCTCACAAGTGTACTAATCAATTGTGCATCACATGTGTAATAACAGTAAATATGTGTCTTTTATATCGTGTAATGACAATTAATGTGTAATTCTTATCAACATGGTGTAATAGGACATAATTTTGCGAAGATAAGAGAATTTATTGGGGATCCTTTCAAGATGGGCCATGCAATTCAAAACCAGGACTGTCCAGAGGAGCTAGCACGCCGTTAAGATATGTTACAAAGTGTGAAAGAGGCAAACTAGATCTTTAATATTAAAGGTGTCAATACAAGCATAGGTGTGACTATATTGTAGTGAGGTTTCCCCCAATAGGTTCCATTTATGGCTACCCCGATGACATTATCCCACCATGGAATCTCTATACATGTGAGTGATCAAGAGGAATTTTTCAACATTAAGACCTTAGGTGTTATTGTGTTTGTACATTGGGTACAAAATCTCATGTTCATGTCTATGTCACATACATGGAGATGAGGTGTCATGTTGTCTTTTAGTAAACAATATGTAAGGATGATGTAAGAGTATGTAGTTACGTGAGGGTGTCATGTAGTTGCATAAACAATATGTAGGAATGATGTAGCCACCTTTCTAGAATAAAATCTTCTTTTAACTATAAATCGCCTTGTCAATTTTATTATTCTCCTTGTCAAATTTTACATTGTTTGTTATCTTTAGGAAACAGTATATGCGATCTCGATGTAATAAAATTATCTTTTACCCATAATTTCCTATAATATTATCCTTTTCAATTTTGCATTGTTCATTATTTTTTATGACATGAAGCCACATGCCTTTATGTCACATGCCAAGGCATCCAATGACATGAAATGATGTTGAAATAATAAGCTTAAACTAGTGTCCCCTAAGCCTAGTTCATGTCTAAGGTTAGAAGTTAGGTATGTAGCATGTAAAGGTTAGAAGTTAGGTATGTAGCATGTACATACATGCAAGTTAGAAGTTAGGTATGTAGCATGTACATACATAAAGGCATGTACATACATGCCTTTATGTCACATGCCAAGGCATCCAATGACATGAAATGATGTTGGAATAATAAGCTTAAACTAGTGTCCCCTAAGCCTAGTTCATGTCTAAGGTTAGAAGTTAGGTATGTAGCATGTACATACATGCTACATACCTAGTTCATGTCTAAGGTTAGAAGTTAGGTACTTGCATGTACATACATGCAAGTTATGAGGCCCAAAAGTAGCCTAAAAAGTGTAAAAATGTGGAGAGATGGTAAGAGGTAGATTTGTGGTCTCTTTCATCACATTGATGATGTCATTGTACACCTCCTCTAGCTTCTATATAAGCCCATGTACTCTCTCACTTTCATAATGCAAGCTATCTAGTTATTCTCTCTCTCTCTCTCTCTCTCTCTCTCTCTCTCTCTCTCTCTCTCTCTCTCTCTCTCATATGAATGGCACTCTAGCCTATCCACCATAATTTTCTACATGGTATCAGAGCATTAGATCCTTAGGTCCTTCATTAGATTAACAATTTCTTACTTTATTAATCTTTCATGATTATTTCACCATTAATACATCATTAGTTTAATTAAAGTTGTAGTCCATTTTAGCCGCTAAATTGTTGGTTCAAGGATTGCAGAAGAAGCAGCTTGTTGGCATCCAAAAGAGGAGTGGGCACCATACACAAAAGAAGAGGAATTGCTATTGTCATTACGGTGCTGCAAACAGTGTTGCCATAACTGCTACCATAATTAGAGACAACTCTCGGCTCAATATTTACTGTCTAAAAGCAGCAATGCAGACAGTATTTGTAGAGTAGATCTCCTCCCCAATCTAAGTCACTCCAACCATGGAGTCTAGCTCCATCCGTCGTCCCCCCTCTAGAATCATAGCAGAGTCCAAGATACTTTGTACACTGCAAAAACTGCAAGATCCGCAATCCTGCGTCTCAATGAGTCTTCAAAGGCATCTACAGAAATGAGCTCAACACCCCCACCCACCGGGAAGCTCAAGTCCAATCTAGTGTTCATCAACAACCAAATCAATGAACTAAACTGCTTTCAATACAAAGAGGCATCAACCTTCTCACAAGGATCATCAACTATAACTTTGGTATACCAAGTCTTGGAAACCTACTGAAGACCATACAAGGCCTTCCGGAACCTGTAAACCACCCCCTTCGAAACCGGAACCTCAAAGCCTGGAGGCTGCTCAACATTCACCTCCACTTGCAAGTCACCATCTGCCACTTTCTTGGCTTTCCTACAAGTCCCCTGTGGGAAAGAGCTTCCTCAACTACATGAGGCTCTTTGTCCCAACTGGTACGAGACATCAGAGCATAGTTCACCTGTAAAGGCTTCTCTGACCGATGAACACAAGAACTGGAATGTTCCTGTCTAACTGCTGCCAACATTTAGTAAGCCATTCACTATCTGGTCCCGGAAAGCCTGCTTTAACGTATCCACACTCAAGTGGTCATGATGACGAAACTGCCACACATCACCAAACTGAGAACCTGTAAGAGAGAGTGCTGAGAGTTTGTAAATCCCATTCTCCACTCTGCCTTCCCATACAACTTGGCCTATTGCTTTGTCCCGAAGAGCAACAAAATGCTCCTCAAACTCCACCCTGCACCAGTCTTGCAAACCTCATACACTAACAACAGATGAAAACCAAAAGATGGGACAAAAAGAACCTGGGAGGAATTTTCTCCCCTCTGTCATCGGGAACGATCTTTAACCTGGCCTCACTATGAATAGGGATAGTGGACTCGTCCACCAATCACGATCCTGTAATAACTCTCGGGAAGAAGTCATGTGCCTGGAAGCACCACTATCTAGAATCCAATCCCGAGTGTCCCTAGCAGTGAGTCCACAACCGCCTCCCTGCTCGAAGAAGATGGAACGCCGGTGTCCATAATCTCCAAGTGTACAAAAGCTGGAGTCTTCACAGTTACTGCTATGAGGAATCTGCACCCTGCTCGGTGCTCCGCTTAGGACATTTTTTCTAATAATGGCCTTTCTTGCCATAATTGTTACAGGTCCTCTTTGCCTTCAAGGCGTCACGATCCACGTTGGGCTCCTGTTCGGAAGACTTCTCCTATGAGACTTCCATTTGTCCTTACTGTGGCCTTGTAAACCACTCGCTAGTCCAGGTCTCAGAACCTCTGCCCTACGGAGGGTTCGTAAAAAACGTTCTTCCTGGTCCTCCAAGACCATAGGCATAAGCTCCTCCCATTGGATGGTGCTGAGCCTGCCCCACTGGTGATCAAAGAGGAGTAGAAACCTAAGTACTGAGAGGTTAGATGAGACAGCAAAGTGATGGCCATGTCCTTTGAAGATATCTCCTTCCCAACCTGAAGAACCTCCTGCTAAAGGTCCTTCAACTTGTTGATAAGCTTCCGCATCGTCAAAGACTTTGTAGGATCCATCACCTGCATCTGCACTTCCAAGGAGAAGCCAAATGCTACCAAATCCCTCTGGCCAGCGTTATATGTTTGATATGATTAATCACCTATGGTGTTCAATTTGGGAAGATGAAAGAGCACACACGGGCATTGACACGATCCCACAACTGTGCCTGAGCCTCCCATTCTTTCCGAGTAGAGGGTAACAACTCCCCATCCTCCAACTCTCTCCAGCCGTGGAACACCAACCACACTCAAATCAACCGTCATAAGAATCCAATACAGACTCCATCATTACCTTCCATATGCCGTAGTTGGTCCCATCCAACTGTTAATCCATGGGAAACGTGGGGAGAGTAGGGATCTGCACGTGTTTCTCAGCCATCTCAAAGTAAGTTTGCCATCGCGCGGGGGGGGGGGGGGGGGTACTTTGGTCTTGTGAAGGGAGGGTGGGTGGGGAAAAAAATGAAGAAGAGGCTGCAATTAATATGCAAGGTGGCTGTCCAATAGTGATGGCCGCCTTCTACCCAATCTCCAAGTCCCGAACAGCCCAAGAGATCTCCAATCAGCACCAAAAAACAAGTAGTCCCGCAAGCTCTTCAAATCTCCTGTAAGCTCCAAGGTCTTCAAGAAACAATCCCACAAGCTCTTCAATGTCTCCAACCTTCAAGCCACCTGAGGCTTTGATACCATGTCAAAATACACAGCGGATATGAGACAAACTGTTAAGAGCACAACGTAGCAAGACACCAACACGAAGATGAGCAAAAACAAGAAAACCGCCATCATGAAAAACGTTGAATTGTGTGTGAAGAGAAACCGCAAAAGTAGAGAGTGAAGCTATATAAACTCTACACTATATACAAGATCCGATAGAATACCCAATATATTGGAGTGTGGGGGGAAGCTCCTCCCTGGGTTGCTATTCGACCAGCCCAAAACAAGCCGACAGTAGCCCTATCTACTCCACGACCAGAAAAACACAGTTAGCCAGCACTGAGAGGAGTAGGTCAAGAGGTAGATGTCCAGTCGGCCAATAGATAGGGGCAAGTCGGGTACCATTGCAGCCCCATGTCCACACAAAAATAGGGGAAAATACATGGAAAAACAGGGAAAAATGGAGAAACACCTAATGGGCAGGCACACCCACAACAGAGACCCTAGTGTGTAATGTACAGAAAGGAGATGACTGCTAACAATTACTACCCCAGATTCATTAGCCTTACCCCTTGTGACTGCTAAGATGTCATGCACTTCCTTCTGTATGTCATCTACCTACATTATGTTGGCGCTTAGTGGATTTTCTTTGAGTTGCATCTGTTCAACTTGTCTTTCTTCATCATGCTTTTTCTTCATGGCACAGTCTGCTTTGGTGTGACTAGGCTACTGACAAACAATAATAACACGTGAAGGTTGTTGAACCACCAACTCGTCCTTGGTTTCTCCTTCCTGAATAATTTCCATGGCCTCTATTTCCATACCTTCCCATTCCTGGACAAGAGGCTACAAGTAATTGAGAGGGTAGTAAAGTTAGAGAAGCATGTGGAGCTCAAGCAAGTTAGGAAAGAAGAAGTGAGA
Source organism: Cibotium barometz (assembly GCF_041138505.1). Lineage (NCBI taxonomy): Eukaryota > Viridiplantae > Streptophyta > Polypodiopsida > Cyatheales > Cibotiaceae > Cibotium > Cibotium barometz. Next base: position 54,390,270 of record NC_141054.1, read on the forward strand.
CTCAGTAATTTTGTGTATTAGATCTATGCCCAGACTATCAAGCTTCGTCACTTGATTTTGTACAGGGAGGAAGAGCGTGGATTATATGCTATGATAGAATAGCAACGAGAGAGAAAGCAGTTTGCAACCACCAGCAAGTGCTAGAGGAGCAGTGATGAGCAACATGGGGAACAGTTTGGTAGAGCGCTAGAGAGAAGAGAGAGCATTTAGCCATAGCCTTGCACAACCACCCTTGTAGCTTGAGATCCACCGCCTTCCATTGTTCAACAGAGAGCTCACTACCATAGTTGCGTAGAGAGGAGGGGGTTGTGATTCACTCATTTATGCCACAAAGAGCGCGCATGTTATGTGGTTGAAAATTAAATCTTATATTCTAAATTTCCTAAGGCTTGTTTCCATTACTCTATGCACCCCCGCGGCTAAGCATCTGTTCTAATTGCATTTCCAACTAGCTAAGCAGTCCTTCACACAAGTTTTTTGTGCATCTAGTTCTCTAGAAATAAGAGGCTATTCACACCAAGTAAGTACCAAGAAGAAAATGTCAACCAAAATTTCATGTATGTTTTCAAGCTACTACCTCATTTTGTCAAAGAAGAAAAACCGTGTGTTTTCATCCAATATTGTAAGGGTATAGACACTGCCCTGGAAAAGAATAATCTAGTAGTAAGACCTGCCCAATGTTGTGCATAAATGTTGTCTGCCATTGTCTACCTTGTTGGCCAAGCCTTATTGCTGTGGGATACATTTGTTGTTGAAGGATCTTGTCTTAAAAATTATGATCTTACCATGTGTGTATGCCCATTTGTCGAGCCAAGCCTAGTTATTGGGTGTTATTGTCAGCATCTCAAAATAATTCTCAACAAGTTTGACGTAAGGGGGGATGTTTTAATAAGAAACTTAAACTAGTGTCCCCTAATCCTAGTTCATGTCTAAGCTTAGAAGTTAGGTATGTAGCATGTACATACATATATGTATAAGGTCCAAAAGTAGCCTAAAAGTGTAAAAACATGGAGAGATGGTAGGAGGTAGATTTGTGGTCTCTTTCATCATTAATGATGTTATTGTACACCTCCTCCAGCTTCTATATAAGCCCATGTAATCTCTCACTTCTATATAAGCCCATGTAATCTCTCACTTTCATAATGCAAGCTATCTAGTTGTTGTTACTCGCTCTCTCTCTATTGATATGAATGGCACTGTAGCCTATCCACCATAATTTTCTACAAATGACATGCGCAAGCATGGAATGGCGTGCAATCACATGCAACACTACACATTATAAAGTAGTACCGTGCAATGAAATGTAATGACATGCATATGTAATAACATCCTAATGCTATTCCATGCCATGCAATGCAATGTATTGGAATGGCTCATACATGCATTTGCATGCGGGATAGAGTAAGTAGAGAGAGAGAGATAAAGTAAGACGAGGAGAAAAGAGAGGGAAGATGGGAGAGTGAGAGGGAGTGAAAGAAGAGAGTGAGAGTGTGATAGGGAGAGGGAGAGGGAAAGGAAGGAGAGAAAGAGGAAAGAGGGTGGGAGAGGGAGGAAAAAATGTCTGGAGATAAGGAGAGAGAGGGAAGGAGAGAGAGTGAGAGGGAGGGTGGGACATGGAGAAAGAGGGAGAGAGAGGGAAGGAAAGATTATGCATAGGGAGGCTGCAAGAGGAAGAGGGCAAGGAAGGAGAGAGGGTGGGAGAGGAAGGAGAGAGAGAGGGAAGAGGGTGGGAGAGGGAGTGGGAGAGGGAGAGGGAGAGAGAGAGAGAGGGAGAGGGAGAGGGAGAGAAAAAGGGAAGAGGGTGGGAGAGGAGGAGAGAGAGGGAGAGAAGGGGAGAAAGAGTGAGAGATTATGCATAGGGAGGGTGAGAGATGGAGAGGGAGAGGGAGAGGGAGAGGGTAAGGAAGGAGAGAGGGAAGAGGGTGGGAGAGGGAGAAGAAGAGAGGGAGGGAGAGGGAGAAAGAAATGACGAGGTTAGGAGAGAAGGGGAAGGAGAGATTATCCATAGGGAGGAAGAGGGAGAGGGAGGGAGAGGGCAAGGAAGGAGAGAGGGAAGAGGGTGGGAGAGGGAGAAGGAGAGAGGGAGAGGGAGAGAGAAAGGGAAGAGGTTGGGAGAGAGAGAGATAGAGGGAAAGAGAGAGAATGAGAGGAAAGGTGGATAAGGGAGAAAGAGCGAGAGGTGGATAAGGGAGAAAGAGCGAGAGGGAGAGAGGGAGAGAGGGAGAGAGAGAGAGAGAAGGGATAAGCTAAGTTGGGCTAGAGGGGAGAAAGTGGACTGGGTTGAGAGGTGGTGGAGGTTGTAGGAGGTAGAGGGGAGAAAGTGGGCTGGGTTGAGATGTGGTGGTGGAGGTTGTAGGAGGTAGTGGTGGGCTAGGCTGGAGGTAGTGGTGGAGGGACTGGAGAGAGAATGTCCACATTTTTTAGAGAAAAGAGTTGCCAATAAAAGCTCCCTCCACCAAGCTCCCTCAAAAAACACACTCTAAGTTTGTCATGGAGCTACCTATCCATCCTAGACATCTACATGCTTGTGGTAGACATCTAGATTTTTTAAAACTATCTTGGTGACTTGCTCCTCTCGGACCTACTTATGCTCATCCAACCAACTTGTTTTTCTTATTTGGAACCTTCCCCAAACTAGACCCTTTGATTGTGTGACCTAGAGATACTCTTCCCTACTTGCCAAAATCATCTCAATAACCACTATGTTGATGGCAAGGGGCCAATAAGTTCTAGCTCCCTTGGTCAGTGTAAGGTCACATTCTCTATTATTCCTAGCTAGTGTCGTTACCACAACACACAATTTGTCTTCCGATGTGACCACCTCCTTTATAATAATAGCATTGAAATCCACCTAGTCTCCCTTGTCCTTAACAAACGACAAAATTGGTTCATAGCTCTCACTTGATGTACTAGAACTGAAGGCTATTTGTGTCACTTGTAGATATTTTTGTTGCTACCAAAGATTGGAATTATATTAACATACATTTATAGTCATTTCACAAGTACAATGCTTACTAAGCTTGCAATCCTCCTTCTTGTATAACACTGATTTGAACACTTAACATCACGAAACGATTCTTGAGCTTCCCCCAACATAAATCCAAGATTGTCATGAATAGATTGCAAAAAGTAAAAGATTTAGATGTGACAAACAACTTTGAATGTTTTGTGGAGGCCCCAATAAACCATTTCACTAACAAATAATCATGAAGCCTAAAATTGACATTCAGATGATTATCAATTACATACTTTTACATCATATTCCTTGACTGTCTCTAACTTCTTCCATGGACTAGTTTTAAGTTTCTATAAAGCTACACTGATATCAGTTGGAAACCTATCCAAATCAAAAAATGCAGCCTCAGAGGGCATTGAAAGTGGAAAAATGAGTATGCCATGTCACTAGAGTAGGGAACTATTCCAACTTCACCTAATTTGTCACCATTTGATTGGCATGGCATACTGTTTGAAATGTTGTAATGTGAGTATCCAAATCCTCATGTCGCTTTTTCCGTTGAATTTAGAAAAATTGACCTTAAAATAGGGTTGATTTTCCATACTAGATTTGCTGATGAGAATAGAGGAATGCTTGTGGAAGTAGTGAGTGGGCCTGATATATCCCCTCCACCTTTAGAGCAACAATATGGCTAGACAAGGCCCTTTAGAGGGGAACTAAATTTACCATGGCTAGGGTGGGGAATCACACCAAGATGATAACAACATAACCAATTGTTTGGTAAATTCTATGCAATCCACAATACTGTAATGGCTAGGGAATTGAATAGAACACAAATGTGTAGGGAAATTACCAATATAGGATAACACATAGGCATTGACAAATTGACGCCAAAGCTTGTGCATGTAACTTGACTCTTTGGCAGGTCTGTATGTACACTTGTCTGTAGTGATAAAGTGTGCAAGATAAAATTTGAACTTTGAAAATTACCAAATATAGCCTAAGTTGGGATAAAACCCAGTTTACAGAGTTCGGAGAAGCTCTAGGTAGCAAGACCATGATGGTGTACTAGTGCTAACAGAGTGATTTACTTCCGGAGTGATCTAAATCTAGAGGTTAGCAGTAAGACTAGTTTGGTTAGACAGTTTCATGCATGGGGGACGCCCTATAGCATTTTGCAAGCATAGTCTTGCCTATGTTCAACATAAGTGTGCGATTGTGAGCACATTTTAGTTGCTACCATATGAATTTGGGAAATATATTACTTTCCTACATAAGCAATTGTAATATTGCATGACAGGCTATTTTGCTTACAAAGTTCATGTGCATGTAAACCCTATAAGTCGTATGACCCCTGGGGAATGAGTGGAGCATTTCTAGGATTTAATAAGGTTTTACATGGCAATAGTGAGTAGTATCTCACTCCAGACGAGCCTGGTTGTTGTTAGTATCGGATCCGACATATGTAGTGTACATAAACTCGGGCTGAGTTAGGATAGGAGGCTAAGCCGGAGAGCTTAGTGGTAAATCCTAATGTATCTGGTGAGTTTTGACTTAATCGGAGTGTTAAGAAGTAAACTCAAAGTCTGGGGCTGAACTGGAGTGTTCGGAGGCAGACATATCTTTTGTTAAATCGGAGAACAGATGAGCTTGGGGTGAACCATGGTACCCAGGAAAAAAGCTCTTCACACTAAAATAGTGCACAATAATTTTAGGGTGATAAAAATCCATCGCAGGAATGTTTTACAACTTTCCATAGATGATAGATGAAGACCATGTACTTTACGGAGTTAAAGTACATAAGTGGTGACTTTGGCGCCACATTTTTTGTAGGAAGTCACCAGTGGTGTGGTTAGGTCAGCCGAGACTCCACAAGACCTATGCACTAGTTTTTAAGTTGACCTCTATGATAAGAACGTCCAAAAATTCATGTTGTAATACCAGAGATTGTACTGCAATGTGCAATGGAGGGGTCAATTTGTGGTCACTTCTTAGCAGCAAGTGACTTAAGCATCTTGTTATAGATGGTTGTATATGGTACTCCCACTCGGGGGAGGTACGCCATTGGGTACGGAGTTACTCACAGACTAGTATGGAGCTACTAGTGTGATGATAGTGGGTACGTAGTTACTCACTACTAATACATAGCTGCTAATAAAATTAAGATCCTCGAGTGAAAGATACTCTAGATCAACATTTTAAATTACCGAACCACAATCCATGAGTATCGAGGTACTCATAAATATGTTGACGTTGCTCAAATCGAGGGACCGATTTGTTCGATGGTATGGAATAAGCAAGGAGAGTGGAGTAACTTAAAAGTTACACATCACTAGTCCTACTGAGTTGTCAAGGTCATCCGTAGTTTGATGATCCCCTCTACCTCAGACAACATTCAATTTTGCAAGCCCTGGCATTTAATCCGTAGTGATTATGAGTTTGGTGTGAGATATGGTTATGAAGTTCTTACAAGAGTACTCGTTTATTTGCTTGTCATCGGTTATAGCTTGGTATAGATTGCCACCTGTGATGACTAGGTAGCTTTGCCGCTATAATGAGGAGGCAGCAAACAATGTTCTCATAGTTATACTTCATACCAACACCAAACAGGGATAGGATGAAATTCCTAAGTTCATCATCACGAGGTACTGTGATGTTTGCATTTATATTGAATGTATGATGTAATGAGACATTGGGCTTGTGTAATTACCAAACAGGGATAGGATGAAATTCCTAAGTTCATCATCACGAGGTACTGTGATGTTTGCATTTATATTGAATGTATGATGTAATGAGACATTGGGCTTATGTAATTACCATCAATTATCTAGCAACCTATGGCTTCGCAGGCAAGCTCAGTCATTATCTGTGGATTGATAATGTGGTTATTAGTAGTTTGGAATTTTTCTTGATAGATGGTACAACCATGCCACGTATGAACGAGTTGTTTGATCAACTCTATGGGTCGAAATATTTCTCTAAGATCGACCTGAGATCTGGGTATCATCAGGCTAGAATTAAGGTCGAGGATGTTGCAAAGACAGCATTCAGGACACGATTCGGTCACTTTGAGTTTTTGGTTATGCCGTTTGGGCTAACCAATGCTCCAGTGACTTTTATGACGCTGATGGACAGTGTTTTACGTCCATACTTAGGAAAATTCGTAGTAGTTTTCCTAGATGATATTCTTGTGTACAGCAAAACGCGTAAAGAACACTTGGCACATTTGCGATTAGTGTTCCAGTTATTGCGACAACACAAGCTATTTGCGAAGGAGAGAAAATGTGAATTTTTTGAAAGAGAAATTCACTATTTGGGCCATATTATATCCGCCCATGGTACGCGGATGGAACCTGAGAAAGTGGAAGCTATTCTCAAGTGGCTAGCCCCGAAAAATCTTGAAGAACTATAGATTTTTCTTGGCATGTCGGGGTTTTACTGACAGTATGTAAAGGACTATGCGAAGATCGCAGTCCCGTTAACGGATCAATTGCACACGAAACAAAGAATATATGTTGGGAGGGACACCAACAAAGAAGCTTCGAAAAACTTAAGGTAGCCATAACAGCTGCACCTGTTTTGATTATAGTTGACCCTACTGAGCCGTTTGTCTTGGAAATAGATGTTGGTGGGTGAGGCCATTGGAGCCGTGCTTTTGCAAAAGGGGATGCCCTGTTGCATTTGAGAGCAAGAAATTAGATAGGGCTCAGCGTAACTACTCGGCTTACGAGCGGGAGTTACTAACCATCGTACATGCACTTAAAAAGTGGAGACACTATTTATATGGTGCCACTTTTGAAGTACGTACGGATCACGAAAGCCTGACATGGCTTTCGAGTCAAAATGAGTTGAAAGGTCGGAAAGCTCGGTGGGCGGAGCTCCTACAGAAGTTTGACCTTCAGATTCGCTACCAAAGGGGTAAATATAATGTTGTGGTAGATGCGCTTAGCCGCATGCCACAAATTAATGAGTTAAGCTTTACGGTTTTCAAGAATGAGTTCTTGGAATCACTCCGTGGTGGCTTATGTGAGCATGATCCTGTCTTTACAGAGGTCTGGCGCGCTATACGCGTACGCACTTTGTCACAGCCGCACCCACCTTCCTCGCCGGCACGTAATGCTAGTCCGGAGAGACTGGCCGTAGGTGCGGTGGGTAGCGAGGCGAGAGTTAGTCCGGAGAGGCTAGCCGAGTCTTCGGGGTATAGTTTTGAGCCGAAGAGCTCAGACGTAGGCCCTTCATCACCTTTGTTTTCCTACACGGTTTCAAAGGATGGTGCTAAACTTCGTCGGGGGGAGAAGTATGCTAACTACTCCATGTTGCCATATATATATAGGCAATGATGTGTGTGAACACACTTAGGACCGCCGGGGCACTTTTTCCCTCTTTAGGAGGTTTTTTCCCTCAGCTTGTATATACGCCCATTCTTCTAGGGCTAACTTATCTTTTGTACATTGACACAATCTAATACACTTTGTGTTGTCTGCATTCTTGCTGCTTCTTCTCCAAGCTTTGTGTGCTTTCCTGCAACCCTAATTCCAACAATTGGTATCAGAGCAGGCATCGGCTCCTAGGGCTACGCCGCCAGCACCCTCCGACTCACGTTCTCTGATTGAGGTGAGTTTTCATGAGCGCTTGCAGGTCCCTATACTCTGCAAATAAGCTCATTGGGCTTAGCGTTCTCAGAATTTGCATCTGAGGTCGTTTTGGGCTCCGTTTTTGGATTTCAAGTTCTGCACAGGTGTTTTCGTCATTTTCTGCGGAAATTTTGACAATGCAGTTTTCTGCAAAACAGGCACACGTGTTCTATTGTAGACCGTGCTACATAGCACAAGTTGTCTTCTGTTCAGTCTTTGCTTCATTACAAGTAGCTTTTGCATCAGTTTCAGTCAGTGGCCATGGCTGATAACAGCAATGATGTATTTCGCATGTTGTTTGCTGAAGACAAACTGGATGGAGACAGCAACTACCCACTTTGGGCATACATGATGCAGCATGTTTTGGTTGCAAAAGGAGTGTGGAACATTGTGCAGGGTACGGATGTACGTCCAGGTTCTGTGGATGTAGGATCTGTTAAGGATGTTGCAGGTTCTAGTAGCTCTACTGTTGCTGTTGTTTTACCCACTGCTGAACAAGCTCGTTGGGATGGTAAAGATGCGCAGGCTCATGCCTTGATTGCACTTTCTGTCAAACGTAACATCACCCCACATATTCGTTTAGCTCAAACAGTAAAATAAGCTTGGGATATTCTAGCTGGTTTGTATGCAGGTCGTAACGAGGCAAAAATCGCTTACCTGCGTAAAGAGCTAGAATTGAAGATTATGCAAGAAGATGATGACATGAATGTTTTTCTTGCGAAGATTAAAGATTGTTAACCTATGACGGACATTGAGACGTACTATGTTTTATGTCATTAATTTAAATATTCTGAGTCATGGGCCGGGATTGTCGGCACCATATGTTAAGGATGAAGAGATTGGGTGATCGCCGATGAGAGGCGCACCTTGAATATCAGTAGGATAAGGGTTAGGGTCGGCCGGCCATGTATGGGCGCCCAAGTGTGAACGGCTAAGTCACCTATAAGAGTCAAATGTAACCCTAAAATCCTCATTCTCATGTGTTGTGAATACAAGAGTGCTCTTGCCTTATCTCTTTGGTTTCCTTCTCCTGCGTGAGAGAGAGAGAGAGAGAGAGAGAGAGAGAGAGTGAGAGAGCGATCGAGCACTGTGTAGCGGCACGGCGGCGGAGAGGCGGTAGAGCGACGACGGCGGCTCCTTCTTCACGGCTGCGACGCGAGAATCCTTCAAGGCGACGGTTGAGCGGTGAGTGACACACCCTTGCATTCTGTTTGAGCTTCCTTCCCTGGTTGTATGCTTGCAGCCATTCGTGGCTCGCATACGGTTCCCAGCTACGACCTGTGCGGCAAAAGCGCACATTTTTGGCGCCGCTGCCGGGGAGTTGCCCTGCACCAAGCTCCAATTTGCAGCTCGGCTACTGCGTGAAGTTTAATCTACACTGCAGGAAAGCAACTGTGTGTTTGTTGTTAAGGTGTTTCTGTGTTTTGCAATCTGTTTTCTGCAATTTGTCTTCTGTATTTCTGTTTATTTTGTTATTTTTCCGCTCCTCGTGTGGGCGTGAATCCTGTTATCTGGTTATCTGAGTGCGGGGGGAATTTTTGAATCCCCAGAGATCTGTGCTGTGTGCGAACTGCGCCGCGGCCAAGGCTGAACCCTAAAGAAACCCTAGAAAACTTATCTTAAAAAAAAATAAAAAATAAAAATTAGAAAAAAATCTAAAAAAATAAAAAATAAAAAATTAAATTTTTTTAAAGAAAGAACCAAACGTGTGGAGAGGAAAGATTTTCTAATTGGAGAAAATTTTTTTGAAAAAAAAGAACCCCAATTGACCCACGACCACGACCACGACCCCGGTCTCGATCTTGGTCTTTTGATATATATATATATAGGAGAGTGAGCCTCCATAGCTTTCTTTCAAGTGAGAGCTTATGGGAAGTTGTGCCCTATATGTAGCCCACTCCCCAAGGAGTAAAGTGAGCATGTGGGATAAAGCCCTCACCCTTTCCTCCATAAGCAAATAGGCTTTCGCCCCTTCCCCCCAAAGGAAACGGACTGTTTTGAGGACTACAAGAGCTCTAGATAGGCGAACACGGTGCTGTAAAGCACACTAGGACCCTTTGAACGATACGCTCGTTTTGAGCTATCACACGCCCTAGTCTAGGTTTGACCATAAGTAAGGGGGTCAAAAACGGGTTAAAAACAATCTAAAAACAAGTAAAAACGGGGTGCGAAACACCTAAGAAACCACTTGTGTGAGTTTCAAGGGTAGTTACCAACGCACGTAGGGTACCCACGTCACATGCATCTACGTTCTGGTCGGGTGCTAGAGCCTGAACCACTAGAAAGCGCTTCAGTCTACGCAGGCTCACACCATCCCTCCACGTTAGCATCTTGGCCTTCAGCTGGAACCCAAGGGAGTGCAACCCAAGATCCACGAATAGTGGATAGTGACTCATCCTCTGACTCAGAAGCATGGAAGGGCACCCTACCAAGAACCCTGAGGAGACAAGCCAAAACATGCCAGTGTGGGCCCCACAACCCGGATCTAGCATGTTTAGTCGTCTAATAGAGACCTTTAGTAGAGCTACACGCTCTGAACATGCGACAAGCGAAGTAAATGAGGAAGGAGGGGTAGTAGATTCGCCATTCACATCTTATGTAGACCCTACCCTTCCAAAGAGTGTCCATGTGGATATTCTACCTACTTCGTTTAATGAGGGCCCTACTGAGCTACCACATTCCGATGCTCTTCCTAAAGTAGAGGTCCCTAGAAGCCAATCCATAAGAAGTGACATTGCGTCCACTTCAAGAGAACCGTTTGGCACACCAAGTCTAGATGGGATATTTCTCAATGAAAATTGGGAATATGATCTACACACAGAGACTCTAACGGACCTATACACGGGTTACACATACCATGTAGGTTGGTTAGAAGTCCTACGATCTACATCTAGCGCCACTAATCTAGAAGAGCAACAGCAAATGATATGTGAGATTATTCATAGAATTATCCAAATTGAGAGGCAAAATAGGGGAGTGGACCTAGTTTCCACTGGCCCTATGAGGTTTTTGGATACGGGCAAGGCCAAACAACCAACCCTATCACAATTGGAGACTCCCTCGGTGAGTCCCATAGACCCTTCGTATGTTGTTTCGCCTGGAGTCTCAATGCAGGTTGAGCCCACGAGTAGTAACTTTAGCTTTCCAACCTTGGCTCAACTTTCCATTAGGGAATCCGCAATGCCTACCCCAATGATGAGCATAGCTGAAAGTGCACCTGTTACCGCTGTAGTTAGTACGACACCGCTACCTAGTGGAACAGTACCTACAGCAGTGCGTGCCAGTGCCTATCAACCATATGTACCTATCGCTACTCATGCTCATGTAGCTCCTACGCCTCTTAGTATGCCAATGGCGTATGCTCCACGACCACCTTATCATAACCATTATCCAAGGGGAGCTAGGCCTAGTCACATATCATATCCTACGTCATTTGCCAACATACTCAGACCAACGCCAACTCCTATCAGCCAGGCTATCCCAGAAGTGCCTCCACCAACTATGCCTACTCACTTAGGTGATCTCGCAGCGTTTGCTCAGACGATCGGACGATCCATTGCGAAAAACATGCGGGGCATGCCTGAGAGAGAACCTAGAAGCAAGGCAGTACAAGTGGCTAAGCTCACTCAAAACTTCAGTGGTAACGAGGATGTTAGGAAGCACATTGAAGTCTTTGAACACGTGTGTGATTCCTTGGAAGAGCACAATGAGCTGCATAAGTGTAAAGCCTTAGGCTTAACCTTGAGTGGGAAGGCCGGAGATTGGTATCGAACCTTAAGGATTGAAGAGCGCACTCACTACCCCACTCTCAAGAGATTGTTCTTGAAAGAATACATACATGAGGGTGTGCTTTGGGGAGTAGCATCTCAACTCCAAAAAGCTGAACGTGAGGAAGGGGAGTCAGTGAGAGACTTTATAAGTCGATTGAAGCATCTAAATTCTCGCTGTACTCCCGATGAACGCTTCAATAACAACCAACTCCTCGATAGATTCATCCGAGGATTGTGCCACGAGGACATTTACAATGGCCTAGTCATTAGAGGTCTTACAACGTGGGAAGCAGTCACTGCCAATGCAATCCAGTTAGAAGACAACTTGATGATTGCAGGTAAAAAGGTGTCTTCAGAAACAAAATCTGTTAGTTCGCAAGTATCTGGGCACGAGCCAATGACGGTAAAACCTATTGCCAAGGAGCCCAAGATATCTGAAATGTCTATGACCGACCTTACTAAGGCTCTCCAAGAATACTTTAGAGGTAATCGAGCTCCTCAGAATAGCCATATGTACCCAAGGAGAGAGCAACAATGGTGTTCGGTGTGCTTAGGACCACATAGCACGAGTGAATGTCCCACATTCAGAGTCAAATTCAATGGGAATTGCAATGCATGTGGTAAGTATGGCCATCAATCTAAAGATTGCCTAGTACTTAAGCGAATGTTGGCAAATCAGGCACCACTAGCCTGGTCCAACACACCTCAAGTACCCGCGCTAATGCCTGCACAACCTGTCGAGCAACCGTCACAGCACATAGTTCTAAGGAATCCAAATGTAGTCCAGTCTGTGCCGTTACCACCGCCAGTGCTAGGACCACAACCTCCACATCCACAGGATAACCCCAATAAACCAGATGGGTTGTGAGTCACATAGTGCGTGTGGGGATTATGAAGAGGAGATAGACCCCACTGCTCCATACGGGATTGATACGTTTGAAATGATTCCCCAGTACTACATGGAGGATCATTTCGGGCAAGTCAAGCCTGTATATCAAGCGGCTGCTCTCGCCACAAGAGGGCAAAACCTTAATACTTTGGCAAGGAGACCACCTCTTCAATGCTACGATTCTCGTGGACCGCATCGTGTAGCGGAGTGCCCTAATAGGCTATAGAAGATCGCTACTCAAATGCAACCAAATCAAGGGAGCACATCGGGAATGCCGGTACTTACATGTAATCGTTGTGGCATAGATCATTTGATCGCTCAATGTCCACATAATCCTAATGCACCCAAGATTACGCCATTGAATTTGGTTGAGGTCACCAACCAAGCACGAGGAACCACACCTGTTGTACCCGCGAATGTAGTTACACGGTCAATGCTTCAAAATCAAAACTACATTCTTGAAGAGAGGGATACTGCATCAATCGCTCAGGCAAAGAAAAAGAAAACACGGCGGAAGAGATCGCTTAATGCCACGAGCTCCAAGCCCAGTTCAAAGACCAACATAGGGACAGGAGACGACCCCGTGTATATGAATGATCCTGAGGATGATTCTGATTCAATAGAAACCATGGGGACCAAAGCCACTACCTTAAGAGAGGAACCCACTCGGGAGCTCAACGAATCAAGCGAATACATAAATAAGGGGAAACAGAAGGAAACTTCCTCGGCCCCACAACCAAGTCAGTTAATGCCCTCTCGACCACCCAAACTGACTGAGACTCCCCAAGACAAGCCACGTGGGCCAAAAACCCTTAAGAAAAAGATTGGAACTTACCCAAACCCAGTTGAGGAGATTGAACAAGTGCAACACTTAAGGGGTTTGGTAGAAGAAACACAAAGAGAACTGGAGCCAAACCCGAGAAAAATCAAAATTCCAGACACAGTGTTTCCTACGCAAGTTCAGCCTCACCGGAACCATAAACTGTTAGCTATACCTAGTATCATTCGGGAAGAAAGTGAGGATAGGACATCCGGAAGTGGGCAAACACCCTTCTTGCTGGAAAGAATGTTTAGTGAGGGAATGCCTGACCCCATTGAAGAGGAAGTGATTCCATCTTCACCAGTCCCTAGTCAAGGGGCGATGTCTCGAAAAGTACCGTTGAATGTGTCTAAGCTAATGGATTTCATGTCCTCTGAGATCAGAACCACGATCATATCCAAATTATACGGAGATCCTGAGCTATTCTTAGCTCTTCGGGCATTTCTCAATGGAGAACTAAAGGCGGGGCTACCACAATTTGCAAATATGGATAGACCCGACATGCTTCAAGATGAAGGGGAGCATTGGGATCTACAACCCAACTTTGATGAAGATTCGGTCATTGAAATACCTGTGAACAAGTTGGGTCAGTACTTTGAAGGGGACGAATCTAATGCCACCCTTCCCATTACTACCAAGGGATTAACTCTAAAGGGAATCCTTGATGGTGGTGTTGGTGTGAGCATTGTGACTAAAAACTGTTGGGAATCTATGGGAAGACCTCACCTCAAACCTATTGGAATGTTAAGGGACCTTAAGATCAAGGTTCTGGGATACAAGGTAAAACATACCTTCATTGTAATGGATTTCTCCAAGCATCCTATGTCATATCAAATGATCTTAGGACGTCCTTTCATGAGGGAAGCACAAATGGTGCATGACTGGTCGAAAAACCATGTCTATCTACAATTCCAGGACTCTGTCATTCGAGTTGATCTTGAGAATGGTCGTGCACATCCTTTAGGAAGCAAGGTTATCATCGATAATCGATCGGATACCACTGTTCATTCCGCCCCATTAAGATATTGCTATACATGTAAAAAAGAGACTGATGATGGGAAAGATTCTCCTTACATGGATGTCCTACCGGGTATGACTGAGTCGGATAACGTGGATTGGGTATACCTAGCGGCAACCATAGACACATGGGGAAATAGAGGCACAAGTTGGGTAACACCTGAGGGGCAAGATATGCCACCGTTAGTGCCAATAAACATGATAGGTGTTATGCACTTGACCCCTGATGGCGAGAAAGTGGCAAACTCCATCGACACTGAAAGTAGTGAAGAAACTGACCCTGAGCCTGATGGGAAAAATGAATCAAATATTCACCCAAAGGTGGAAGCAAGGTGCTCAAGGCCTAGGACAGTGACCTCCTGCAGTTCATCCGAAAGTGAAGATCAACCAAGTGAGTCCGAATCTGATAGAAACAAAAATCAAAAACTTGGTAAGAAGAAAACGAGACATAAGCGCCAACGCTATCGAGCTAATGTACGAACTGTAATAAATAAGGAGAGATCCACTGCAGAATGGCTTAGTTATGTAGGAGCCATTGACGCTCATCGGAAGATAGCGGATAATTGGGGACAATACCTCCAAAGTGTCATGTGGTGTATTCCGCAACCTCATGACGTCGCCCAATTAGAAATCGAAGAGAAGCCGAAATTAAGTCGTACTGCAAGAAGGCGGCAAAACCAAGAGTTGTCTCAACAACAAAAGGAAGCGGAATTGAAAGAAAAAAGCCTGGCACAACAAGAACCAATAGACTTACACCCCGCACCCGAGCATTTCAAATCATTCACCACAGGGGAACGTAAAGTAGTCTACACAAAAGCCCAACGAACGCCTACCAATGGGAGTAGCGGTGTCTACGATGGCCCTGCGGTAGTCAAGGAGATAGACTTAGCAGATCCGGGTGAGGAGTCTAAACCAGTTTTTATTGCTCAAGACCTCACCAAGGCGGAAGAAGCTGCACTTACGAAGCTTCTTAAAGAATTCAAGGACATATTTGCTTGGACATATCATGATATGAAGGGTGTTCCACCCTCGGTGGTGCAACACACGATTCCAATGATTAGCACTGCTAAACCAGTCCAACAACGTCCCTACCCAATGAATCCTAAGTATGCAAAGATTGTACAAGAGGAAATTGAAAAGCTGGTAAAATGTGGATTCATATACCCAATTGAGCACTCAGAATGGGTTTCTCCGATAGTCATCGTGCCAAAGAAGAATGGTAAACTCAGAGTGTGCGTTGATCTCAAAAAGGTTAATGCAGCCACCAGAAGGGATCATTACCCCTTGCCATATTCTGAACATGTGCTTGAAAGAGTGGCAGGCAAGGAGGCATATAGCTTTTTAGATGGGTACTCGGGTTACAATCAGATCACAATTGCAGTCGAGGACCAAGCTAAAACAGCATTTATCACGGAGTTTGGAGTGTTTGCCTTTCGCGTCATGGCTTTTGGCTTGACCAATGCACCTGCAACATTCCAACGATTGATAAACACGGCCTTTAAGGAATATCTAAGGGACTTCTGTGAAGCTTTCTTAGACGATCTTTGTGTTCATTCCTCTTGGGATGAGCACTTGATGTGTTTACGAAAAATATTTGAAAGGTGTAGATTATATCGGATCTCCTTGAATCCTTTCAAATGCCAATTTTGGGTTAAACACGGAGTTATCTTAGGGCATATAGTGTCCAAAAATGGGATTTTCACTGACGAGAGTAAAATCAAGGTCATTCTGGAATTACCCCCACCCACCAACTACAAGGGAGTCCAACGCTTTATGGGCCACGTTGGTTATTATCGAAAGTTTATTCTCTTCTTCGCCGAGATAGCTCGACCATTGTATCGCGAAAGATCTTACAATCAGGGTATTGGTGGCCCACTATGTTCCAAGATGCATCACTCTTTGTGAAGGGTTGTGATGAATGCCAACGATATAAGAAACCCGAGAGGAAAGATCAGATGCCCCTACATCCGATCAAAGTAAACCAACCATTTGAAAAGTGGGGTTTAGACTTTGTAGGTCCAATTAGTCCAGCAGCCCGAAACACACAATCTCGCTATATTATTGTGGCCACTGACTATATGACCAAATGGGCTGAAGCGAAAGCGACACGTAAGGCAGATGCGAGGACAACAGCCAAGTTCCTCTTTGAAAATATAATCACACGATTCGGTTGTCCTTTTGAACTTGTGAGCGACAATGGTACGCATTTTATAAATGAAGTGATTAAGGAGCTCACAACAAATTTCATGATATCCCATCATAAATCTACTCCTTACTATCCGCAAGCGAATGGCCAAGCCGAGAGTACCAACAAGACTTTAATCTCTATTTTGACAAAGACAGTTGAAGCTCATCGCACGGATTGGGATCTAAAGCTTACGACAGCTTTATGGGCCTATCGTACTGCATACAAAGTGGCTATTAATTGCACACCATTCAAAATGGTATATGGCCAAGAAGCAGTCATGCCGTGGGAATTTGTTATTCCTAGTCTTCGTGTTGCTACTCAAGAGGGTTGGGATGGTAATCCCTTAGTAGAGCGTTTATATATCCTTGAGCGGCTAAACGAAGAAAGACAATTGGCTGTATACAATGCCCTTGTGGAGAAGGATAGAAGGAAAAAATGGTTTGATCGCCATCTAAAGGACAAGGACATCAAGGTTGGGGATAAAGTCCTCATGTATGGAGTGCGAAACGAAAAGAAGAAGCTCAAATATGCTGGTAAGGGACCATATAGAGTATGTGAAATTACCCCGCAAGGTACCATCAGAGTGGAGACTCTCGACGGAGTTGAAACCATTGGATTCCTTAATGGGAGTAAATTCAAAAGATATTATGGCCCCCTGAGCCAGGAGGAGTTACATGCAATCCATTAAAAGAAGGCAGCTAAAGAACAAGCTGAGCTTAAAAAGATACAAGCGAGAGTCGAAGCCAAAGAACATCAACAGCGTGCTAGGTGACAACGAGAAGCCAACTTGGGAATTACGCAAGTATTTTTCGAGGAGGCAGAGGAGGATTCACTGGAATCTGACCCACCTCTAAGATACCCAATTGAGTTACAGAGTCCTTACGAGGAGGTGCTGTATAATGCATTATTGGATACAGGAGCTCAACACAATTTGCTATCATATGGCGTGTGGTGTCAACTGGGAAAACCACCTTTAACCAAGAGTTCTATCCAAGTTCAAGGAATCAACAAGAAAAAAACCCCTGTCTCAGGAATTTTGCACACTCCGGTTGCTTATGACAAGGAAACCATAATTCAAAGCTTTTTGGTTATGCCTGCTGGTACCATGGAAGGGACTGTAATCTTAGGGTGCAAATGGATGATGGCCACCAAGTGTAATATTGATTGGGCAACCAGACAAGTCACAATGCAAGAACCAACACTAGGTCTGACCGCTCAAAATCCCGCAACTAAGTCATCCACTCAAATATTAGATAACGAAAAATCACAAAGTCCAGTGGCAAAACCATCTTCGATTGTTGGCCACCCCTCTAACGCTTCAACGCCAAGAGTGGAAACAGGCAAGGTGGTCCCTAAAGCTTTGCTTACTATGCCAAAGAGTACATACAAATGGGTCCCCAAAGCTTCGTTAACAGCTACTTCCCCTGCTCAATCTCGTTCAGCCACCAAGAAGCCTCGTAAAAGGAAAGCAGCTACCCATCCGAGAAAGGGCAATGTAACATTGCGATGGATCCCTAAAAAATTATTAGTAGCCCAAGGGTACTACGAGGGAAATGACCAGATTTGGGTCCCTAAACATAAGCTGAATCCCTCTACATCACCTGTAAAACCTTGCAAACCAATTGTTGCCACCCCAACGATAATTCAAGATCGTGGTAAGGGAAAGGTAACAGAGTGCTCCGCACCACTTCTTCCAGAGTTAGTTTGGATTCCCAAACGATATCGATCATTACCACCTAGCTCAGGAAGGGGGGAGCCCCATGAAGCTTCTAGCTCCTCATGCCAGGCACACACTCATATAGAAGTTTCTACATGCTCTACACCTACTCTTGTCAACACCCAACAAAAAACCGATGAGTCTACGTCTCCCCTTGTAATAGTATCATCGGAAACCATTTCCTCCATTCGTCAATGGGAGCGTACACTACCATCTCTGCAATTGGATGTGGCCACAAGGGTCATAAAAAACTATCTGCCCACATCACAACCTATGACCCGCTGGACAAATTGGTTCCAAGAGGCTACAACATCATTGCAAATAATATGATCTACCCAAGGAAAGGGGGAGCATGTACTCACGCTCGACATTCTAATGCTTCCTCCTTAACCTTCTCCCCTGACCATGTAATTGCCAAATTCAAGGGGATGTATATGTATAGCTTCATACATTTTTTTTAAAAAAAACAAAGAAAAGAAAAACAAAAAATAGTAAAAAGAGCAAGAGCACAAAAACAAGAGAAATATCCGTATAAAATCAAGAACTAGATTGACCTGTCATAAACCTACTGATGCTATATCTGTGTTTGCAGATATGGCAGATGCCCGATCATCATACACTTCATCCACTCCTACCTTTGGTGAGAGGTATCATCTGTACCTTTCTCAGATATTCCACATGTGCTATCCTGTAATTGAAATTGAATGGGATCATATAGATGTACTAGCCAGAGAGGAAAATGTTGAGGAATTAGAATGGCTAATTCGCCTATTGACCATGACTGACCCCTACTCCGTAGAGGACATATCCCCGATAGCCCAATGCTTTCCTTTTCCACAAGATGACTATCCTCGCATGGTTACATTTTTTATGAGTTTATGTGGATGGGAAAATGAAAAGGAAATATCTGACAATGATGAATGGACGGATGAAACTCATGGCACTACTGAGGTTGACTTTATTTGTTTGGATGATGCGGATAGAGGCTTAGCCTTAGGGCTAGAGCCAGGACTCTACAACATCCTCTTACCATATCCTCAGTAGTAGTGTGGTGACTGGTAGGTAGGTTAGCTTTTCAAGTTTTTTCTAGTTTAGATTCCTTAAACAAGTCTTGAAATTTTCACACTGATGTGCCTCTCGAGGTATAGTGCTTGTTAGTTGATTGTACAGGTTGAAAAGTTTGAGGTGGGTTCGCTTTCAAGTCCTGAGACTGCCGCAACGTTCATCAAAATATATCTACATCAAATTGCAAGCTGTCTCGTCAAATCAAGATCTCCAATTACAGGTGTAATTCTTCCATACCCACTCTCTTTCGTTTTTACTGTTCAATCAATTGCATAAACTATAATGCATGACCACATGGAAATTGTCAATGTACTACTTAGTTTTTGAAGTTGCTTGCATGCTAGTGTAAATCATTAATGAGCTTAACTTTATTGGAAATATTCCTAGGCAGCATGACGTCTTTAGTTAACCTCGGAATACGATTGTCTTAGGTCTAGGGTCAAACCATCTTAATGTTTGACACCTGGCCATGTGTGTGTTGACCTCTAGGACATAGCTATTACCCCTTTGTCGAAAGGATGCAAGACAAATTATAGTTCAGGAGCGAAGATCAAAAGAAATAGATTATTAAAAAAAAAAGCCTACAATAAATGGCAATACAAGTCTATGATGTGCTTTAATGTTGGCCTATCGCCTTATTGATACTTGGTAGGCGAGGAGTATTCTACTCCAGACCGATGCCTTGGTTGGTAGGGGGTAGCCTTGCCTAAAGTGAGCTAATAGATTCCTGGATAATGCCTTGTGTTAAACATGGTACCAGGATCGATGTTAGTTTTGCCTTAGGAAGGTCGCCATTGTGTGTAAAAGTTGTCACGTGCAAAAAAAAAGAAAAAAGAAAAAAAAGAGGCAAAAAGCTCCTGTAACTCTGATGTTTCTTGTTTCCCTAGGCTTGTGGTATTAACTTGTTCTTAGAGTAGACACAGTGTGGTCATGTGTTTATTTATTAAGCTTGGTTATTTTCCTTGACTTAGGCCAGTTATAAACCTTGATTAACCTTTGACACCTTGCTTACTCTTGATTTACTTTCAATAATTTTAAACTCCTGTTAATTTGCTACACTAGCTCATTCATGTGACCCTTAAACTAAGTTCTCATAGCAACATCCATTGTGGTCTAACATGCTTGAATTTATACACTTTATATCTTTTGAATTCCAGCATACCTTCACTCTAGTTCCCTGTTTTGCAGACGGTCTACCACAACAACCCTCTCGAGCTTACTATACCATAGCTTCCGAGGACGGAATCTACATCAGGAAGGGGGGCATGTTAACCTATGACGGACATTGAGACGTACTATGTTTTACGTCATTAATTTAAATATTCTGAGTCATGGGCCGGGCTTGTCGGCACCATATGTTAAGGATGAAGGGATTGGGTGATCGCCGATGAGAGGCGCACCTTGAATATCAGTAGGATAAGGGTTAGGGTCGGCCAGCCATGTATGGGCGCCCAAGTGTGAACAGCCAAGTCACCTATAAGAGTCAAATGTAACCCTAAAATCCTCATTCTCGTGTTGTGAATACAAGAGTGCTCTTGCCTTATCTGTTTGGTTTTCTTCTCCTGCGTGAGAGAAAGAGAGAGAGAGAGAGAGAGAGAGAGAGAGAGAGAGAGAGAGAGAGTGAGAGAGCGATCAAGCACTGTGTAGCGGCACGGCAGCGGAGAGGCGGTAGAGCGGCGACGGCGGCTCCTTCTTCATAGCTGCGACGCGGGAATCCTTCAAGGCGGCGGTTGAGCGGTGAGTGACACACCCTTGCATTCTGTTTGAGCTTCCTTCCCTGGTTGTATGCTTGCAGCCATTCGTGGCTCGCATACGGTGTCCGGCAAGTCCCCAGCTACGACCTGTGCGGCAAAAGCGCACAAAGATCTCAAAGAACAGTTGATTTCTACAGGTGAGATTATTCCTGATCATTCTCTTGTGCAGACTGTTCTTGATGCTTTACCTGAGACATATCAGACTTTTGCTTCCACGTGGAGACTTCTTAATGAGGACAGACCTGATGCTGTCAAGTATGATACTTTAGTCAACAAGCTCTTGCAAGAAGCGCAGTCTAGGCAAAACAGGGCTAGGTAGCGTGCAGTTGATCAAGCATTTATTGCTGCCCAGCAGCAGAGAAGAAGTGGTAAGGCAGCCTCTTCCACTGTTTCTTCTCCTATTAGTAGGTCTGCAACTTCTTCTCCTTCCACAGGTAGCAACAATAAGTCTGAGAAGGCTCTTGATAAAGGCAAGAAAAAGTCCAGGTGCAACTATTGTAAGGCAAATGATCATGTCATTAAGAATTGCCCTAAGCTAAAGGCTAAAGAGGCAAAGAAGAAAGAGTCTAATGCAGCCACAATAGCGGATGCTTCTACAAATGCAGATTCTGCAAATGTTGTGCAGGATACAGAATGGGCATTTAGCGTGTATTGCCAGTATGACCCATCTGTACATGATGCATGTTTGGCAGTTTCTGTTGACTCTCATGTTTGGTATTTTGATAGTGGTGCTACAAAGCACATTACCTTGCATCGTGATATGTTCACTTCTCTTGAGGCTGACCCTAATGGGAATACTGTCACATGTGCCAATAATGCTTCTTACCCAGTGAAGGGCGTTGGTAAAATTATGCTTACGGCTGCAAATGGCAGCGCTTTCACACTTTCAGATGCTTTGTATGTGCCAGGGATAAAGAAGAATCTATTGTCTGTCTCTGCGCTTGCTAGACTTGGACTTGTAGTCAAATTTGTGGATGACAGATGTACTGTTCATGATTTGACTTTTGGTGATACGATTATTGTATCTGGCACCTTGTTTCGTGGGCTGTATAGGCTCAATTCTTATGACAAGTGTGTGGAAGATTCAGCAAATGCAGTTTCTGATGAAAAGGCAGTTTCAGATGCAAAACTATGGCATGCTCATTTTGGTCATCTGAACTTTGCTAGTTTGCTGCGTTTGCAGAAATTTGATATGGTTGCTTCATTGCCTCCTCTTGAGGCACCATTGAAACATGTTTGTGAAGGCTGTATTTTGGGCAAAATGCAGCGTTCTGCGTTTTCAAAGGATGGTTCTGTGCGGGCCACTCGCAAATTGCAACTTGTACATAGTGATGTATGTGGGCCTATGCAAACTCCGTCATTTGGTAAACACTTGTACTTCGTGACTTTCATTGATGATTACTCAAGGCATGCATGGGTATATTCACTGAAGGCAAAGTCCGAAGTGTTTTTGTGCTTCAAACAGTTTTTTCTTATGGTTGAAAATGTATCCAATTGTATTGTGGGCACCCTCCGTTCTGATCGAGAGGGGGAGTACTTGTCTAAAGAGTTTGATGCATTTCTGGCTAGTCGTGGAATAAAACACCAATGTACAGTGCCGTATACCCCTCAGCAAAATGGTGTTGCTGAGAGGAAAAACAGGTCACTTATGGAGATGGCACGATGTATGGTTAAGAGCCAAGCTTTGCCACATACGTTTTGGCTTGAGGCTGTCATGTGTGCTGCATATGTACTCAACAGGTGTCCCACTAAGGCCTTGCAGTCTATTACTCCATATGAAGCTTGGCATGGCAGGAAGCCTTCTATTGGTCACTTACGTGCCTTTGGTTGCTTGGCCTATGCTTTAGTGCCTGTGCAACAACGCAGAAAATTGGATGATAAGACTGTCAAATGCATTTTTGTTGGTTACAGTGCTGAAAGCAAGGGTTACAAATTGTATCATCCGCAGTCAAAGCATATCTTGATTAGTCGAGATGTTGTTTTTGTGGAAGATGCTGTGCAGCCCTTGTTATCATGTACCAAAGAGACAGGTGTGAGCTCACGGGATGTATTTGATACGTTGTTGCCTCTCTTTACAGGTAGGAATTCAAATGTAAGTCCTAATGAGGCAAATATTCAGCCTATGCAGATTTCAAACGACATCATAGATCAGCCTATTTCTGATGCAGATTTACAGGATGTAATTCATGAGGATAGGACTGAAAATGAGCAGGCTAGAGGTATGCCTAAATGGCTAGTGCAAACCTTGCGTGATAGTAAGATTGATGCACCTATGACTAGTCGTACTTGTTCAGGTTTTCAACATGCCTCTTATACATCAGATTGTTATGCTTTGGCTGTGTCTAGTATGTGTGAAGAGGAAGAACCTCTTTCATTTGATGAGGCACAAAAATCAGAAAATTGGTTGGCTGCAATGCAAAGTGAATATGATGCTATAATGAAGAATGGTACATGGTCTTTGTGTGATTTGCCTATTGGTAAAAAGGCCATTGGATGTAAGTGGGTTTTTAAGTTGAAACGAAAGCCAGATGGCAGTGTTGATCGCTATAAGGCTAGACTTGTTGCAAAGGGTTATGCTCAAGAAAAGGGCATTGATTTTGATGAGACCTTTGCTCCCACTTGTCGTATGACTACCATTCGTAGCATTTGTGCATTGGCAGCTCATAATGGTTGGAATGTACATCAGCTGGACATAAAGACTGCGTTCTTGAATGGAGATTTGCATGAGGAGGTGTATGTATCGCAGCCTCGTGGTTTTGTTCAAAGAGGGCAGGAAAACAAAGTGTGCAAGTTGAAAAAGGCTTTATATGGTTTAAAGCAAGCTCCACGAGCTTGGTATGAAAAGATACATGCATATTTGACTGCACATGGGTTTCAGAATAGTCCAACAGAAAGCACTTTGTACGTTAAACGTGTGGGATGGTGTATATCTAATCATTGCTCTCTATGTCGATGACATGCTGCTCACAGGACCAAATGAGAGTCATATTACTGATTTTAAGGCTGATTTGAATGCCTCTTTTGAGATGTCAGATTTGGGGCATTTGCATCATTATTTGGGGATACAGTTTAAGCAGTGTGATGGAGGTATTGCTTTGTGTCAGACAAAGTATATTGAGACATTGTTGCGGAGATTTGGCCTTGAAGACTGCAAGTCTATTGCTACTCCAATGGAGATAGGTTTGAAGTTGAGTCTTCATGATGCTGGAGATCACTTTGATGTCACACTCTATTAGACAGCTGTTGGTTGCCTCATTTATGTATGCATTACTAGGCTGGACATTCAGTTTGCAGTTTCACAGGTGAGCAGGTTCATGCATAGCCCAGGGTCTCAGCATTGGAAGACAGTTAAACGCATCTTTCGCTACTTGAGTGGCACCATACATCTTGGGTTGTTTTATCCCAAGGGGGGATCGTTGCCGCCAGATTTACATGCTTTTTCGGACTCAGATTGGGCTGGTTGCTATGACACAAGAGTGTCCACAAGTGGTTTTTGTTTCATGCTCGGTAGCTCATGCATATCTTGGTTGAGCAAGAAGCAACCTACTGTGGCCACTTCTAGTTGTGAAGCTGAGTACAGGGCAGCTTTCACAGCTATGGTTGAGTGTGTGTGGCTCAGACGGCTTATGGCTGACTTGGGTGTTGGACAGGAGTCTGCCACCTCTATTTTCACTGACAGTCAGAGTGCATTGGCAGTTGCGAGAAACCCAGTTTTTCATGCTCGCACAAAGCACATTGAGGTGCATTATCACTATGTCAGGGAGAGACTCTCAGCAGGAGAGATCAGCTTGGCCTATGTGCCAACACAGGACAACCTCGCCAATCTTTTCACAAAGGCGCTTCCTCGTGAGAAGTTTGAAGCTTTCCGCAAAGCTTTGGGCTTGCTTCCCTTTGTGGACTGATCTACTTCGGGCATGGCACTCCCCTATACATGAGTGCCAGCTCTCGTTCACACCATCACTCCCAGGGGGGATTTGTTGCCATATATATATAGGCAGTGATGTGTGTGAACACACTTAGGACCGCCGGGGCACTTTTTCCCTCTTTAGGAGGTTTTTTCCCTCGGCTTGTATATACGCCCATTCTTCTAGGGCTAACTTATCTTTTGTACATTGACACAATCTAATACACTTTGTGTTGTGTGCATTCTTGCTGCTTCTTCTCCAAGCTTTGTGTGCTTTCCTACAACCCTAATTGTTGGTATATATATAGGCAGTGATGTGTGTGAACACACTTAGGACCGCCGGGGCACTTTTTCCCTCTTTAGGAGGTTTTTTCTCTCTGCTTGTATATACGCCCATTCTTCTAGGGCTAACTTATCTTTTGTACATTGACACAATCTAATACACTTTGTGTTGTGTGCATTCTTGCTGCTTCTTCTCCAAGCTTTGTGTGCTTTCCTGCAACCCTAATTCCAACACTCCATTAACGACGGGTACTTACTCTACAAGGGTAGGGTGTGTGTACCAACTATTGGTGACTTTCGAGCATGCATTCTTAGAAAAAGTCACGATAGTCCAAGTGCTGGTCATCCCGGGATACAAAAGACCTATGCACTAGTCAAACGATAATTTTATTGGCCTAGTTTGTTCAAGGACGTCCAGACTTATGTGCTGTAATGCAATAAGTGACGGAAATGGGAAAAAATTTCCATGGATTCCATTACCGGTTTACCCAAGACGAGTCGAGGGAATGACTCGGTGTGGGTGGTAGTGAACAGGTTAACTAAAATGGCAAAGTTTATTGCCACCAAAAAAATGGTAAAAATGCCAGAGTTGGCAAAACTCTTTATTGAACATCTCTACAAGTTATATGGCTTGCCCGCAGATATAGTGTCAGATAGAGATAGAAAGTTCAACAGCCACTTTTGGAGGGAAGTCTTCAAAAAGCTGGATACTACTCTGAGTATGAGTACGGCGGACCATCCGGAGTCTGATGGTCAAACAAGCTAGTGTGGACGGCAGGCTACACACTATATAGCCTGGGGGATGAGGGGCAATCCTCATTCTTCCTCTATGGCTGGGTGGTGAGCCAGAGGCCGTCCCCTCCTTTGGTAACGCCCGTATAGCGGCGTTACGGATATCTAACAATACATCTCTTACATTACTTAAAATCATAGATAAGATTTTTACCTTTCATTTACAAAGTGAAGCCGTTAACTTTTGTTTTAAAATATTATATTCCTCCCTATTTTCCATCAAAGGATGAAGTGGATGAAAAGTCAAAGGGCTTGGATGATGAGCTTCTCTTATCTTTTCTTCTTGACTTCAAAAATTAATAACTCTAAACACTTATTGAAAATAGCTTATGTAACTAGATAACATCTAAAGCTTGTGATTTTGTGTTCACTTGAGAGCTTACCTCCTCTTACGATCATATATGGTCTTGCAATGGTACACCATTATATATGCATGCATACTTGCAAGTGGAAAGACCAAGTGTGTATCCTTGAAATTTCTATAATATCATAGTCACCAACTTTTCTTATGGTTACTAAGTCTATGTACAAGCTCTTTTGATTATTGAGAGAGATCATTGTTTGTGGTGGTTGGATTGGAAAAAAATCAAGCTCCAGAGGAAGAGATGGAACTATTCCAAAACGACAAAAGTATGTAATACTTCTACGAACAACGTACAAGGTTGATTCTATAGTGTTTTTCTAGTAAAAGATATGCATGCATGGTGACAACTGTCACCTACAAAGCTACTAGTGTTCACTAATGTGGCACATTATCAGAGTTATGTTCACACCCATTACAAGTATCCACCCTCTTAACAAGAGGTGTTCACATGCACCCACACAAATACACTTTCCCTTTGCTATTTCTCTTAGAATTTGTATGATCTTCTTCACCAAAAGATGTATTCTCAGTTCATGGTGTGATCAAGTTAAAGACTTAAACCTTGGAGAGGAACTTGATGCGGAGTTTGATCTTTATTCTCATAGCATGTACGGATTTAATTTCATTTATCTTTATGTTCATCATATACTTATTTGATTTTGAATAATAATCTATTAAGTCACCATAGGATTTACTAGTATTTTATTTTGCTTACACCTTGCAGTTATGTAGTCATATGCCCCTCTCTTCCTCCCCTTGCAAAGGGTTTGATCACTTTATATGTGAGGCAGGTCACACTTCACCACAACCAAAGTCTTTGTCATTGGTTTGTAGACCATTTTGGACCTCACTAAAACATTAGCTTGTGCACAAAGGGATACTCAATCGTAGTGTGTTTTGTGCAAGTTTGAAATGCTAGGTTGTTTTTTCACCACTCTCATATCTTGCAGAGTCCTAATGTCTCACATGATGCAAAGCATGTAGCTTTGTACTAAGCCTCTATTCAATAAGAGTGTGCAACTATGGTTTATTTCTTACTAATCCAATCTCACATGATGCAAATCATGCAACTTTGTACTCAGTCTTCTATTCAAGAGTGTGCAACTATGGTTTATTTCTTACTAACCTCACATGATGCATAGCATGTATCTTTATACTCAGACTTTATTCAATAAGAGTGCAACTATGGTTTATTTCTAATCCAATGAATTCATTTTGAGCCAACATTTGTATATTGATATAAGATAGTGAATAAACTGATGGTGATGGTATGATGATGGTTGGTGAATTATATGGAGAAGGGGTCTTCATAAAGACTTGATACACATGGGGAGGCCATGATCATGCTATGGTTTGTGGTCATAGTCAATGCCACCATCTGTAGTAATGAAAACCCCATAAGGACTACCAAAAAATCAATTCATGCAATTTGTATACCTTCCATTCCTATCCAAGCTCATCTTAGGCCTTGCTAGCTTTGGATAGCATGTCCAAGAGTAAAGTCTACCTACTCCATGTGTAGATCGTTATGGGATAATGGTCCCCTCTAGCATGTGTATCATACTAGCATGTGTATGATAACTCTTATCTAAGTTTATGAATATTAACTAAGTTTTCTCTACATCACCTAGCCAATTTTGTAATATGAAAAATCTTGTCTAAGTTATCTCTACACCACCTAGCCTATAGGGCAACATGTACATACAAGGATTTTGGGTGCTCAAAATGCTCAACCACACAAAGGGATGAACAAACATGAGGTAAATGGTATTTGGACATTTCAATATGAGGGTGGAGCATTGATATCCAATATTTTGGACAAATGAATAATTTCTTTTTGTCTTTTGTAAATTGCACATCTAGACTGTCGCCTATTTTACGGGGATGTAAAAGATCTTTTATAGTGGAGATGGATAGCCAAGGTTGTGTAAGACAATATAATTGTTGAATTTACTTGGCTAAATTGTAGATTTTAACCACCCTAAAGTTTTTTGGGCCATTGCCAATGTAGTTTGATGCTAAATGGCCTAGTCCTAATGCAATCACATAAAGAAGAAGAGAAAACAATGTAGCTTGTGCATCCAAAGAACTAGATGCACATAAAATTTTGTTAGAGTTCATTGGTAAAGCATAGGAATCTTATTTTCACATGCTCATTGATCAATTAATTTGTGCATACCTTAAGAAACCATAATTCCTCAAGGCTAACTTGGCTTCTTTAATTCTAGCACTCATAACACCCAATTATGGAAATGGGATGCTGCTACTACATGGGAGTAAAAAAGGAGGAAACTTTATACAATTATAAGTGAATGCATACAAGAGACCTATGTAAAAGGGTCATCAAACACACCTTGGGATTCTCCCAAGAAATGACCAAAGGGTATTACTACCCCATCTCAGTTATGGGTTATGACTTGGTAATCAATCCAATCTCAAATATGGTGTGCATTCTCATCTAGAGAAATGGGTGATGACAAACCTGGATGTCGATTGGCATGCTATTGACTAGTGGAACCATAAAGAATTATTCTCTTACACTCCCTTGAAAAGTTTGTTAATGGGGAGTCTCAAGCAAATAAACCAGCATACTAATTTAATCTATTTCCCAAGAAATCCACTCAATGACATGACCTTAATTGAATTCTAGTGAATTAGATAGCCAAGAAGGCTAATGACCATATATAAGCCCTTTGTCACAAATTTTAAGTTCAAAATTTATGAGCATGTACTATTTCTCAACCATGGCCCCCTTCATAAAGGCTATAGGACCTTATAAATGTTACCAAATAAAATACTAATTGTGTGTCTAGTGCCATAATTGTGGGCTCTAATGTTGTTGTAAAGTGTATTATAAAATCAAGGAGTCAATGGCAAGATGCTTGCATTCAAACCCCCTCAAACTCAAGGGATTGGTGAGGAACAAATGGATTGCCTATATCCTTGTGGATTTTAGAAATACTCAGAGTTTTGTAAAAAATAGTCCCAAAGTGCATGCTTGCATTCAAACACCCTTAAAACTAAAGGTATTAGTGAGGAACAAATAGAATGCCTATATCCTTGTGGATTTTAGCACTACTCACAGTGTTGTGACACTAACTCCCTTGTCAATTTTAAACTGTTACATTTGGGGCACCCATTCAAAGTGGAAATTGCAAATGGAAGCAGTCAATCAACACATCATTGTGTAAATCTACTAAGATTTTCTTGACTCCAGAGTGTTCTTGTGTGATTGAGATGATTATCTCATATATGGATTCCATTGGCATAGTGTTGCGATGCGATTGGTTGAAGAACTTAAGAGATTTTACATGGACGTAAATAAGCCAAAGATGAGGTTTATGTGCCAAGAAAAGTGGATCTCTCTTGAGGGCATCTATGCTAAAGATGAGGTTTATGTGTCAAGGAAAGTGTCTCTCTTGTGAGCATCTAGAATAAAAAATTATCACTCATCTCTTCTACAAATCTTAAGAGGGATATTTAATTTTTTTTAATGTGAGAGTTGGTAACTAAAATACATGCCACTTGGGTATATTTGAACCCACAAACCCCTTGCTTCTAGAGCACTACGCTAAATCCCACAAAGTTTTTTTTTAAAATGCAAGAGTTGTACTAAAATACATGCTACTTGGGTATATTTTTGAACCCACAAGCCCTACTTCCAGAGGTGTGGGTGCTACCACCAAGCTAGGAGGGTTACCACCAAAATTTGGGGTCTCAAAAGGGCCTCTTAAGGAAAGTCTTAAGGAAAGTGGAAAAGGGGGCATGGACCAACGAGATACATGCTACCATTATGAACACATTATCAAAAATTAAATTTAAATTTTGGAGGAAGAAGTTATATCTCCCTTATCTTACATCAACGCCTCCTCATGTGGGATATCTTTGGAAAGCTCTTGAAGCAAATATAAAATCTCACTTATTATGCTCCAAAAATGTATAGCCAACTATTTTTGAAGCAAAGATGACATGAAATTTCTTACAGGGCCCTCTTGAGACCTCCCAAGAGACATATTGTCAATGAAAAAGGCATTATGGTTGACCCAAATAAAGTCCAATGTGTGAAATTCTAGCACTCCTCTAGACAAATTTAAAAAAGAGGCATTCTTTTGAGATTCTACTATAGGGAAAAGATTTCACAAGTTGTGTATTGATTTTTTTAGGCCCTTCATAGTTAGAGCTAATACTTGCGGATGAGGCATAGGAGTTGATTTGTATCAAGAAAATGGGGTAGTTACTTATGAAAGAAAAAATTTAGATGAGAAAAGAAGAAATATACATGTGATGATCAAGAGATGTTAGCCATCATAAATGCTATCAAAAAGTGGCAACATTTATTATATGGTAGTTACTTCAAGGCAAGGCCAAATCACTCAAGCCTGGCCTTTCCCCAAAGCAAAGGATACACTTGGACACCCTTCAAAACTATGATTTCAGATTTCATGTATAGTTGGGAGAGGTAATATGGTAGGTGATTCTCTCTCTAGAATGTGAACATGAAATTTCTCCTCCATCTTTGGGATCTACACAAGGTCTAGATCATTGGTATTCAAGATGAGTACGTATTGGATGATGAAATTTCTCCTATGTTTCAAATGCTACAATAGGACAACCGATGCTTATCCTCATTTCAAGGTGCACAATGGGCTCTTCTAGTACAAGGACAAAGTTATGTTAATCTTTGTGTCCCAGCATTTCATTTTGGTGAGGAAAAAATCTTCTAAGAGGGGATGGATGACATGTATGGGCTACAAACCTTTGGTCTCAAGTGTGAACATGGTGTCAATGGGTGATCATGGTGTCAATGGGTGATCATGGTGTGGGGCACCTGAACCATAGTTGTAAAGGTTATAGCTCTTGGTTATAAGGAGAAGGGTATTAGAAGGACATAGTTTCTAAGGTGTATTAAGGTATATAAATGGAGGTATGGCATTGTACACTTGTATCCCTTCATCATTACTTATTAATGGCATTTCTAGTGACTTGTAACCTTGGAACGTTGTCTTCTATGATGGTTTTTGTGAGCACGTATGACATGATAACATGGTGTTCATTTATCATCTCTAATTCTTACAATTTTCTTTGTACATATCTTTGTCTTTCATGCATGAAAAATCTCTATGTAGGTTTCTTGCATGCTAAGGTACCCCGAAATTTGACTCAATGCGGAATAGAATTGATTGTCGTTTGGGGGAGCTCCAGTTTCAACCAAAAGAACGGGACGTACCACAAGATTCAAAAAGAGAACACATAGCTACGAAGTGATCGATTTGCTTACTGAGGGCTAAGGCTAGACCGTAGGACCTGGATCCTTGACGTCCGCCCCGCCCCGAGGGGGACCCCGAGAACGAGCCACGGGGAGGACCACCACAAGCGTACTCAAAGGGGGCCAGAACCGAACCCAAACAAGACGGAAGGGCATAAAGTGAGGACGCTGAGTCAGGTACTATAGGGAGGGTTCAATATAGAAATTATGGATTTGCATTTTATGTTTGAGGGGAGGCAGGTTATTTTCCCACATTAAAGATTTTCATTGTGGATTTAGGGGACGCGATAGGGTCTCGATGTGTGCATTCATATTGTTATTTTGGTCAACGATTTTTAAAATATTGCATGTAAGTGGATAAAAATAAATAAATGAAAAGGTGTATTCAATGATGTAAGCAATGGTGGAAGTTTCAAATGGGAGGTGGAGATGATTGTAAAAGTCTCCAAGGTTGATTCCAAGGAAACCTCACTCCACCTTTAGGATTCATTCTAAATCATCTCCACCTCCCATCTAAAACTTTGAATAGCCAAGATGCAAACAAACTCTTTCACATTCCAACCTGCAAAAGGTTGGAATGTGTTTGGAGGTTGGAATGTGAAGAGTTTGTTTGCATCTTGGCTATTCAAACAGTCCCAATGTAATGGAAATTACTAAATAAGATTATACTTATGCCTTAAACAATTATCCTTTTATATAAGCGTCTTAATTGGATGCTAGATTTCTTTATCCCATGAAAAGTTTTATCCTTTACTTTAACCCTCCCTAGCACATTAGGACTTCAGGTTGGTACAAAAGCCCCCTAGGGATAGACTTTAGCAATTAGTCTTTTTTCTTCGTCTTTTTTTTTCCCTTCCTTGTCTCACTAGGGAAGGAATTTTAGGGCTTTTCTGTAGAGAGGGAATTTTAGCCTAAGCCATCTTCGCCTGTAGCTGCAACAACAGCATTCCAGCTCCCCAAGCGCAGGCAGCAGGCACAAACCTACAACATGGAAGCCCATTTTTGTCCTGCATCCAGAGCTTTAGAGCATAGTAACCTGACACAAATCAATAGAAGAATCTCTACACTCACTGCTTAGCTCAGTTCAGCAGTAGTGCACTTGGTTGTCAGTTCTTCTTCAGAGCAGTGAATAGCCATATTACACAGTGGCTGCTTGCCTTCCTTAACTCCAACATTAGAATTAGTACCAACTCGCTTACTCATAGCTTCACGATGCAATCCACAGTAGCAGGGGCAAGCATGATCACCAGCCACCTAAGGTCACTATAGCAGCACAGGGCAGGGTTGAAAATCCCAAGGTTTTAGGGTTTTATTTTACAATCTTGGTCCCTTGGTCAATGCAAAGAGCCTTAACAAACTGAAAGGGTAATTGTGTGAAAGGTCAAAACTTAAAAAATGGGGTTGTTCATATGTTTATCTGATTCTTATATTTTACAATGTTGGTCCCTTGGTTACTGCAAAGAGCCTTAAAAACTGAAAGGGTAATTGTGTGAAAGGAAAAAAAAACTTAAAATGGGGTTGTTCATATGTTAATCTGCTTGTGTTAAAGATTGTTCGCATGAAGAATGAGATTATGATCACCATGGGCATCACTAACACATGCAGCATCACATACTTCCACTTCCGCAATTTCATCATCATCAACTCAAGCTACATCAATTTCTCCATCTTGTTTTTACCTTTCATATTCACCACATTTTGTGCCTTGACTTTGTGCATCTTTATTGGCAATATGGGCTCGTCTCTTGTCAATTACTTTTGCTTGTGCAATCCTAAGCACGGTCCTAAAATATACATAACTTTGTCCATGATAAATGCCCATGTGATTTGTCGGTTTTCTTGTGCCATACGATATGTCCTTTTGCCTTGGCCTAACATTGCCTATCGTCATTATATGTGGCCAAGTGAGTAGCCTAATCTAGCAAGGGTTTGGATGACACATGTGACCCCCTAATACAACACCTTGACGGAGTGTGTGTAGGGTGACTCAACAAAGTGAAGTTCAGGAATGCATCCCCAAAGAGGAGTGTTAGAACTTGTGGGCATGCATTTTATATTTGAGGGAATGCACGTTGTTCTCCACATTTGATGGCACATGTGACTTAGAATAGACCACCTTTGGCAAGGGTTTGGATGACACATGTGACCTTAGAGTAGACCATCTTCTTGACCAAGTGTGTCTAAGGTGCAGGGTCTGGGGGAGAGAATTTTAGGAATGCATCCCCAAGGAGAGGGGTTAGAAATTGTGGGTATGCATTTAATGATTCGAGAAATGCAAAGCTCCTCCATTTTGGTCAAAGATTAGTATTGGAATGGTGAATGTAAATGGATGGAAATGGGAACCCTAAGAAAGAATTACAATGGAAATGAGGAACACATTGCAAGGTAACCTTAAAACTCTTAAGAGAATTGTCTTTTCAATGCGTGGGGGGCTGCCTAGGTGTTAGCAAAGCTCCCAATAAGAAAGAGCTTTTGTTCTTTCCTTCCATTGTCCAGACTTCACTCATTGCTGTGCCCACCGAACAAGATAGCCTCTTTCAAGGGTGAAACATTCTTAGAGATAAGGTTCTGAAATGTTGTTAGTGCCAGCTGCTTACATCAACAAGCTTCCCTGGCAGGGAAGACAAGGGAGCCATAACATGACACCGAGACTTATCAGCACCATGGAGACAAGGGATCCCCGCACCACAATGACAGCACCATGGAGACAAGGTCAGTGGCTTTGTCTCTGTAGCTATGGGCTGCCATTACAAGAGGACAACTACAATAGGGCACCCAAATAATGTATGGGGGGAAAAAGGAGGCGGTGGGAGAGAGAGAGAATTGTGTTACTTGAAGGCTTTTGTAGCAAGTTAAAAAGCTGTCCAAGTAAATTAAGCATTCACAAATTGCAAGTATTTTTATAAGATCCTCTTAGCAACTGTTCATAACAAGAGGGAATTACTTTAACAAGAGAAAAAATTCCCTAGAAGGGGCTTGCCTCTGTTGGGAACACACATTTTATTTTAGTAATTCTTATATTACCAATGGGAAACCTCATTTTGCGAAGTGAAAACCCACAAACAAAACATCATAATACAACTGAGGCCCCTTTGTAGGGGGCTAGGGATGTGATTGCCTAGAAGCAATCAAAGATGGCCATGTACAGCTGGTCGTCTATTTGTTGCAAGTTTCGGTGTGGTCTACTTTTTGGGAACTGTGGCCAATATGGCAAAATAGAAATCAGATGCATTATGGGCACATTCCTCTTGATCAATATGCCTACTTCCGACGCTGTTGAGACGGTCCCTACATGACTGTTGGGAACACACACACACACACTTTTTCTGAGTTCTAGTTTTAACATTTTTTCTACCAAAAATTGGGGAGATAAGATTCTAAACATTACTTCCTTTGGAAAAAAACATGCTAAATGACATTTGCTTCATTGAATTTCATAAAGTAACTTGAGTAGGCCAAAATTAGATGGATACCACTAACGCCTCCTTTACAAGGGCAGGCAACAAAAACACAGTTCAAAATCATTCAGTGAAGGCTTCGTGCCATCCAGTCATACAGCTGGAACTTAAAAAACAAATGCTTGTTATCGTGCATTTGAAGAATTGAAAGATCTTTTGAGAGCTTCAAAGGTTATCCTTACCTTACCATAGGCTTGCTAAATGCAAAGCCCAATTATTTTTTGGCCCAAAATCTCAAGATATCCAAATGTGCATATTCATTAGCATACAATCAAAACACACGGAGTGAATCAGGAGAGGGGCCTGGTTCGATAGAGAAGCTCCGTGCCTCTTTCTCACATTGTAGAGAACAAGGAGCCTTAATCTTTTCAACAGATACCACTTCAGACTTTGACTCACACTTCCCAGCTGCAGCGCAGGGCCAAGAATCTCCCACTGTTTCTTCCTCACCTTTTGATGCAGCTTCAACTGACTTTAAACTAGCAAGCTCAATCCGCCTCCTCTCTGCCCTGGATCCAATCACTTGGCCTAGTATCGAAGCAGCAAACGTGAAAGCCATCACATACTTGGGCATGTGGACAGCCTTTCGCAACATTGCAATAAATGGCACCGATGCATGCACAGCAGTAAACCAAGCTGGTGAAAACTTTTCAGTGTGTTCCCTCCATATCCCCAAGGGCACATTTAGGGCCATCCCCAACATCCCGACCGCCAAAACTCGCGTGGGTAGAGGTTGTGGTCTTAATGATTTCACTGCAGCTGTTCGAGCAAGAGCTGCACGGGCGGCCACCACGGCAGGTGGGCATCGAAACTTTATACCTGGAGGAGGTTGTAAAATTTTTGCTACTAGAGGCAAGACACCACTAACTGCTCGAAAGGATTTTGCAATAGGACAATTGCCAGTCTGTAACCATTCATTACTCCAAGCTTCATGGTCCTGGCACAACATTAAAACTCGAAGCAGTGATTCATTAAACTATGAAAACCCATGCTATGCACCACACGGATATTTTGCAAGTTCATTTCCTTCATGTTATAGATAAAGTGTTAAGTAAATTGCATTTATGAGGCCAAAAATTACCTACGAAACCCAAAAAAGGTTACAATGCTTTCCAAAGGTCTGAAAAGACTGAAGAAAAAGTGCCTAAGCACACAAGATGACAGTGAGATCTGACGCCTTGCTATGTGCGTGTATCAGAAGGGGCCATGTCATGCTTCCCAACAATGGAAAGCACCTCCCTAAAAAAAGGAGCAATGACAGTAGTTTTTCTGATTAAAAAGAGGATGATGCCACGTTATAGTCACAAAAAAAAGGTGTTTCGTCATTTCGAAAGCTCTCAAACATTTTGAAGCAAAACATTTCTAAAAAAACTCGAAACCTCTTGGCCAGTGACATTTCGGGGGGGGGGGGGGAAAAAAAAAATCCAAATCCCCCCCTACCCCCCCCCCCCCCCTTCTCTATAGACCCCCTCTATAGTAACAACTTGAGTGCCCATGGGCCCTCTCCTTCTTCCTTCTCCTCCTCTTCCGAAACATTTCTTTTGACCATGTGTCACCTGGACATGTCTTTACCATTTACCCACTTCCAAGAGCGTCTTCATGGCTAAGTCTTGGTCAATTTTGGGGCTTTCAACCACTTCATTGTACTTGGTCCAAGTGCCCAATGAGCAACCAATGTGAACACTTTTATTATTTTTGGACATTCGCAATATTATATTTAGGGTTGGCAATCAACCAATCCTAAAAGCTAGCCAACTAGCCCATAGGACACTATAAATAAAGGGCAAGTGTTGGCGGACAGTAATAGAAGATTTAACAGTAAACATTATGATAGAATTAAACAATGAACAGTTTGTTTATCCATATTGCAAGCGAATGCAACATTGCACAGACAATGAGAAAAAGGAAGTAGACTCAAAGCTATGTAAATAATTTGAAAATTTTGTTTGTTGTTCTGTGTATCTTGAATCAGGATTTTCTGCACTTTGTTCAGTATCTTTTGGATGGTTACTGTGACCATATAGTCAGGTAACGGCACCTCTTCTTCGTGATCTACTTGGAGCTGAAGGAGATGTCTATTGATTGTGGAAGGTCTTGGCTTTGGAGCACGTTCCGGATGTTGTTAATGACCTTTTGGAGCACTTGCAGATGGTTGCTGAGCGAGTGGCGGAACTTCCTTGCTGAAGTGGGCACAACATGCTAGTTGGCCGGTAAAGGTAATCGTCTAGATCTTAGATTTTCCACTGTGTCTAAGATGCAGGTGTAACACCGTTCCAGCTCCCGCTCTAATACTTTAATTGATGTCTTCAATTCTGCAACTTGTGTTTCCAAAAGCTTCTCCTTACTCTCCATCAATTCTTCATATTCAGCATGATGAGTATGAAGCCTTTGAATATTCTCTTCATATTGATCCAGCTTTCTAACAACGTCTCTCAATTCCCTGGAAGAAGTAATTCTTTCTTTCAGCTTTGTAATTCTCACTGAATCAAGAACTCGCTGATCTTCAAGCTTAGCATCTCTTCTTGAGTTCTTGATTAGCAAGCCTCATAGCTTCAGCTTCACTCTTGAACTGCTCTAAATTGTGATGAAAGGCACGAGCTTGTTCTTTAAAAATAATGCATTCTCTTTGAAGTCTTTGAAAACTTTCATCTGCCTCGGCCATCACCTTTTCGTCTTTATCTATAGTTTGGCCTGAAACTTGGCCTGTTGTTGCTATTGTTGTTTCTGTATGCCTTTCGGATTCAGCTTCTCCGGATGTGCCTGCTCCAGATCCCCAATCTCTAGATCCACCTGCTCCGGACTGATTATCTAGCTTTTTGTGTTGGAAGGGAATTTGGGTGGCACGCAAGATCACTAATGTATTCAAATTCTTTGATATATCCGGCATATAAATGCTCCATAAGATCACGGATTCTACCTTCATAGTTATCTACATCATTTTGCTGACATTTCATATATATCTATATCCTCATTGGTATTTAAAGCATTGATCCTACTCTACAAAATTTGAAGATTCGCTTTGTTTACTTGAGCCTCCTTTTCATGTTGATCCATACAAAATTTATGTTGTACTAATATTTTTTTTTTGACATTTAAGTTCTGCATCTGTATATTTTCTTTGAAAATCTAAGATCTCCTCTCACATTTGTGCTTTAACTTGATTAGCCTCATTCACTTCAAAGCGGAAATTCTACACAATTTGTTGAAGTGCACCTACTCTGCTTCGAAAATCTACAATTTTTGATTGACTGTTGAGTGCTCTGTTAGCTTTGATTTAATCTTCTCCAACTCAGCTTTTGTAGAATTCAGCTCATTTTGCAACGTATCCTTCTGAGGTGTTATGCTTGTAATTGCCTCTATGGTTTTTGTGGCACACATTGTGATATATTGATAGGCTACCTTTAATAAATTGGTGTCCACCTCTTCCGAAAAGGCAATTGCTCTGGATGGGCCTGCACCATCTTGACTCTGCAGATTTTGGAATTCCTCTAGATTGCCAAAAATTCCCTTTGGATCTCTTCTTTGGTTCCAATAACCTCATCCAGAGTCGGTTTGTCATGGGCTTTCTTTCTTTTCTTTTCTCCATGGAGGAACCCTCGTGCCCCTATTGCTGTTGTCAATGGGTTCGGCACATTGTTGGGGACTCCATTTTGCAAAAAACTGAAAATGCAGGCCAATCTTTGTCGTTGATTGAGGGCCTATGCTCTTCAACTCTGCCTATAACTGGTCAAAAAGAATATGTGCCCATTCAACGGAATTCCCAACTGATGCATATAAATACAATCCCATTGCCCTCTTTGACATATATGTCAACTTGTGAGTAAGAATTATCATCTCAATAATCTGAAATGTAATCTGTTATGTGCATCCTTATAATTTGCCAGTTTATACTCCTTACCTGCTCCCTTGGAACCAAAATAGAATTCCATATCAGCATCTGATGCTGCAAGAATATCTATTGTCCCTCCACTAGCAATTCAAAAACTTGAGCCACATATTCCGGAGTCAACAACTGGGTGCCTTGTGTCACTGTCTTGATGACTCCATTCTTCTGCACCTCCTGCAACTTCTCCATTAAATCATTGCTAAAGGAATGAGGGTTCCACGGAAGAGATGCGAACTACAACAGCCCCATCGTTCCAGCCAAACACGGTTGTGAATAACATTCACATTGAGAACAACAGTAAGCTTCTCGAATTCCACCATGTTTGCGAAAGGAAACAGAAAGCAACAAGAGCGATTGTAAGTGAAAGATAGAGAGTAAGAGTGAGATGACAATGAATTTTGCGAATGAAAAAGTGATTGTGAAAAATGCGAGTTTTGATGATAGAGATACAGGGTGTGGCGTAAAACATTCAAGAAAATGAGACACACGTTCATGATGACTAGAATCACGATGCACACAACTTGATGTGGAAGGACGGCTAAGAGAAATGAAGCACATGCCACCCCACGATA
The DNA here is from genome assembly GCF_041138505.1 of Cibotium barometz. NCBI lineage: Eukaryota > Viridiplantae > Streptophyta > Polypodiopsida > Cyatheales > Cibotiaceae > Cibotium > Cibotium barometz. The sequence continues at coordinate 54,429,604 of NC_141054.1, forward strand.
CAATAATAATAACTCAACGGCTTTGCACACTAGCCAATGCATGATTAATACAGCTTCAATCTGAATCCATTTATGGGCTTTGGCAATTTCACACCATCTAGTGATATTAATTCAAAATTCAAATGTTCCAATGCTGAGCTTCCGGTATGGACCTGTCCATCTCCACTTGAGTTTACCCGGATGTGGACCCATTCTGAAATTAAACAATAATACTGAATCACCTACATCAAAAATTTTGTATTTCGCATTTCTGTCCACAAAAAGCTTCCGCCGCTTCTGGACAACATCAGCATTCCAATTGCTCTGGGGCCTTTTTTCTCCCAACACCAACAACTGCTCTAGCTGATGTGTAATTGATTCTTCCGGCGATAATCTATGACTCATTGCCACCCGAAAACTGGGGATTATAAATTCCATTGGTACTACTGCCTCCAAAACATAGACCAATGAGAAGGGAGTACTTTTAGTTGCCACTTTATATGTTGTTCTGAATGCCCAAGAGTGCTGAATATAGCTTCTAATCCCAGTCTATTCTGTTCTCATTCACAATCTTCTTCAGGATTTGCTGCAATACTTGGTTGGTGGATTCGGTCTGACCATTGGCTTGTGGATAATACAATGTAGACTTTTTATAAATAATCATGTGATATTCAGTCAGATTCTGGATAACTTGGTTCAAGAAATGTCCACCCTGATCACTAACCAGTTTTATCGGGCAATCAAACCTGGTCATAATTATTTCATATAAGAATTTTGCTACAGATGCAACTGTGTTATCTCTAAGAGCGTTGGCTTCCACCCATTTAGTGCAATAATCAATGGCTATCAGTATATACTTATTGCCAGTTCTATGAGCTAGTGGTTGGAATGGACCCACAAAATCCAATCCCCACTTTTGAAATGGGTCCAAAGGCAACACTGGATTGTGTGGCATTCTATTTGCTACATTTGGTTATCCTAATCTCTGGTAGAAATCGCAAGCTTTAGCGAATTGCCATGCATCTTTCACCACTGTCGGCCACCATAATCCAGCCTAGAATATCTTCCGGCCTATGATTTCTCCAAAAAATACCCTCCATTGAAGCCTTAATGACCTTTTCTAATTGTTGCTATCTTCTCATGATCTGGGACACACCATTTCAAGATTCGATCAATTCCCATCTTGTACAATTGTTTGGCTACAACTGTAAATGTTCTGCTTCTAAGTGCCAACCTCTTCCAATGATCTTGGCTCATGCCTTCTGGAAATGTCCCATTCATCAAGAACAACAACATTTCATCATACTATGTATTTCGTGGAATATCCAATATAAACAATTCTGCATTTGGAAATTGATCTGGAACACCATCTGCCGGCTCTCCGGATTCTATGCAAGATAGAAAATCAGCAACTACATGCTCGTTTCCCGGTCTATGTTCGATGGTGAACTCGAACTCTTGCAGCAGGTAGCATCCATCTTGCCAAATTACCTATAAGATTAAGCTTGCTCACCAGATAAATAAATGCATGATGATCTCATTGCACAAAAGATAATGCCTAAACTTGTTAACAAAATATACCATGCCCAGAGCATAGTTGCCAGGCATTTCATGAAACGCGTTTCATAAACGTTTCTTTCAAATCCTAGACGTTTCAAAAACGTTTCATACAAAACAGGGGGGTTACAGGTCCCAAAATTTATATATAAGTTTATTATATGTAAAAAATATGTTGCCTTCCCTGCAAAACAATATTAAACATGCAGCATTTACACATTAAAACATGTTTTCAAGTTAAAACTAAAGAATCTAGGTTAAAAACGCTTAAATCGTACAGTTCCCAGGTGGACACGAATGAAACGCATTTCATTTGTATGAAACGTTTCGTTTCATTCAAACTAAATGAAATGCGTTTCGCTCAAACTAAATGAAATGCGTTTCGTTCAAACTAAATGAAATGCGTTTCATTCAAACTAAACGTTTCGTTTCATTCAAACTAAATGAAATGCGTTTCATTGCAACTATGGCCCAAAGCTTCTCTCTGTCGTGGAGTAATTCTTCTCAACTACAAACAACATTCGACTGGCATGATAAATTGAACGAAACCATCCAGCCTTGGTTTGTTGCATTAAGACATTGCCGATAGCAACATCTGATGCATCCACAAAGACATAGAACTACCTCTCCCAATCCGAAGGTTGCACAATCGACGCTGTGGATAATATCATCTTCAAGTGCCAGAATGCTTCTTTACACTTCTCATTTCATATGTACGGAGCATTCTTCTTTGTGAGCAAATATAGTGGACATGCCACATGTGCCAGATACCTGAGAAACCTTGTATGACATTTGATCTCCCAAGAATCTGCTCAATTCGTTAGTGTTACGTGTAGTTTGCAATCGAACAATGACAGTCACCTTCTGAGGATCCATTGTTAGCCCATCTTCTGAAACAATGTGGCCAAGCAACACTCCACTACTTACTGCAAAAGCACACGTTGATGGATTTAGACTCAATCTGGTTTCACAGCACCTCTGTAGACATAATGTCAAGTGTTGCAAATGTTGTGAATGCCTCTCGAAAACACTTAAGTCATTCACAAAGCCCCTCATAAATGTTGTGAGATAAGTCATACAAGATTTCTTGGACATCCTCTGAAGTGTGGCCAGTGGCTTCTTCATCCCGAAAGTCATTACATTAAAGGCGAACACCCCCCATTCTGTGACAAAGGCTGTCTTTTCTTTATCCTCCGGTGCCATCCTTACTTGATTATATCCACTAAATCCATCCAAAAATGAATACATCTCATGGCCACCAACTACATCCAACAATGGGTCTGTAAACGGAAGTGGAAAAGGATCTGTGACTGTGGCCGCGTTCAATTTTCGGTAATCCACACACTCTCAATTTGCCTTTCTTTTTGGGAACTATGACAACTGGAGACACCCAATTAGCTCTATCAATCAAATAAATGAAACCTACTTTCAGCAATTTGTCAATTTCCTCTTTCACTTGGCGGGCATAATTCGGATCAATCCGGTACCTCTGCTGCCGGATGGGAACTGCATCTTCTTTGAGATTAATCCTATGTTGATAAAAACTAGGGTCAATACCCTTCATATCCGTGTAACTCCAAGCAAACACATCTTTGTATCCTGACAACAGTTCCTTGTCTCCATTCCTCTGCAAGTTTGGCACTTACTCGGACCATTCGAGGGTTCTGATCATCTCCCAAGTTTATGTCGGACGATGCATCTTATCCGTCAATGACAGACCGAGAATGGCGTTGTAATGCTCGTTTGGAAGCATGTTGATGACAATGATGTCATGTTGCAGAGGAAGATGAAGGCGCCACTGTCAGGCTCGAGAAAGACAATGTTAGTGTTCACTCGGAGGATAGTCGGCACATGGACGACTTCAATGTTCCACTAGTGGTAACCTCTCGTGCGGCTCAGAATTTACTAAATAATAGATTTGCTGCTTGCTGGGTAGGTGCGGAATCGCCTTCAACATGTCCTGCTATCACTCTCTAGCAGGTCCAAGAGCCTTTTCAAGTCCATTTGGCCTTGCCAATGTAACCTTGCCCCCACAGCTTTCAATCATGGCCCACCATCTCTCTTATCTATCCGAAGTTCCATGGTAAGGAGGAGGATCCAGACACGCATGTGGCAAATTTTGAAAACGCCCGGTTGGCCAATGGCATGCCACTTGACCATTACTACAATTCAGAAGCGCAACACATTCAATGGCACATTTGATGGACGAGCGACAAATTGGCATGCGCAGTATGGCCCCAACGCATTTCCAACTTATGCGGACCTGCGCAATACCTTTCTACATCCGTTCTGCAAGGATAAGACCTCTTCATAGGTCTTGGATAAATTGCGGTGTCTGAAACAGAAGAGCTTGCCGGTAGAAGATTATGTGGCCAAATTTCGAACTCTGCAAAGTTGGGTTAATCCTGTCGACTGGCCAACTGGGGCCCTCATGGGAGAATGGTTTGTTCGAGATCTAGAGAAGAAGTTGAAACCTACGATAGCATTTGTGGATTTGATGGGTTGGTAGAGGCTGCTCAAAGATCGGAGTGCAGTTTAAGGAAGAGTTCCACTTTGAAGAAGGGGAAAACAAAGTCTCAAGAGGATTCTTTAGGGGATGAGCAAGAGGAAGACACTTCGGATGACGACTCGCATTCAAAATCCAAGCACAAGAACTAGAAGAAGAAAAGCTGGAAGCCAGAGACAGTCGAAGATAGACTTGTGGCAGCATGGACTAAGCTTTAGGGTGGAGGTGTAGGAGAAGCTAGATTTGGACTACAATCAGATGTCTGGTGTACGAAATGTTCCAAGTAAGGTCATACCAAGGAAGAATGTCTACTTGTTCTTTACTATGCTATATGCCAGACCTTGCCAGTACAATGGTAGACTTAATCACCCACAGTGCCAGACAGAGAAAAACTCAGTCCGTAGTTTCAGTGCAATAGATAGCACCAGTTAATCTGCCCACTACAGGCATACCACAGGCTCGCCTTTATATGGACAAGGTCGTGGAGGAGCGCTTGGTGCATCTTTTCGTGTTACTACTGTAAGGCGCTAGGTCATCAGAAGACAGAGTGTCCAATCTGGCAATGACATCAAATAGAACTCCAGAAAACATAAGCAAAGGGATCCACTTCAACTCATAGTGCAGATTCAGTCGATTCTAGAGAAAGTGGAGTCCCCACGTGTCACATGCACTCTGCACTCAGTGCATGGTGACAAACTCGCTCATCATCAGCAGTGTACATTATTAGAACCCGGTAGAATGATATTTGTTGTACGCCGTGAAGCAGTTTTAGCAGCATTTGCCATTCAGTTCCCACAGTAGACAAGTCTTTGACTCAAAGGATTCAACTCCTACCGTCAACCTCAACCCCGACAGAAGAAGTCAGAAGGGGGCAGTGGTTTCAGTGGAGAAGGATCACCAGAGGAGTCGAAAGGTTGCCAGGTATACCACCCACCAACAGTTTAGTAGAGCACGTGCACACCCGAAAGGTGTACAAGTGACATGGCATCATAAACATTAATCAAGAATTAATCGGGATTTATCAAGATTTATCTGGTATTTTCCAGCATTTTATCAAGCATTTAAGCATGGTATTCAGCATGTATCTCGCGGTATAGGCTGAGTACATCATCTAAAGCAGCACATTAGACTTCATTAGGCTTCATAGGCATTTTTGGTGGCAGTTGACAGCAAGTAGGTGGCAACTGACAAGTATTATGAGCATTTATGGCATTTATGGGCAGGTCGTGAGCATCTAGGAGCTGGCCGACCAGTATCATTCCATATATATAGAAGCGCATCAGATTTTTTTCAGTCCAACATCCAAGCTTCTCTTCAGCATTTTCCTTCCCAGGAGACAAGGGAAGTCAACGGGACAGCAGTTCACTCAGCATACAGTCATCATAGGCAGCATATTCAGTCCATGGTCTCATCTCTCCTCAGCGTTTCTCATCCATGGAGCAAGGGAGAAGCAGATCAGCAGTATAGCCAGCATATTCAGCACACAGTTCATCATTCCTACCATCCTACATAGAGGGAAGCTGGCATCGAAAAGTGGACCTCAGCATTGGAGCAAGGAACAGTCCTCATCATCAGCATTCATCATATCCCCCTCATCCCAAGAAGGATCTTCATCTAGGACAGCAACATAGATCTATTTAGATCTCATTGTAACCCATTCATCTAATATAGCTGCATTGCATTGCATTGACACTATTTGTCTCTCTCTTAAGCATCATTAAGTGAAGTTCAGTTAGCCTAAGGTTGTGATTACTACGATCAATCCCTCACAGGTCACATTTGTATCAGAGCGTTATAGGGTAACCAGCCTTAGATCATTTTCATTCCATCATTCATTCAGTCAGTCATCATGTTAATCGCTTCCGCACAGTTAAACCCAGTTCTCAAAATCTTGCGAGCCATCCTTAGGGATTTCCCCTTAGGCCTGATTAGTAACCCATCCATCTGCATTCTTGCAGAGCATATAGGGTTGCACATGGCTTGCATAGTAGTCATCCTAGCAGTCACTCTTGCATCTGCAAGGCATACATGTTTTGCCCATGAGTTCTCTGGGGAAGAATGGCATCCATCATCAAAGGAGTGAATGAAGTTTTGGGCTTCGACAGGCAATAGCAGGGTGTTCTCTTCCACATAAGAAGAGGGAAGTTTGCTCCAACATCGCCTCAAGAGGTTCGGAGGTTCAGGAACGACGGAGATGGTGTGTGAAAGGACTCCACAAATAGGTCAAGGGTGACTCAGGTATTTCCAAGCAGTTTTAGCAGCATTTCCCATTCAGTTCCCATATAGTAGACAAGTCTTTGACAAAAAGGATTCAACTCCTACCATCAACCTCCACCCCGACAGAAGAAGTCAGAAGGGGGCAGTGGTTTCAGTGGAGAAGGATCACCAGAGGAGTCGAAAGGTTGCCAGGTATACCACCCAGCAACAATTTAGCAGAGGGGAATGTCACGTGCACACCTGAAAGGTGTACAAGTGACATGGCATCATAAACATTAATCAGGAATTAATCGGGATTCATCAAGATTTATCTGGTATTTTCCAGCATTTTATGAAGCATTTAAGCATGGCATTCAACATGTACCTCGCGGAATAGGCTGAGTACATCATCTAAAGCAGCACATTAGACTTCATTAGGCTTCATAGGCATTTTTGGTGGCAGCTGACAGCAAGTAGGTGGCAGCCGACAAGTAATATGAGCATTTATGGCATTTATGGGCAGGTCGTGAGCATCTAGGAGCTGGCCGACCAGCATCGTTCACACATATATATAGCAGCACATCAGATTCAGTCCAGCATCCAAGCTTCTCTTCAGCGTTTTCCTTCCCATGAGACAAGGGAAGTCAACGGGACTGCAGTTCACTCAGCATACAGTCATCATAGGCATCATATTCAGTCCATGGTCTCATCTCTTCTTAGCGTTTCTCATCCATGGAGCAAGGGAGAAGCAGATCAGCAGTATAGCCAGCATATTCAGCACATAGTTCATCATTCCTACCATCCTACATAGAGGGAAGCCGGCATCGAAGGGTGGACCTCAGCATTGGAGCAAGGAACAGTCCTCATCATCAGCATTCATCATATCCCCCTCATCCCAAGAAGGATCTTCATCTAGGACAACAATATAAATCTATTTAGATGTCATTGTAACCATTCATCTAATATAGCTGCATTGCATTGCATTGACACTATTTGTCTATCTCTTAAGCATCATTAAGTGAACTTTAGTTAGCCTAAGGTTGTGATTACTACGATCAATCCGTCACATGTCACATTTGTATCAAAGCGTTATAGGGTAACCAGCCTTAGATCATTTTCATTCCATCATTCATTCAGTCAGTCAGTCATCATGTTAATCGCTTCCGCACAATTAAACCCAGTTCTCAAAATCTTGCAAGCCATCCTTACGGATTTCCCCTTAGGCATGCATTAGTAACCCATCCATCTGCATTCTCGCACAGCATATAGGGTTGCACATGGCTTGCATAATAGTCATCCTAGCAGTCACTCTTGCATCTGCAAGGCATACATGTTTTTCCCACGTTTTCTCTGGGGAAGAATGGCATCCATCATCAAAGGAGTGAATGAAGTTTTGGGTTTCAACAGGCAATAGCAGGGCGTTCTCTTCCACATAAGAAGATGGAAGTTTGCTCCAACATCGCCTCAGGAGGTTCAGAGGTTCAAGAACGACGCGGGATTTATCAAGATTTATCTAGTGTTTTCCAGCATTTTATCAAGCATTTACGCATGGTATTCAGCATGTATCTCGCGGTATAGGCTGAGTACATCATCTAAAGCAGCACATTAGACTTCATTAGGATTCATAGGCATTTTTAGTGGCAGCTGACAGCAAGTAGGTGGCAACCGACAAGTATTATGAGCATTTATGGCATTTATGGGCAGGTCGTGAGCATCTAGGAGCTGGCCGACCATTGCAAATGTCGGCCCATGTGAAGGATGGACCAACGTCTCCTATCATGACATGCGAACAAAGAGGCTTGTGGGTGAGAGGGAGAGAATCGATAGATCTCTCAATCCAGTGCGGGCGGCATGGTACATGTATGGGTGTAGCATCCTCTCTGATGGATGGAGTGACCGGAAGAAGAGAGGCATCATCAACATACTTGTCTCTTGCCCTCTTGGCACATACTTTGTGCGGGGCGTGCATTCCGGAAAGGCGGGGAGGAAAACATCGGGCGCATTCATATATCGCCATATTAAGCAAGCCATCATGGAGGTAAGTTTCAAATTGCACTCAAGTCTTTAAAGTTTAAAGTCTAGGCTTTAGCATAAGTGATATGTGAATATGTCATGACTCAAGTCTCATACCATATACACTCATTGCATCCATTCATGTGCATTGTGACATGTAGGTCGGACCGGAGAACATGGTGCAAGTAATCACCAACAACGCTTCAAATTGTGTCATTGGATGGGGAAATTGCTCGAGGAGGACTATCCCTCCATAGTATGGACACCTTGTGCCTCCCATTGCATTGACTTGCTCATGGAGGATATGGGCAAGTTAGTGTGGATGAAGGAAGTAATGACCGAAGCTGGGTCTATTGTCACCTTCTTCAACACAAAGGTGAAGGTGCTTGCCATGTTCAGCGAACATAGCAAGTTGGAATTGAAGCAGCCTTCATCTACACGGTTCGCCTACATGTGGCTCCTCTTGGAGCGCCTCTACGATGTGAAATCCTCCCTTCGCCAAACAATGGTCTCCACAATGTGGAATGAGTGGGATGAGCGAGAATCGGCGGAGGCCAAAGTCATGCAACGGCTTTGCTTGAATGAGGAGTTTTGGCCGTTGGTCCGCACTATTGTCATTGCGGTCACACCCTTCTATAGGGTATTGCAAGTGACCGACATGGAGGGGGACACCATGGGCCTTCTCGTTCACTTCATGAGAGAGGCCATAGCAGAGTTGCACACTTTTCCTTCCATCGACGAGGAGAAGCGCGATGGTATGTTTGCCATTGTGGAGAAGACATGGAAGTGGATGTGAAGACCTATCCATGGTCTTGCTGCATTATTGCATCCGGCTTACAAATCACCCGCCCTCGTCACCAACGTGGAGCTACTTGAACCCCGAGATGCTTTCTTGCCCAAAGCATTGCTGGAGGATCGCCATGGGAAGTTCCTTGAGGAGCTCATTAGCTACAATGACTAAGGGGGGGGGGGGGGGGGGGGGGGGGGGGAGCCGCGTTTGCATCTACTACCTGTTGGAAGAGGGAATCTCCTATGAAGCCCCTCTTTTTGGTGGGAGACATTTGGGTATGCGCTCTCAAGCCTCCAAAAGATGGCCTTGAGAATCCTAACTCAAGATTGCTCTTCAGGTGCATGTGAGAGGAACTGGAGTTCCTTCTCACTTCCACACACGAAGTTACGCAATCGCTTGAGCACGCAATAGTTACAGCGGCTAGTGTATTGCCGTGCTAACTTGCGCATGGTGTGCGCAATGCAAAAGATGGAATCGGTGAGACAGGTATAAATTATAGCTTATAAGTTATAAGCATTCAAATTTCAAACTTCAATGTTTATTGAAACTAAATTCTAATACATTGCTTGTCACTTGATCATTGTACAATGTAGGTGAATGTGGATGCATTCAAGCTCATAGGGGGCACTCTTGAGAGTGTTAACAAAGAGTAAGATGAGGAGGAGGAGAGGATCTATGCAGAGATCTATCGAGAGCTCGAGTTGTTTGATCGACAACCTACTCGCACTCGTCGTGGGCGTGGAGGTAGTGGTAGAGGAGTGCAAGTAGGAAGCCGTGGATACACGATTCATGGTGCTTCCAAGGACATAGTGCATACCTATGTGCGGCGTGGTTTGTGTCATGGCCCTGTGAAAATGGAACAGCACAAGTGTGGGCATGGTGGTTGCTGAGTCAAAATATTAAATGATTCACATTTGGGGTGCCCGGACAGAGATAATGATGTGTGGACACTCCAGGTGTGAAGGGGGGAACTAGAACATTAATACTTTAATGTTTTATGTATGGTTGCCCCTAGGCCTTAGTGGCCCCTAGGGAACTTTAATAATTATTAAAGTTGGGGCCCTAGGACAAGTTTGGGGAGGGGGCAACTCCACTTTTGGAGTGCATGCCTCTCTCTCTTCTCTCTCTCTCTAGCTTTTGGGAATCGTGCAAGAAGGAAGCGTGGAGAAGAAACGTGGGAACTAGTCGGCTGCTCTGCAGAGAAGTTTAGCTACTGATTTCTGTGTGCTAGAACAGGCCGTACAGCACCCGTACAGTCCTGTACGACAGCAGGTACTACTGCAGGCATAGGCGGTGGTTGTGGAGCAGGTACAGACTATTGCAAGTGGCTGCAGCTGCAGTTTTTCAGGCAGCACAGGCTGGTACGATTGCAAGTACAGCCTTGTACGGCTGCAAGTACACTGTACGGACAGAGCAGGCGCTGGTGCTGGACAAAACTAGAATTGGCGGCGCTGACTGGTTGAGCAGGTACAGTCGGATACAGAGGCTGGTTGCAGGTAGCGCATGCAAGTACAATGACACATGGCCTGTTCGGACTGGTACAGTGCAGATTTTATGGTCTGTACAGTCAGGTACAGCACTGAAGTGGATGCAGAGAGGAAGGTACAGACAAGTACACCCACACGTGTGAAGCAAAGTTGTTGAAACAAGTGTGCAAGTACAGACTGGTACAATCACTTCCTCCGGTGCAGATCCACGAGCTGATTTTGGTAAGCTCTGAATTTGTTCATCTGTCTTCCTTTCCATTGGCTTATGTTTGCTGCAGATTTGTGCTATCTGGCCCCTTGTGAGAGGAGGGGTATGGCAGATTGAAAAGGGTGGAAACAGAGATTGGGACACTGAATGTATGTTTGTGCTGAGTTGTGGAATCAGGTGCATGAGATATGCCAGATGTATGCTCAAGGTTGTCCTACTGAATGGTCTTGGCTGATCAGAGGGAAGCACAGAGTGTTGCTTTGAGACACAGATCTGTGTGTGTGAATCCTCTGTGCTAAGAGGTATTGTGGGCTACCAGATTGGCCATACAGGTGTATTCTCTTGGCTGGTTTTGTTGTACTCAGCCTTTCATATTTTGGGAATTGAATAAAGAAATACTGCAAGGGGCGCCAAGCTTTGGGGCCAACAGGTGTCGTTCTATTTTCAGATTTGGGGCACTCTAACTCCAATCTATTTTGTTTTCATATCTAGACTACAAGTGAACGGGTGACGGCTAGTCTACCGCACTTTGGTTTCTACTAGAGGCCGGTTTCAAGGTTCCGTTGTACACAGCCCGAAGAGAAGAAGAAGAAGCCATCTATTCCTTAGCAGACTATGCATCCAGGTTATTTTGGTGGAGGCTCGGTGTTCCAATCTATGACTGGGGGTTATCCTCAGGGAGGCATGGGGTGAGGAAAGCTGCCACTTTTCTCAAGGGCAATGCTTTGCAGTGGTGGTCTACTCTTCTTTTGCAGGGCATAGCACCCACTACTTGGGTACAATTTAAACAGGTTTTCTCTTCCGTATGGCTCACATCTACATTTGAGGTGGATGTTATGACTGCATGGCACAAGTTGGATGCTTCAAAATGTGAGAATTTGGAAGATTATAACAAGAAGTTTTGGGAAGCGTTACTCCCAGTGACTTCTTACCGTGCAGTGCCTTTGTCTGAGCAGGTAGAGATATATTGTTGTGGGCTGCCCAAAGAGGTGCGTGATTATTGTATCAAGACTCGAGTAACGAACATGTCACAGATGATAGGGAATGCTATGACAGCTAATGCGTTACTCACTGGGGGATCAGCTGGGTTTAAAGGAAGTAAGAACTCGAGTAAGAAAGCTGAAAAATCTGGGCATGCTTCTCGTGATACTAAAGGGTCTTCAGAGACGAGGTATAAGAAGTTGCCAATGCCCAAGAGAACTTCTGAGGAAAGACAAGCTTTGAGAGATGCTCGGAAATGTTTTTACTGCACTGAAGAGGGACATATGTCATTTAATTGTCCCAAGAGAAAGTCCCAAAAGGACTCTGACAATAAAGGAGAGCCCAAGTCAAAGAAACCAAAACCTTCTGCAGGGTTAGTTCCTGATCTTGTTGGGGAACAGCCAGGTGGTGAAGAGACAAAGTTGTGCAGGGCATGGGGCAAAGTGAGAGATCAGAATGCCTTGATATTCTTTGACACAGGTGCTAGAGCCAACTTCATTTCACCAGATTTGGCTGGCCGATTGGGGATTCGTGTAGAGGAGATGGGGCCGTTATATGAGGCTAACATGGCTTGTCCAAGGTATGCAGAACCCGTTACTCCTATCATTGGGAAGCTCAGGCTTCATTTGCAGGGTTATGTGGACAGCAAAGAGTTTTTCATCATGCCTCTGGATGGCTGTGATGTTTTGTTGAGTATGCCATGGTGCCACAGAGTACATGCGGTGGTAGATACATACAATAGGAAAATCACTCTGACTCATAGAGGAAAAGAACATGTTTTGGATGTAAAACTTAAAGGAAAATCTGTTCCTATTGTATCCGCTTCGGCAATTTCATCAGTAATGAAAAAGCATCTTTCCGCGTACTTGATTTATGTAAAGGATGCACAAGATGATGAGTCTAAGTCTAATTTGTCTATGTTAGATAAGGACAGGACTGATTTCTTATGTGGGTTCCAAGATTGTTTTTCCGAGTCATTGCCAAGAGAACTTCCTCCTGAGAGGCCAGAAGGTCATGCCATTGATCTAATTCCTGGTAGTACTCCACCGAATCGACCGCCGTACCGTGTTAGTGCAGCCCAACAGGAAGAAATTATGAGTCAGGTGCAGGAGCTTTTGACTAAAGGGTTGATACAGCCTAGCTCATCACCCTTTTGCTCACCTGTACTCTTAGTGCAAAAGAAGGATGGTTCTTGGCGCATGTGTATTGACTACAGGGTGCTGAACAAGAACACCATCAAGAATCGATTCCCCATACCGAGGATCGATGACATTTTGGACCGCTTACAAGGCTCCACAGTCTTTAGTCGTATTGACTTGAAAAGCGGGTATCATCAGATACGGCACCTGCCACATTTAACAGAATGATGGACAGGATTTTCAAGCCTCATAGAGCATTTGTGGGCACATTCTTTGATGATATGATTGTGCATTCACAAACTGAGGAAGAGCATAGAAGGCATTTGGCCATTGTGTTTGCAGAACTCAGAAACCATAGGTTGGTTGTTAATGGCAAGAAGAGTGAGTTCTTTTTGCCAGAGATACATTTCTTGGGGCATATTGTGTCTGAGCATGGAGTCCATATGGACCCAGCAAAGGTGGAAGCAATTCTTAATTGGCCAGATTTGAGAACCGTGCATGATGTACGCAGCTTTTTGGGATTGTGTTCCTATTACAGGCAGTACATACGGTATTTTGCTGAAATTGCTTCGTCCCTTCATGCCTTAACAACGAAGGCAACTCTGTTTAGATGGGCTGATCGGGAAATTACAACATTCAAAAAGCTCAAAGAAAAGCTTACTTCGGATCCAGTATTGGTGTTACCGGACCTCCGAAAGGCTTTTGTTGTCCAGTGTGATGCATGCGGAAGTAGCATTGGGACAGTTCTCATGCAAAAGGGACATGTGATCGCCTATGAGAGTAGAATATTGCAAGATGCCGAGAAGCATTTACAGGTTTATGAGAAAGAGATGTTGGCTGTAATTCACGCTCTTTCTACATGGAAACACTACTTGCTTGGAGCTGATTTCACTTTGCAGACAAATCATCAGACCTTGCGTTATTTTCTCACGCAAACTAAGCTTTCAGAGAAGCATATGCGTTGGGCAAACTTTTTGTCTATGTTTCACTTTCAGATTGTGCATGTGGAAGGCAAAAAGAATGTAGTGGCAGATGCTTTGTCACGCAAGCCACAGGTCTCCGCAGTTTCACTTGCTTATCATCATGAGCTTGATGAAATGAAAGAGCAGTATGCCCATGATGAGGACTTTGAAAGGTTGTATGATTAGATGTCTGAGGGTCAGCGGCATGAGCATTACACTCTCAGAGATGGGTTTTTATTGATGCATGGCAGACTGTGTATTACCAGGCCATTGCGACTCAAGGTTATAATTGAAAGTCATGCTCACCGTATGCAGGTCATAGAGGTATTGACGCCACGGTAAAGGCAGTGGAGACTTTCTTTTATTGGCCAGCCTTGAGAAGAGATGTTGATGCCTTTGTGAGGCAATGCATCGTATGTCAGAAGGTAAAGTTTGACCGTCAAAAGACACCAGGGTTATTACAGCCTTTACCTATTCCACATAGACCTTGGGAGAGCATTGCCATGGATTTTACATTTGATCTTCCACGGACACAAACGGACAATGATGGCATTTGGACTATCATATGCAGGTTCAGTAAGCAGGCCCATTTCATTCCCGTGCGTAAGACGATCAAAGTGGATCATATGGTGAAGTTGTTCATGGCGAACATCTTCAAGTATCATGACTTGCCTACGTCTATCATTAGTGACCGTGATCCACGGATGACGAGTTTGTTCTGGAGAGGGTTGTTTGACAACATGGGTACAACTCTCAAGTTTTCATCGTCATTTCATCCACAAACAGATGGTCAGTCGGAAGAGGCTAACTCTACAGTGTTGGATCTTCTTAAGTGTTATGTGTCAGAGCACAAGCAACAACGGGGAAAGTATCTTCCTTTGGTGGAGTTTGCATATAACAACACTGTTCATACCTCGACAAGTAAGGCGCCTTTTGAGATTGTGGAAGGAGGGAAGAAGGTACCACCCATTTTGCATACAAAGGATAAGATCTTTGAGGCTGATCAGTATGTGGAAAGTATGGATGAAGCTTATCGGAGAGTTAAGTTGGCACTCCAGAAAACTCAGCAGAAGCAAAAGAAAGCCGCAGACCGTCACAGACGTGCTTTAGAGTTTGCATTGGGTGATTGGGTTCTTTTGCGCTTTGAAAAGGCTAGACTCAAGAAGATGAAGGGTAAAGAGCGCTTATTCCCTAAGTTGAGCATGCGTTATTATGGGCTTTTTCAAGTATTGGAAAAGATTGGTGAGGTAGCCTATCGTTTGAAGCTACCAGATCACTGGAGGATTCACAATGCTTTTCACGTGAGTCTCCTTAGACCTTTCCGTGGGGATGTGCCTGAGGATGTATCAGATGAGGCTCAGCCGGAAGTTGGGGAACTTGATGATGTTCTTATTCCAGAGCAGATACTGGCACATAAGGAAAGAAAGGTACGCGGTAAAGTTTCCCGTCGCTATCTTGTGAAGTTCAAGAACTATTCACCGATGGATTCGAAGTGGATGGAGGAAGGTGACTTAACAGATTCACCTCAAGTTTTGCAGCTTTATCTCGATGCCTTTGAGTTAGAGCCGACTCTTGTGACTCATTCAGGTTCAGCAGAGCATGGGTCTGGAGCATTGCCTGATGCTCAAGAGGGGGGTAGCACCTCCACTCCCTTGATACAGACAGGCTCAAATGACATCTAGAGGTCGCTTGGTGCAGTTTTTCTCTCACCCGAAGGTACTGATGGCTGACAGTACATCTGTTTATGGGACTTCTATAATATATGTGTACTAGTCACATGGGATGTTGTGGTTGTGTATGGTTCACAATGGTATACAACTTCGACTACTACTACGCCATTGGTTTGCAGTGAATGATATTGATACATGTGCATGGCTTAGAGAGATTGGGACGCTGATCTTGCCATATTGTATATTTCACTTTGGATATTTTGCTGTATCACCAGAATGCAATCGAGGACGCTTGCCATTTTTCAAGAGGGGGGTTATGTCATGGCCCTGTGAAAATGGAACAGCACAAGTGTGGGCATGGTGGTTGCTGAGTCAAAATATTAAATGATTCACATTTGGGATGCCCGGACAGAGATAATGATGTGTGGACACTCCAGGTGTGAAGGGGGGAACTAGAACATTAATATTTTAATGTTTTATGTATGGTTGCCCCTAGGCCTCAGTGGCCCCTAGGGAACTTTAACAATTATTAAAGTTGGGACCCTAGGACAAGTTTGGGGAGGGGGCAACTCCACTTTTGGAGTGCATGCCTCTCTCTTCTCTCTCTCTCTAGCTTTTGGGAATCGTGCAAGAAGGAAGCGTGGAGAAGAAGCGTGGGAACTAGTCGGCTGCTCTGCAGAGAAGTTTAGCTACTGATTTCTGTGTGCTAGAACAAGCCGTACAGCACCCGTACAGTCCTGTACGACAGCAGGTACTGCTGCAGGCATAGGCGGCGGTTGTGGAGTAGGTACAGACTGTTGCAGGTGACTGCAGCTGCAATTTTTAGGCAGCACAGGTTGGTACGACTGCAAGTACAGCCTTGTACGGCTGCAGGTACACTGTACGGACAGAGCAGGCGCTGGACAAGTGCTGGACAGAACTGGAACTGGCGGCGCTGACTGGTTGAGCAGGTACAGTCGGGTACAGAGACTGGTTGCAGGCAGCGCATGCAAGTACAGTGACACGTGGCCTGTGCGGACTGGTACAGTGCAGATTTTATGGTCTGTACAGTCAGGTACAGCACTGAAGTGGATGCAGAGAGGAAGGTACAGACAGGTACACCCACACGTGTGAAGCAAAGTTGTTGAAACAAGTGTGCAAGTACAGACTGGTACAATCACTTCCTCCGGTGCAGATCCACGAGCTGATTTTGGTAAGCTCTGAATTTGTTCATCTGTCTTTCTTTCCATTGGCTTATGTTTGCTGCTGCAGATTTGTGCTATCTGGCCCCTTGTGAGAGGAGGGGTATGGCATATTGAAAAGGGTGGAAACAGAGATTGGGACAGTGAATGTATGTTTGTGCTGAGTTGTGGAATCAGGTGCATGAGATATGCCAGATGTATGCTCAAGGTTGTCCTACTGAATGGTCTTGGCTGAACAGAGGGAAGCACAGAGTGTTGCTTTGAGACACAGATCTGTGTGTGTGAATCCTCTGTGCTAAGAGGTATTGTGGGCTGCCAGAGTGGCCATACAGGTGTATTCTCTTGGCTGGTTTTGTTGTACTCAGCCTTTCATATTTTGGGAATTGAATAAAGAAATACCGCAAGGGGCGCCAAGCTTTGGGGCCAACAGGTGTCGTTCTATCTTCAGATTTGGGGCACTCTAGCTCCAATCTATTTTGTTTTCATATCTAGACTACAAGTGGACGGGTGACTGCTAGTCTACCGCACTTTGGTTTCTGCCAGAGGCCGGTTTCAGTTTGGGTAGCTCCACACTCGCTCTTGCAGATGAGGATGCTCCCTTTGGCTTCTCACATGAGCTTAGAGAGCCCAAAATCAATGATGAGGGCAACCTCCTTAGTGATGGCGACTTCGGCGAGGCCACTAATGTGTCCTCTTCTCATGAGGATGATTTCAACGAGAGCTCTGATAGTGATGCCTTTGTCTAGTCTCTCCTTGGGCCTTGGCCCTCTTTTGGTACTCGCCTAGCGTGCATGATCGCATCGCACCTCTATGCTTCATGTACTTTTGTTTGTCGCTTCAACCTTGTTTTTAATGAAATTTTGGTTTGAAACAACTTCTCTAGACTCTACCCTTCCAAATTGAAAATGTCTATGTTCATAGGTGTTCTTTAATAAGTATTTTATCGTACGGTATCCCAAATTTTCATATCGTACTGAAAATTCCCGTACGGTATCATATATTCGTACCGTGACAACTATGAGGTCAACCAATGAAATAGGCTGATTAGATGGTAGAAGATGATGAAGATGATGATGAGAAACACAGATATGGTCTCGGAATTGTAAATGGATGCCGATAGGTCTTGAGTCTTGATATGAGCAAAAACAATGGGTAGCTTGAGAGTGCCAAGAGAAGTCGACTAGCTCTGCAGGGAGTTAGAGAGATACGTGGAGTTTATCACAAATGGGGATCCAAGGGTGTAATGACATATGACAAATCCCCTTTGATTAAGGTGGGCAAAAATGGGCTCATTCAATGAGCTACACGATTGGATTAAGGCTTAAGTACACAATAGCTATAAGTTGGGCTCCGGGCAAAGAATAGGTTGGGCATCTCGGTTTTTAATGAGATGCGAACACATAAGGTTATAAAACCTTTGCAAAACTATAAAAGGCTAGAAACTAACACTTCACATGCCACAAAACCTTGTCAACATACAGGGACACACATGGTCCACGGGCGAGCGTTCCCTACCCGTGAACAAGACAAGCCATAGCAAGCATTCACACGAAAACATGTCATGCACCTATGTGTGCACATGCATTATGCAATGGATAAATCTCCCGTTCATGGAACCTGTAAATCCCACGTCTTCCCGAGCACGAAACTAGCTCACTGGCAGGCCTGGAGCTAGGAGCCCTGACACTCAAGTCAAATATTGGCCTCAGTACGAGCAGCATGAAAGCTGCCTGGCCTCCTATACATTGGCACGAAACAGAGAATGACCACTTGGGCGGCCAAATGGTGACGCATGTCGAGATGATAGCCCGTGGTACAATGTCCTAGAAGTGATTATCACATACTCCTCACGGTCTCTAGATGTGCATTTGTCATCCTCAAAACTGACGTGAGTCCTCTTATAGCAAAAGAGGAAACAGATATGAGATTCTTCTCCATCCTTGGAACATACAGCACAGCGCGAAGGCGTAGATTCGACTCATCTACTCTGCTGTGAGCACAATCACACCATTTCCCTTCATGGGATAAGAAGAGTTATTAGCACACGAGACTCTTTTTCTCTCTGGAGCAACCCCTAGCTTGGTAAACAAATCCCTCCTCCAGGTGATATGCCTAGAGGCACCGCTATCAAAGTTACCATACCGCCTCTGATGTCACATTAACATTCAGAGAGAGGTCCTCCTTGGAGGCATCATAGCTGCAAACAAGAAAGGCCCAATCCTCTTGCACAAAGTTTGTAGATGTTGATCCTTACTTGCATTAGAAGCTGAGGAGTCTGCAATAGACATACCAAACTCTTCTTCTTCTGACATCTATGCCTATGACCTATCCCAGCAATGAGGGATCAGATGAATGACAAGAACTGTACTTGCCTATTTATGGGCTCATGGAAGTGCCCCTACATCTACCCGACACCTACAATGTGTGTGCTCATTGACAAGAAAGCGAAATACTTGGCTTGTAGTGTAACATGTGGAAGAGCTGCCTGTATTAAGAACTATGCAAAATGCAGAGATGAACAGAGAGGAGAGAAAGATGTTGCTGTGTTTCTCATATATATGTATCAAGATGTACATAGATCCTAGCTAATCATGGCCTCCAAAAGCTAACATATAGGCCTATGACCTGTCCCAGCTATGAGGGACCATACGAATACATGATGAACTGCACTTGTCTATTTATAGGCTCGTGGAACTGCCCCTACATCTACCCAATTGGTCCTTGGACAACAAAACACCAAAAATCCCATAAACAGACTGGTCGATGCTAAAAAGGCTCCTAAATCTAGCTAAAATAGGAGAGTAAAGTATATATATACCTAGATGAATCCAGGAACATGCCCAAATTCACCTTTTAGGAACAGCTGCATGTTATATACTCATGGTAGTCAACCCACAAGACTATATAACTATCAACTTCATTATGCATAGTATGGACTAGATACTATGACATCCCCACTAACGTCATTAGTGCCCAATAGTGGGTGTAGAACATTGTATCAAGATATGCTCTCACACACGCACTCCACACACACATACACACACACACACACGAGCATATATTCACACAAAGGCCTTCGTACTGAGTTTCTGTCCACATCCGTGCATGTGACATTCCCTCCTTCTAAGCTTGATGATTGGAATCCAACTAATCTTGGATGACTGACATCATCCCTTTACTCCATGTGGACTCCATCCTTGGCATCCTACTTCAAAGACTTGAGGCACTCAAGACTTTTGATCTTGTCTTGAAAACCTTCTACTACAACCTTGGATTGCTCCAATCTCTAATGCTCTATTTTGTGTACACATGTTCTTCTTGTCCCCTCCTTGGACAAAAGCCTTGTACCTTTCTTGGGCTGAGAGTTAGATCCCTTCTTGGAAACTTGCAACCCCTTGTTCTGTTAGCACATTCATCCCCAATTTCTGTTCATTTATGGTGCCCATTTGGTCCCTTTTGCATGGCCCTTGCTTGTGGGCTGGCCACCCCTTTTTTATGTATTTTTTTTGGGATTTTTCCCAGCCTTTCTAGCATTTTCCAGTCGGCTTGTTTTGCGGCTCCAGTCGGCCAGCTCACCTCAACTATAAATAGGAGGTGCTGGCCTCTCATTGTTCATTCAGTCTTGTACATAGTGTCTCTTGCTTGGGATTGTTTTGCTTCAGTATATTCAGTATAGTTTGCTCCATCTCTCTCTCTCGCTCTCTCTCTCTCTCTCTCTTATGGCACTGGATGGAGTTAGACATAGATCTGCATAGCATGCTTGTACTACCCCTTCAGCATATAGAGATGCATCTTGCCTTAGCACTCCATCCACATCCCCACCCCCCTTTATATTGTTTGTACATGGGCTCCACCGATCCATGATGATTCACAATTGTATCCAGACACATGCACACTTTTTCTTTTCTTTCTTTTCCTTTTCTTCCGATGACCGGAAGAACAGAGTTGTATTATTTTTTGTCTCATAGGCCGACTTTGGCCTCTCGTAGACGTTAATATATCTTTCGATCTTTCTTTCTCTCTCTCTTGCACTCTCTGTTCAGCACATTCTAGTGCCCCTTTGCTTCCGCTCTGTGCACTCTTTCATGGTATCATCGCTCCTGGTTTAGCAACCTCTTTGCTACCCCAGATTCAACCCTGTTTTCAGCACCCTCTCCTCTGCGTTTTTCTCAGATTTGCAGCCCCTTTGATGCTGTGTTTTCTGGACGGCACCTGCTGGTTGAAGGGAGAGAGTTAGGGTTTCATGTGGGAGACACACACACAGAGAAGAAGGAGAGAGAGAGAGAGAGAGAGAGACATGTGGAGATAAGTCAACTCACAGTATGAGTGTGTGACTCCCCTATCACACATGTATATTTGCTCTAGTACACATAGTGCACTTAGTACATTAAAAGTACTAAGTGTACTATGTACTATAAAACTTATGGGCTAGTACACACTATAAGGGTGGGCATAATGCCTTTACCCCAACAACCTCCCACAGGCAAAGTGCCCTTAAGTAAAGGAAAAGAAAAATCAGCATGTACATGATAATATACAAGGCCATATCAAGGCTGAAACTGGCCTCATCCAATGCCCACCAAGTGTCTGCAATGAGCAAACCGCTCTGGAGGCAAACTCTTTGTCAACAGATCAGCCGGGTTGTCATCCGTATGAATCTTGACAAGCTGAATCAGCTTGTTCTCTATCACCTCTCTGATGAAGTGATACTTCACATCCACATGCTTCGTCTTTGCATGAGAGACAGGGTTCTTTGGCACTCTGACTGTCACAATGCAACAATGGAATATCCCCTGTATAACCCAAATCAACCACTAACCGAGATAGCCATAATGCCTCCTTGCAAGCCTATGTGGCTGCAATATACTCGGCCTCTGTAGTAGATAAGGCAGTGCACTTCTGCATCCTGGATATCCATGACACAGCACCTCCTGTGAATGTAAACACATAACCGGTAGTAGACTTCCGGTTATCTGGATGACCGGCATAATCCGAATCCGTGTAACCATGCACTAATGCATCCTGTTTGCCAAAGCAGATGCATATATCCTGTGTGCCCTTCAGGTATCTCATGACACCTTTCACTGCTTCCCAATGCTTCTTGCCAGGTTTGGCCATGTATCTAGTAACCACTCCATCCATATTGAACCTCTGCAAAACTTTGCCAATGTATTCCTTCTAAGACAAATACAACACATGCTGATTTCTGTCCCGAAGTATCCGCATACCCAAAATGTGATTTGCATCACCCAAATCCTTCATATCAAAGGTCTGATGCAGCCTCTTCTTCAAGGCATCCATCTCTTTACGAGATTTGCCGGCAATCAACATACAAGATGAGGATCAACAGACTGCCATCCAAAGCTTTTTTGGTGTATAAGCAGTGATCTATGTCACTCCTCCTGAAATCCTGGGATTTCATGAATGTATCAAATTTATGATAGCATTCCCTTGGTGCCTGTTTGAGCCCATAAAGACTCTTTTTCAGCTTGCATACAAGCTTCTCCTTTCCATTTACTGCATAACCCTCTGGCTGTTGCATATATATCTCCTCATGGAGATCACCGTGAAGAAAAGCAGTCTTCACATCCATCTGAATCAAATCCAGATCATCATGAGCAACCAAAGGTAATACAGCTCTAAGTGTGGTCATTTTGACCACTGGAGAGAAGATCTCATCAAAGTCCACACCATATTCTTGCTTGAAGCCCTTAGCCACTAACGTGGCTTTGTATCTTGGCTTTGCATCAGGTGCAACTTTGAGCCTGTAAACCCACTTGCATGGCAAAACTTTCTTGCCTGTAGGCAAATGCACCAACTTCCATGTTCCATTTTTGTGCAGAGAATCCATCTCTGACTTCATAGCACGCTCCCAAAGAGCCTTGTCTACCCTCTGTAAAGCCTCCTTATAACAAGAGAGCTCCCCACAGTCAGTGATCCCCTGGAACAAACCTGTCAGGGGGTCTAGAGGGTCTTGTGTACCTCCATACCCAATGACCATCATTTGCAGGTTGCTGTCCAGCCTGCATATCACCTATTGGTGGCTCCTGTTCCATGCCATAAGGTTGAAAGATCATGCCCGGTCTCTCCTCTAACTGAGGGATATCCATAGGGATGTCTTCTGCCATCTCTGGCTGTCCATTTGGACCATTTTCAGCACCATTCAAGGGCTGGTTTTGTTGCTGTAATGGCTGATTTACAGCCCTTGGTTGTTGTCCATGATGTCCATCATCATCAAAGATGACTCTGCCAGGCTCCTTATACATGCATGTTTCATCAAAAATGACATCATTGCTGCGTATAATCTTTCTATTCACTGGATCCCAAAGTCTATACCCCATTTCACCTCTGTCACCATATCCTAGGAATATGCATTTGTGAGACTTAGGATCAAGTTTGGTGCGTATTTCCCTGCGTATGTGCACGTACGCAACGCAACCAAACACTCTCAAGTGCTTGTAGGACGGAGGCTTCCCTGTCCATACTTCCTCTGGCACTTTCCCACCAAGCCTCGTATTAGGTGACCTGTTTATAAGATGAACGGCTGTCATAACAGCTTCAGCCCAAAAACCATGAGGTAACGCAGCATGTGACAACATAGAACGGACCTTCTCCTGAATGGTCCTGTTCATCCTCTCTGCTGTCCCGTTTTGTGGAGGATCATAAGGAGTAGAGAGCTCCCTCTTGATGCCTTTAGCATCACAAAAGTCCTGAAACTGTTTGGACATATACTCTCCACCATTGTCGGAACGCAAAGCCTTCAGTGTTTTGCCAGTTTGATTCTCAACATGAGCAACAAACTTCTCAAACACTGAGAATGTATCACTCTTCAAACAAAGAGGATAAACCCACACCTTGCGTGTGGCATCATCAATAAAAGACAAAAAATATTTTGCCCCTCCCAAAGAAAGTTGAGGCATCTCACATACATCTGTATGCACAAGCTCTAACTGAGCATCTTTCTGTCCAAGAGCTTTCTTGCGGGGGCACTGGAGTTGCCTGCCATATATACAATGCTCACAAAACTGAAAACTTGAGAACTTTAGAGAAGGCAAGTAACCAAAACGAGACAATTGCTCCATTCCTTTGACACTCATGTGTCCCAACCGGCTATGCCACATAGAGATTTCCGGCAGCTCGGTTGCATTTACATTAGCATGGTGACAAACACCAGCATGCATGAAGTAAAGAGTGTCCACCTTAGAGCCTCTAGCAACAACCAGTGAGCCCTTACTAATCTTCCACTTTCCACGACCAAATGTGGTAACATAATCAGCATCATCAAGCTGTCCAGTAGAAAGCAGGTTCTTCTTGATCTCAGGCACATGCCTGACATCATGGAGCATAAGCTGTGAGCCATCTGAAAACACAAGCCTCACATCACCTCTGCCAAGAATCTGGCATGCATGGTTGTCACCCAAATAAACTACTCCTTCATTGCCAGCAATATACTTGACAAACAAGTCTCTGCAACCTGTGACATGAAGGGAGGCACCTGAGAATCAATGATCCACGAGTGCATACCATGACCATCTTCTGCAAGGAGTGAATGGGCATCAAGTGAAGACATGAATAGGACTTCATCCTCACTGTCACCTGCATGTGACACATTGACTTCTTCAATCTTGACTCCACTTTTGCTCTTTGGCTTTGCATCTTTGTCTTTGTCTTTTCCTTTGCCCTTTTCCTTTTGATCATTCTTCCATTTGTAGCATTGCTTTTTGAAATGTCCTTTCTTGCCACAATAATGACATTCCAAGTCCTTTTTGGAGCGGGACTTGCTCCTTCCCCGTTCTTGGCTTTTACCCCTTTGCTGGGATCTCCCACGTGCATTCATTGCATTGGACTTTCCAACAGAGTTGTTCTTCCTGTTCATCTCCTCTTGAAGGAGAGCACCCTCCACATCTGCATATGACAGCATAGCATTTGAATTGCTAGTGGCTGTCCTGAATGTGTCCCAACTCTCTGGCAAAGTGCATAGGAGAAAGGTGGCTTTGAACTCATCGTCCATTGCCAACTTTTGATTGATGACCTGGCTGACAACACCATTAAACTCATTTAGATGGGCTGTCGTAGACACCCCTTCCTTCATTTGAAGACCTTTTCTTTTTCTTTTTTTTTCCGAGAAAAGATCCTTTCATTAGTTATATAAAGACGCCCGTAGGGCTACAAAAGATCTCTCTTGCTCATAAGAGAAACAGAGCAGTGAATAC
This sequence comes from Cibotium barometz, assembly GCF_041138505.1. Taxonomy (NCBI): domain Eukaryota; kingdom Viridiplantae; phylum Streptophyta; class Polypodiopsida; order Cyatheales; family Cibotiaceae; genus Cibotium; species Cibotium barometz. The sequence goes on from NC_141054.1 coordinate 54,454,486, forward strand.
AGCAAGGCAGCCCGGGAGACTCTTCCTAGGTGTTGCAAAATACAAGCATCAGTACTAAGGACTGAGGGGCTAAATCATACAATGGGGGGGGGGGGGGGGATAGCCAAACAGGTGGCCTGTAATGCCGATGGGGGGATCCCGTGTGTAAGGTGTAGAAGGGGCCGTTGCGCCAGGTGGTGTGAAAGGCCTGGCGCCGCAAGATCACCTCGTCCAAGTCGCCCCGGATGCGGTCATATTGTCCTCGCAGGGTGTGGATCAACTCCTGCCAAATCCCCCGAACAGTCTCTGCTGGTGGCTCCAGTCTCCCCTCAAAGGCCGTGAAACACCGGGCCCTCCAGGTGAACCAGATGGTGAGGCTGCTGAGGAGCTCCCATCGTAAATCCCTCTCCTGTGTCCAACTGGCGGACGAGAAATCCGGTGCCGGAACCAGGCGAGGCTGGCTCCTAATGAATCTGATGGCCTGACTGTCCTGCTCCATCTCATAGTCCATAGCAGGCCCTGACGAAGTCGACCAAGCAGCAGCACCCCACATAAACAGACCCTCTGGAGAGAGGGGGGCCAGAATACGCAGCATCCGCAGCCAAATCTGCTGCGCCTGAGGGCAATCCCAAAGGCAATGTCTCTGTGTCTCCATAGGGTGGCCGCATCGGACGCAGGCCGCCGGAAGACCGCTGTAAACAAGCCAGGTGCCAACTGCTGAGCCCCTGTGGGCGACCAGCCACTGGAAAGTCGAGATCCTGCGGGCTTGTCGACTAGCCCAGAGCCGAGCCCAGAAATCCTCCAGGAACTCCTGTGAGAGTCCCTGTAGCCGCCAATGCCCCGCTGCAGCTGGAGAGACCATCCTCCTCGCCGTCAAAATGTCTCCCCAGCCGAACAGTATACTGGAAAAAGGTGATCTCTATGGCCTCAAGGGATGCATAAGGATCATGCCACTCGTACTCCCCAGGGTCCCACTGTAACCGGGCCAAGGGGCGCGCTGCATATGCCCATATGCGCCAATCCGGGAGCACATCAGCAGGGTCGGGGTCAATATGCCACTTCCGAGAAGCGGCGGCCACTACCCGTATCCTCTAAAAGGTGCACTCTGCAACCAAAGGCGACTCCACCTCCACTCTCTGAAGTCTGCCCTCATCCTGAATCTCATAGTAGAGGCATCTGCCATCCTCAGTGCAAGCTCTGACAGCAATCAGGATCTCCAACTGAGTAAAGGCTCCCATCCACCGTGAGGCCACTCGCTCGAAAGGCGTGAACCACTCCTCTGTGAGTGCCTCCTGAATATCATCCCTCATAATCATCCCCCCTCTGAAGTGACTCAGCCTCTCCACCTGGATCTCCTCTGGGAGACTGCAGAAGGCCTGCCAGTCTCCAAAACTGCGTGCTGGGCCTGCCGCTAAAGGTCCCCAAGCTAGACGAGGCCGAGAACCCAGCATATGACCCTGCTCTGTGCGAACCGCTGGGCTCCAGATGAGCGGCTGTCTGGCCCACTCCTCAACACAAGGAGGTCGCTGAGAGAGCCCCAATCTCAGCAGCTCCCAAGCTCTCAGGATACTCAAAGCAAATCTGTCCTCCCATCCTCTACTGAGGCCTGTCCTCCTCATCTCTATGAAGATCCAGCGAATCTCTGGTGCCCAAGTGCCCCCTGCTGGGGGAGCCCGAGCCTGCCGCCGCTGCAAGAGAAGCTCTTTCCAAGGCTCAGCGCCTGGAAGCAGCCCCCGAACAATAAGCTTCCCCAATAAGGCTCTACTCTGATCGACTGGTTCTATAATGCCCAAGCCTCCCTGAGCCAGCGGAAGTGTAATAACTGCCCATGCAACCTTTGCCCGGGCTGGCTGGCTGACCGTCCTGCCCAGACCAAAGAAAGTTCCTGATCAGCCTCTGTACCTGGCTGATGCAAGAGCTCAAGAAGATCCAGCAAGACGTAATGTACCACATGGTCGCTAGCAGCACCTGATTTGCCACCACCACCCTCCCAGCCAAGGATAGTCGAGCTATACTCCAATACAAAAGCTTCTTCCGAATGCTCAGAAGAAGCGGGGCAATCTGCTGCTCAGGTGACAAATCTAGTCCAATCTGGCATCCCAAATACCGCACTGCTGTGCCAGGAGGAATCCATCTAAAACCGGGGTCCGGGCTCCATGCCAGAGTGGGAGCACTACTGATCCAAAAGGCCACTGTCTTGCGCCAATTGATCAATGCTCCCGAAGCTACACTAAAAACCTAGAGCGACTGCTCTGCCCGAAGAAGATTGGCCTCTTGGCCATGCAAAAATAAGCCCGTGTCGTCTGCAAACTCAGCATCAAGCAGGTCCTCCCCCCGGACTGGGAGCTGGAGTCCTCTCAAACCAACCTCCTCTGCCGTCAAATACATGCTCATAGCCTCCGCAAAGAAGAGAAAAAGAAAAGGGGCGAGGGGACACCCCTGTCGGACTGATCTGGTCAGCTCAAAACTCGGCCCCCGTCCTCCTGCAATCAACACCTGGCTACGAGCTGTGGAGTACAGAGCCGCCACCCCTCTGATCCATCCTGGCTCAAAGCCCAGGCGAAGCATAGTGCCCTCTAAGAAACCCCAATCAACTCTATCGTATGCCTTCTCAAAATCGAGAAGCATCACGACCAAGTCCTCGCCAAGAAATCTAGCTCGGGCCGTCGCCTCCCAGAAAGTAAAGATGTTGTCAAGGATACTGCGCTCCTTGACGAATCCTGTCTGGGTAGCATGAATCAACTCCCCCAAAAAGGGCTGGATCCTCAAACTCAAGACCTTTGCTAAGACCTTGTAAACAGTGTTGAGAATCGTAATAGGCCTCCAATGCCGAATATCATTTGATACTCCCTCCCCCTTGGGGATAAGAAAGATCAAGCCCTCTGAAAAGCTCTGTGGCATCACCCCAGTGTCCAAAACATACTGAAAGCCCCTGCGGAGGCCTGGCCCCAAAAGGTCCCAATAGCGCATAAAAAAGGCCGGCGTCAGTCCGTCCTCCCCTGGGCAACTATGTCGCGGCAGGACCCTCAAGGCCTCGGCAAGCTCAATCTCTGAAAGAGGTGCACCAAGAACTGTACGCATACGATCTGTGACCCTCCTCTGCACATGGGCCCACACAGTCTGTCTGCAAGCATCTTTGTCCTCAGTGGGCTGGCTCCGCTGAAAGCAGGTCTCTATAAAATGCAGTGGCAGTGGCTCTGATCTCCCCGGGCTCAGTAGCTACCGATCCATCCGGTCTACCAAGCTGACGGACTCCTGCCCGAGCATGGCGGGGTCCAGTGATCTCAAAAAACTCCCCAGTCACTCTATCACCAAGCTGCGTCCACTGAGAGGCCTGACGACGATAGTAAAACTCATGTCTCTGCTCCTCTGCCTCTCTAACCTCCTGGCGTGCCTGGCTCAGCTGTGACGCCAACCACTCACATGCAGGCTGCTGCTCCTGAAGACGTTGTAGCGAAGCAAGGCTGCGTCTCAACCGATGCTCCCGCTCGCGAATCTCTCCCAGCCGTGTCAAAGCTGCAGCGTGCAGAAAAGAGCTAAGCTCGATGAGTCCCTAGGCACACTGGCCTGCTGCATCCTGGTCAGAGCACTGACTATCATGCCAGATCCTCTCAATGTCCTCAGCGAGACTGGGATCTGTAAGTACCCTCTCTGGGATCCTCAAGTGCAAGCTGGGCTCCCGTGTCCTCTCCTCCAATGTCAGGATAACTGGCGCATGATCTGAAAATGAGGTGCCAGCGAGAATGCCGCTTCATTTGAAGACCTATGAGTTTCTTCAACCAATACACTTTGCTTGAGGCACTTTGCTGGGCATACAAGTCCTGCAATCTTTGCCACATTCCCCAAGCTGTCTTCTCTTCACGTATGCTGAAAAGTAAAGTGTCTGACACAGACAACATGATGGTGGATCTTGCTAGCTCATCCATATCTTCCCATTCTTAAGCAGTAACAGAAGCGGGCATTACACCCCTTTCTTTGATGGCCTTGTGCTGCTTCTTCTGGAGCAACACATTAGAGCACTGGGTTTGCCAAATGTCATAATTATGTGAGCCTTCAAGCTTCTTGATGTGAAGCAATGAAGAGCTCTTATATGTGGTTGCCATAGCAATATGCAACCTTTGTCAATGCCTCACTCCCTGCAAGATGTGCAAACACTGCACCAAAGCACACAAAGTGCTCACAGTTGTTTTCCCATGAATGCAACTCTCCTCCCACTGAATGTGATAAAATCACCAAAATCTGGTTGCTGCAGATTTATGACAGCACCTTAGATGTGCTCTGTTCCCCTTCCAAAGTATTGTACAACAGTACTAAGTGCTCACCAATGATGTACCAAATCTGTACCGGCAAGTACAGCAGCTGAAAATGAGCCTTTTCCTCACTCAAGTCAATGTACAGCCATGCCAAAACTTGTACAAAGTTGTACCAAATCTGTACCAGCAAGTACAGTAGCAATAAATGCTCTCTTGTCTATCCAAATGAGTGAAAATCAGACCTTGACGGTCCTCACCACTGCATACAACAGTCCCGGACAGAAATTGGGCAAAAGCCCCTTGACTGCAAGTGGATTTCTGAGGGTTCAAGGCATAAAAGTCTTCCCTGCTGCTTTGCCAAGCTCAACAAGCACAAAATCTTGAAAAGCCCCTTGATTCAAGATCAATTTCTGATCATGAATGGTACATTAATGCACATGAAGGCATCCAGAGTCTTCACAATGCTTCCCCCTGGCCACATATACATCCAATACATAAAAGCCCCTTGATTTACTGGCACATTGAGTGCTTGACAGGCATCAACACATTGCCCAAAACATCAAATGCCAGTGCCTGCATGCAAATCAACCCAATTGGCACAAAAGCCCTTTGATTTACACTCCAATTTCCTGCAATTTTGGCCCGAATGTGAGATTGCTCACATCATACAGCATGAATGAATGCCCAATGGCACAATTACATCAAAAGCCCCAAATGTTGACACCCAATTTCCTGCAAATTGACCCGGAATGTGACCAATGTCACCTAATGTTGCCAATTTTGCTCAAAATCTGAGCCATTTGGACCTGTACCTGCTCAATTGATGATAATGGACATGCAAAATCCCAAAATTGAAGCAAATACCTCAGACAATTTCTGTTGCAGGAAAAAGGTGGGCTTTGTATTAGATGACTCGTGTGATGATGCTGTATTCGTGTTCGTGCAGGTGGGCGAGCACGAGGAGTTGTCGGTTGAGCAAGTACGGGGCTTGGGATCAATTGCGCAGTACAGCTGACATCGCGGAGGTACAGTTGGGCCACACAGACATGTGGGCAGCTCCCAGAGCGGACGGAACCAGACGCGGCGGCAGGCGGAGCAGCAGCCTTCTGCGATAGAGGCACTGTCGGAGGCACCTGCTCTCACCGAAGCTGGTGGGCTGCACACAGATGGTGGCGGGTTGTGCTCGCCCAACCTGGCCCGTTGTGGTGTGCGTTGCTATGCCTTGCGGTGGCCAAGCCTTGTTTGTTGCCGCCGCCTCCGCCTAGTGGCCAGCGCTACACGCGACGGGACCTCCACGGGGACACGTAAACATGCCCTTCTGTTACGCCTTGTGGCCAGGCTATGTTTGTTGCCGCCGCCTCCGCCTAGTGGCCAGCGCTACAACCACTCCCTCTTGTGGCCAGGCGTCTGACGCCCAACGGCTTGCTGCAACTCGTGGCCAGTTCTGCACACAGGCGACCAGCGACCAGTTCTGCACACGCAGCACACCCAGGCGACCCCACACGCAGGTCCGTACAGCACACGCACGGGTTGAAGGGCAGCAAACGGCAGACGGCAGTTCCTCAGGATCAACAGCTCCAATCGTGCATTGAAGCTTCAGCAGAAGCAACACACCAATCCTCAACTTGCCAGCTCTGATACCAGTTGAAGGAAGAGAGTTAGGGTTTCATGTGGGAGACACACACACAGAGAAGAAGGAGAGAGAGAGAGAGAGACATGTGGGGATAAGTCAACTCACAGTATGAGTGTATGACTCCCCTATCACACATGTATATTTGCTCTAGTACACATTGAAAAGATGCAGGGGGGAAGAGAGCTTGAGCTCTTGCAAGCATACACACACAATCACAAAACCCTAATAGAGAACACATAAGGTGAGAGGCTGAAAATCTTCTTCTTCTTCACTCAACACTCAACACACCATATACAAGATAAGAGTACACATAATATGAAAGGTACTCAACCAATACATACACGGGTTCTCTATAGTGTGAACCCGACTAAATGAGCTGCCGCTATAACTATGCCAGTCTCTAGAATGGCTGTCACACAGCCTGTCATCCCACTGGCCGCATATCACCCAAGATCTCACCAACCATGCCAGTGGTGTAAGTGTGGGGCCTATCCCCCAGGCGGGTCATCAGTGGCCACCGCCTCACTAGACGAGCTCGATATCTCAACACTCCCCCTCGAGCTCAACTCCATCTCATGTACACCAAGCAAAGCCCTGAATCTGCGGAGCTTCTCTGTACCCAATGCTTTGGTGAAGATGTCAGCTACCTGATCCTCTGTGCTGACATAAACAAGGTCAAGGTCTCCTGCCAAGACCTTCTCTCTGACGAAATGGTAGTGGCTCTCTATATACTTTGTGCGAGCATGAAAGACTGGGTTCCTGGCCAACTGTATACTGCTAATGTTGTCACAGAAAATGACAACTTGTCTATCCACTGATAGACCCAAATCTGCAAGTAGCTTCCTCAACCAAGCTACCTCACATGCTGCCATAGCAGCTCCTCTGTACTCGGCCTCTGTACTCGATAGAGCAACCGTAGGCTGCTTCTTGCTGCTCTAAGTCACAGCAGCACTCCCCAAAGAAAACATGAATCCACTAGTAGATCTCCTATCTGAGATACTACCAGCCCAATCAGCATCTGTGTACCCATGTACACATATCTCTGTCCCAGTCTCATAGAATAGTCCACAATGCAAAGTAGACCTCACATACCTCAGTATACGTCTCACTGCATCCAAATGCAGTTTCCGTGGAACCTGCATAAACCGACTCACCAACCCAACAACATAGCTCAAATCTGGTCTGGTGATCGTCATGTAGATCAAACTTCCTACTATGCGCCTATACATAGTAGGATCCTCCAAGATCTCTCCTGAATCTGCACTCAACTTGCCATTCTGATCCAATGGCACGGAAATAGGCTTACAGCCTGTCATACCATACTTGGACAACATGTCCAAGCCATACTGTCTCTGCAATAATCCAATACCATGTGGTGACCTAATCACCTCAATGCCCAAGAAATATCTGAGCTCCCCCAGATCCTTCATCTCAAACTTCTGTCTTAGCAAGATCTCTGCATCATGGTCCCCCGTAATGATCAAGTCATCTACATAGATGACAACAAGCACAACTCCTCTATCACCATGTCTCACATACAGCGAGAAATCTGCATAGGCTAAATGAAAGCCAATAGTGACAAGATATTCAGAAATCTTGTCAGACCATGCTCTTGGTGCTTGTTTTAAGCCATACAAGGCTTTCTTCAACCTGCAAACACGCTCGGGGTGACCCACATCCTCATAACCAGGTCGCTGCAGCATATACACCTCTTCTTGCAAATCCCCATGCAAGAATGCATTCTTTACATCCATCTGATGTAAAGACCATTGCTTTGACGCAGCCACTGCTATCACAACTCTCACTGTTGCCATCTTGGCAACTGGGCTGAAAGTTTCCTCATAATCAATCCCATATGTCTGCGCATATCCTTTGGCTACCAATCTAGCCTTGTACCTGTTTATGCTTCCATCACTGTTATGTTTTACTTTGTATACCCACTTGCATCCAATGGCTTTCTTGCCTTCAGGCAATTGCACTAAATCCCAAGTCTCATTTCCATATAGTGCATCCATGTCCTCATCCATAGCTTTCTCCCAACACACATTTCCAACAGCCTCATCAATGCATGTGGGCTCAACAACCTGCACAACCTTTGCCATATATGCATAGTGATGTGCCACATAACCATCCTAGGTAAATCTCTGCACAGGATTTTTCACTCTCCCAGATCTTCGCAGCTTTTCATTCATGGCTTCCATAGCCTTCTTTACACCAGGTGTTCTCATAGCTGGGATCCCAAGCTCCTCATCAAGGCTCATATCTGAGCCACTAGACTCTCCATCAACATGAGAATGCCCTGCAGAAATATCAGGCATACCAAGGGGCTCAACCACTTTCTCTTTTCCTTTACGTGATGTAGTAATCACATTTGCAGGGCTGGTATTATGATGCAGCCTGCCACTCCATGGTCTATCAACAGACCCACTAGATGAGGACTCTCCTGGTCCACTCAAAGATTGTGATTGCTGACCTGCATTCTGTGCAACCACACTTCCACTCACATCAGCCCCAACAGCTTCTTTTTCAGCAGCATACCAGCTGCTCATCTCATCAAAGACAACATCCCTGCTTACCCTCAACTCACGTGTAGCAGGGTTATAACACCTGTATCCCTTTTGCTCAAGGGAATATCCAATAAACACACATTTTTCAGCTTTCGGATCTAGCTTAGTTCTCAGCTCATCTGACACATGCACATATGCAATGCATCCAAAGACTTTCAGATGAGACAAATCTGGTTTTCTGCCAGTAAACCTCTCCTCTGGAGTTACATCATGTATGGCTGCAGTTGGAGTCCTGTTCATGATGTATACTGCTGTAGAAACAGCCTCAGCCCAATAGCTATGCGGCATATTCTTCTCTTCCATCAATGCTCGCGCAATCTCAGCAATGTGCCTGTTTTTCCGCTCAGCAACTCCATTTTGCTGCGGAGTGTATCTGCATGTAAACTGTCTCCGAATACCATTCTTCTTCAAAAATTCAGAGAACTCATTGGAGAAGTACTCTCCCCCTCCATCTGACCTTAGGCACTTTACATATTTCCCTGTTTGCTTTTCAATCAAAACTCTGAAATTCTGAAAGTGAGTGAACACCTCACTCTTCTCCTTCATGAAATATACCCACACTTTCCTTGTGTGGTCATCAATGAAAGTCACATAATACCTGCAGCCTCCCATAGACATGGTTTTCGTAGGACCCCATACATTTGAATGCACAACATCTAGTGCATTTCTGCTCACATATCTGTTACGTGGAAACACATGCTTTGTTTGCTTCCCAAATTGGCATGCTTCACATATTCTCTGCATACCTCCCACTTTAAATTTTGGCAGCCCTGTCACAATTCCTTTTGTCTGCATAGACTTCATTCTCTGCACATTCACATGTCCAATTCTTTTATGCCATATGTCTGTGTCTGCAACAATTCCTGAACCATTTGCAAACATCGCAACACTCATTTCAGGCATGTCTACATTCAACGTAAACATTCTGCCCACTCTGTTGCCTTTTACAACCAACCTGCACTTGTCTTTAAAGTCTTCAACATAACAACCATCAGGGTTAAACCGAACCTGCAAACCCTGCTCAATCATCTGGCCAACTGAAACCAGATTTTTTGTTATGTTCGGAACGTGAAGTACATCTACAAGGTACTTCACTTTGCCATCCTGCATAGACAATGGCACATCTCCAACATGGGCAATTGGATGAGCAGTGTCATCCCTTGTTTCCACAAAACCTGGTCTTTCCGGGTTTTTCATCTCCTTGAACCACTCCCCATGACTTGTCATGTGGTTCGAAGTACCTGAATCCACATACCATACATCATCTTTTTATGCTGCGTCAATATTTTCAGACATGGCATTCACGACATGCTGCATAACAAACAACCTTTCATTATCCTCATTATTTCTGCGTGAGGATGCATAGTTGTTTTGCTGCACTTTCCCATTTTGCATGTCAGCCTGCTTCTTATAGCATTCTGCCTGCACATGTCCAGGCTTACCACAATAATAGCATTCACATGCATCATTATATTGCCTTTGCCAATTTCCACGGCCTCTTTGACTCTCCCTGCCTCTGAATTTGCCTGTTCCACCTGCGTGTTGTTGTTGTTGTTGTTGATTCTGAGACTGTTGTTGTTGCTACTGCTGTTGGCCATAATTTTGATTACCTGTTCGACCACCTCCTTGACCGCGTCCACGGCCTCCTCTACCTCGTCCTCTTCCTGAACTCGTGTAGAAGGCCTGTTGCTCTGAACTGTTTTTGCTTTGTGAAGATTGTTGGTCTTCACCCAAGCTCTTCTCTTCGATAATTAGCATAGACACCAAATCTGTAAAGTTGGGAATGTTTTCCCGAGTCTGAATAGACGTCTTCAACGCCTTGTATTGTGGCCCGAGACCACGTAGACAGACCTCCACCTTATCGTCATCATCTACTGACACACCAATAGATGCAAGGGATTCCAAAATACCCTTTATCTTCAACGCATAGTCATTCACAGACATGCTCTTTTTCTCCACAAATTGAAGTTCATTCTTCAACTGTATCTTGCGTGCCTTGGTATTTGTTTCATAAAGCTTTACCAAGGTGTCCCACGCCTCCTTAGGGGACTTGGCATCCTGAATGTGCCCAATCATGGTGTCTTGTATACTAATGGAGAGCCAATACATGACTTTCCTGGCTCCTTGGTTCCAGTCTTTAAACTCTTTTACATCTGCAGCAGTAGGATTTATATCCGGTATCTCCGGTGCCTCTTCATGCTCACCTTCTATGTAGTCCCAATAGCCCTTTCCCATCAGGAAATTCGTCAACCTGAACCTCCAAGCATGGAAGTTATTCTTATCAAGCTTCTCAACCACAATCTGGGTTATCCCATCATTTGACATCTTGCCAAACACACAATTTAACCAGAAACAGCACTCTGGTTTGTCCTGCACAAACTGCTATATTTCTGCAGCGGTACTGTAGTACTCTCAAATGTCACAACCAGTGACCTCAATGTGCATACATACACCCAATGGCAACTGTAGACCTCTTTGTAGCACCCACAGTGTCTGCACAGTCAATCTGTCTTCCTGCAGTTCTTAAAACAGAGTTCTGCAGAGAATCGATGACTTACCCGCAGTGCTCGAAGTCGCCTGCTTTCTGAAAAACGGAGGTCCAGACGCGCCCGAAACGCGTTTTCGGCCCAGAAAATTGTTGCCCGATAGGACAGAATAGTTGCCCTATAGCTTTACTCCCGCGAAGAAAGCTCCTCAATCAAAGATCGTTTGCCGGTGCCTCCCGTAGAGCTCCCGACAAGGGTGTAGTCACCAACACAAATAGGGAAGAGTAGTTGAAGCTCTTACCCTCGTACCGCTTCCTGTGGTTCTCCTGCTTGCAGCTCAGCCCTTAGCACGAACCAGGCTCTGATACCATGAAAAGATGCAGGGGGGAAGAGAGCTTGAGCTCTTGCAAGCATACACACACAATCACAAAACCCTAATAGAGAACACACAAGGTGAGAGGCTGAAAATCTTCTTCTTCTTCACTCAACTCTCAACACACCATATACAAGATAAGAGTACACATAATATGAAAGGTACTCAACCAATACATACACGGGTTCTCTATAGTGTGAACCCGACTAAATGAGCTGCCGCTATAACTATGCCAGTCTCTAGAATGGCTGTCACACAGCCTGTCATCCCACTGGCCGCATATCACCCAAGACCTCACCAACCATGCCAGTGGTGTAAGTGTGGGGCCTATCCCCCAGGCGGGTCATCAGTGGCCACCACCTCACTAGACGAGCTCGATATCTCAACACACATAGTGCACTTAGTACATTAAAAGTACTAAGTGTACTATGTACTATAAAACTTATGGGCTAGTACACTATAAGGGTGGGCATAATGCCTTTACCCCAACACTGGTCGCTTCACCTTCATATTGGCTTCATCAACTCACCCATCAGGAACTTGTTGACCAGTGTTTTTTTTTCCACGTGGAGTTTGGGACATAGGCGGCCTGTTTTCTTCAGGACAGCAGCCTTCTATGTTGCGTTTTCCTCTCTAGCACTACAGAGACACAGGGAGATCTTACTTCAGACACCCGCACATCATAGCAGAGGAAGACAGTCCCAGTTGACTGACTTCTTCCAGAGATTGGCACCAGTAGCCCAGCCACACACATTGGGAGTGACATCTTAGCGAGCGGAGGAGATTCGAGCTAGGCGACGACCTAGACTAGCCGGCTACCAGACACCACGGCTACACCACAGAGAGATCGCGGCCATCCGGTGTCGACACCAACAGGAGGTCTAGGAGCAACTGGCACATTTTCGCTCTGATCCAGGACGCATGTTCCAGACATTTACGGCATCCTCAAATCGGATGTATGACATATTGTACCCAGACTATGGGACTGGATGGAGTTAGGAGTAGATAACATATCATACTTGTATCACCCCTTCAGCATATAGAGATGCATTAGTAGCCCTAGTACTCCATCCACACCCTCTCGTTTGTACACCACCATTGAGTCCCCTATGGTCGTGTTGTCATACTTGTACATTTTATTCTCACTCCACATTTTCCTCTTGATGACTGGAGGAACATCATTGTACTACTTGTTTGTCTCATAGGCCAATTTTGGCCTTTTGCAGACGTTAATATATCTTTCTTTCTTTCTAGTGGGCTTTCTCCTTTGCAGAGGGGGTCTTTGGTGTTGCAAGCTTTGGTGGCACTCTCTTGGTACCTGTGGAGGACACTTCCACTTTAGAGTTTGTGCATATTTCTTGAGATTGAGCCCAAGCTTTTGTGATGGCTACACCGACTTCTCTTCATATGTCTGCTGAGTCTGGAAAGTTGGATGGTTCCAACTACACCCTATGGAAGGTGAAGGTGAAATCGGCCTTGCGTGGCGTGGATCTTTGGGATTGGCTTGTTGCACCGGCCAATGCCTCCCCTCCCACCCTTGCTTCCGGTCGTGCGACTCAGGCACAGATTGATATTTGGCAGTCGAATGATCGGCGCGTTTTCTCCTTTCTGATGTTGAACTGTTAGGATTCTATTCTCTCATATGCGTATAGCAGATGCTGCACATGAAGTTTGGAAGGCTTTTGCAGATCTCTATGAGATTAAGTCTCCGGGTCGGATTTTGGCGTTGGAAAAGCAACTTATGAACTTATCGGTTTCTGCCTTTCCATCTTTATCGGCTTTCATCTCCAAGATGAAAGATCTCCAGGACGAGCTTGCTGTTTGTGGCAAGGACGTCTCTACAGAGAACATGGCTATTCGGCTTCTCTCCAAGCTTCCCGAGAGGTTTGATGCATACTTTCAGTCTCTTGTTTCTTCTCCTTGTCTTGTTCCAGTTACTTGGGAGGAAGTTATCCCCTCCATGATGCAGATTGAGTCCCGCTTTGAGGAGCGGACTGGCACCTCTGGTGGCCTTGATGGAGCTTTGGTAGCACGAGATAAAGGGAAGAATCAGCAAAAAAGGGAAAGGGGGTTCTGACAAGAACTCCAAGGATTCCGACAAGGATAAATACAACAACAAATCTTCAAAGAATAAGGACATTGAATGTCATTATTGTGGCAAGAAGGGTCACAAGTCACCCCAATGTCACAAGAAGAAGCATGATGAAGCAGCAAAGAACTCTTCCTCTACGGCAATGTCTCAACCCAAGAAGGATGATGGCATCCTTCTCTTAGCAGGTACTTGGCGTATACTTGCTCTTGTGACTTCTCAATCATGGTCTTGGATTGTTGATAGCGGTGCTACTGCTCATATGACACCCCATTGAGATTGGTTCAAGGACTTCCCTGCCAAATCAGGCGAGATCACTCTGGGTGATTCTTCTTCTGTGCTAGTGCATGGACATGGCACTATACCCATCTTCCGCTCTTCCGAGGACAAGAGGTACTTCTCTGACGTTCTATATATTCCAAATTTGGCTTTTAACCTTTTGTCAGTGAGTGCTCTTACAGCTCAGGATGTGGAGGTGATCTTTTCTCGTTATGAGATTACCATTCATGATAAAGCGACTGGTAGCATCTGTCACCAATTCGCCGACCATTTGGTCCATCTCCAAATTTGTGTCTTGTTCATTTGAGGCCAGGCCGGTGTCTCATGTGAAGGGGCTAGTATTTTTGCATAACATGGACGGGAGCCAGACTGGTGCCAACCGTGTGTTAGCATGATGGTGTCGTATGGACGGGAGCCAGATTGGTGCCACCCGTGTGTGACCTAGACTGTGTTCTATCCATGGGATTGTCACGCCATGGAAGAGCCAGTATTTGTGCCGTGTCTTGCCTCTATGGGACTGTCACTCCATAGGGAGGCTCATGCCTGGATCTGTGTCTTACCTATGGGATTGTCACTCCATAGGAAGACCGGGATTTATGTTTTCTGTCCTGCCATCAATGTGCCCGACATGCCTACAGATGCCTGGCATCCAGTTGCAAACCAGATACACAGCACATCTGACATCATTCCAGAGGGAGACTCACAGCGCGGACTGGCACTGCTTCATGTGCAGGACAGTGCACACCTGACCTTGGACTCATGTGCAGGACAATGCACACCTGACCTCGGACGACTAAGATGGATCCCTGGCTGACTCGTCCCGGACTGGGCTCACATGGGACCAGTTCACCATCCCAGGTCCTGCACCTTCTGTACAGAATGTCTACGCGGCATCCAAGTGCGGGATGCACGTGACACCATATGGGGTTGTTGAGAGACCTTAAAAATCTAGCGAGGTAGACTGATAGTGTACATTTGGTTGGTAGGATGAGAGAATCTTGCTACATCACTTGGAGATCCTTGGTATAGGTAGACAATTAGATTCTCAAGTTATGTCTCTTCTTTGGTGTGACAATCAGAGTTGCATCGCCGTTGCCAAGAACCCTGAGTTTCATGCTCGTACGAAACACATTGAGATTCAGTATCACTATGTTCGTGAACGGGTTCTTGCTGGAGATTTGCATTTGGAGTATTGTCCTTCCACGGAGAATGCTACAGATTTGTTCACCAAGCCGGTTTCTCAGGCTTCCTTGGCTCCTCATCTTCAAATTCTCAGAGTTTGTTCAGCATCTAGTGCTAAGAGGGGGTGTTAGCACATTCATCCCCAGTTTCTGCTCATTTATGGTGCCCATTTGGTCCCTTTTGCATGGCCCTTGCTTGTGGGTTGGCCGCCCCTTTTTTATGTATTTTTTTGGGATTTTTCCCAGCCTTTCTGGCATTTTCCAGTCGGCCAGTCCAATAGCTCCAGTTGGCCTGTTTTGCAGCTCCAGTTGGCCAGCTCACCTCAACTATAAATAGGAGGTGCTGGCCTCTCATTGTTCATTCAATCTCGTACATATTTGCTCCCTCACTTATGAGACTTGTACTGTCTCTTGCTTGGGACTATTTTGCTTCAGTATATTCAGCATAGTTTGCTCCATATCTCTCTCTCTCTGGCACTCTCTGTTCAGCACATTCTAGTGCCCCTTTGCTTCCGCTCTGTGTACTCTTTCATGTTCCTCCCTTCATCCTTGTACCATGGTTGTCGGGCTGAGCATCTAGGGGCTTCATACCCCACAACACCCACTTAGGGGCTTTATACCCCATGGATACCCTCATTCTGGCACCACCGGGATACCTAATGCTGAAGAACCACTTGGCAGCATTTTCCTGTCAAGACCAAAAACAGCCCCCTTTGTACTGTGCCTTTCCAAATCTGCACTAATTCAGCACCTCTAGGACTTCCACCAAACTCTGATACCAATTTAACATGCCGAAGAACTGCCTGTATTAAGAACTGTGCAAAACACAAAGATAAACGGAGAGAAGAAAGAGAGATGTTGCTGAAACAGTGTTTCTCATATATATGTCAAGACGTACATAAATCCTATCCAATCATGGCCTCCAAAAGGTAACATCTATGCCTATGACCTGTCCCAGCTATGAGGGATCAGATGAATACACAATGAACTGCACTTGTCTATTTATAGGCTCATGCAACTGCCCCTACGTCTACCCGACTGCTGTCGGCCAGGGTCCTTGAACAACAAAACACCAAAAATCCCATAAGTAGGCTGGTCGATGCCTAAAAAGGTTCCTAATCCTAACTAAAATAGGAGAGTTAAGTATGTCCACATCCATGCATGTGACATGTAGCACACGGCCTTTGCTACTATACGGCACTGATGGCGTGGCGACACCCTGTAAAGCGGCAATGGTGTTCTCCTCTTCCTCCGCTTGCTTGGACCATTACTTAATGGAAAGGTCAGATTTCAGTCTACTCCTCATGCTGGACCTTCAAGTGTGCAATCTCCTCTTTTAGTTCAAGGACCTCTTTGTCATGGTTCATATTGTTGTGTTATTTGGAATCGCACTGTTTTGTCTGCCATAGCATTTCTAGAGTTTGAAGACCAAGGTCAAAGGGGACCACATGAGAGCCACCAGGCAAGGGAGGATTTGAAAAAGGAAAAGCTAGAAATCTTAAAAAAAGTGAGTGCCATTACTAATGTTAAGTTACTGTTGAGAAATGAGACGCCCTCTATGCATTTTGTGAACTATCGGGGTGTTGAACTGTGACATGTAAAAACATGCCCTCTGAGATGAGGGTTTTCATACTGAGAGCACTTACAGCTTATAGATCATTTATATATGACATGCCCTCAATAGAGGATCAGATGATGAGACTAAATCTGGCCTAGCCTTTATATAGGCCCCAAAAAGCACCATGAACTGACCGACTGCTGTCGGCCAGCAGCAAAGACAAATCCATAAATCAAATGCTGGCCGCCGACACCCTTCAAAGGCTGTTGTAAATCTGGCCGACCTGATCCTTGCCCAAATGAATGTCTTATGAGCCCTGCTAGTGCCGTAATCTACTATTTATCTGCTGCCTAATCAAGGATTAGCCTTGGAAAGCCAGCCACATCCATGTGTGCACACGACATCCTCTCCTACTAAACGTGATGACCGGATTCCATCCTTTGACCTTGGATGATCATCCCTTTGTCTCCTCATGGACTCCCAAGCTTGTCTTCCTTCCTTCCTTTTCAATGAAAACCTTGCCATGTCTCTGACTCCACTCCATATCTCGTGTTGAGACCTGTGCAAATGTTCCACTTTGTTCATGCCATGTCCCTGAACACTACAATGGTCTACTCCCCAAGGTTGATCATGGCATTCTTGCTCCATCCCCTTGAAACCGTTTTCCCGAGAGCCTTCCTTCGTATGCCCCAAATGGCATCCGACCCTCAGGGCTGCCATTCCCTTGGGTTTTGCTGACACTAACCAGGCCCATGGGATTCATACCTTGGCTGTGTTACTCTCCTTGGACCTGTGCACCTTCCTGTGACATGTAACACGCGGAAGCTCTGGGAGTCTTCTTTTAGCCCTAAACACTACTGGCAACCTGCTGATGCAAAACGCAAATATAGAGAGAGAGAGATGTGCTGGAAAATTCAGTATATTTCATATAGTACAAAAAGGTACTTGTCTACAGCCACAGGCTGCCTTGAAGAAAAGGTGATAACACCCAAAATTCTGTCCCCCTATGGGACTCCTAATGACCCAATCCCTAGAGGATTGAATGAATCTTTCAAGGAGCCTCTTGTGCTATTTATAGTTCTTTTGACTTTATGGAGAACTGGCTGACTGCTGGTCGGCCAGTTGATTGGACAAATAAATCATGTTTTGATGCACATGTAGTCCCTTTGCCATATCCTGATGCGTATCAGCCACCATGCTCTCTGGTACAGCCGACAGAGCCTGTGTCCAACCAACAGTACCCCCTTTCCAAGCAGCCGACAGCATCCTCTTCTTGTTTTCCCCAAGCCTTGCTCCACACTGCCCAAAGCAACTGTGCTCCAATCTCTGATCCTATCTGGTTCATAGTCTTTATCTGGCTGCCTCTTCTGGATCAGCATCTGAAGATTGTCCATGGCATTGATCATGCACATGACATGACACCTTCAACACTTAGCTTTGCTGAGCTTGAAGCTCTGATACCAATGTCGCATGCGCGGAAGCTCTATGTACCCTAAGTATGCTGAATAGGAACCTTGATGCAAAACACCAACAAAGACAGAGAGAAGAGAGAGATATTTTCAGTGTATTCATATGATACAAAAAGATGTATGTTCTATACAAATCTGTGGCCTTTGGCATTCCCAAAGGGTAACCTAAGGCCTATCTATGACCTGCCCTCAAGAGAGGATCCAATGATGAAACTAAATCTGGCCTAGGTTCCAAAAAACACTATGAACTGGCCAATTGCTGTCGGTCAGCAGCAAAGACAAATCCATAAATCAAATGCTGGCCGACACCCTTCAAAGGCTGCTGTAAATCTGGCCAACCTGATCCTTGCCCAAATGGATGTCTTCTGAGCCCTGTTAATGCCCTAATATACTATTTATCTGCTTCCTGATCAAGGATTAGCCTTGGAAAACCAACCATGTCCATGTGTGCACATGACACTAGTGCTGGTCACACACAAGTATAAAAGATCCATGCACTCTCAATCATACAATGTTTTCAGGCAGGTGACAGGAATGAATAAGAACATCCAAGTTTATGTATGTATTTAATTGCGAATGTAGTAATGAAAGGCAAAAAGTCTAAAAGTTAAGGGGATTGCTATATCCATTGCAAAAATTATGTGGCAAATGAGATGCTATCTTCATGGATCTTGAACTACCTAGGGGCAAAGTGTTTAGGTAGTAGTTGATTGAGTGACAAAAAAGGCTCCCAAATTATTTACGGAGGGTCAATTTAGACTTTATGGGCTACCAGACGGTAATTTAGTGACCTAATGACAGTTAATAAACTTGAGAGTCGATTTTCAAGTGTTCTCTTTCAAAGGTTGGAGCTACACATGAGCATCATTGAGCACCCACAAACATGTAATCGATGGAGTGGGATAGTCAGATCTTTGACAACATACTTTGCGGCATTTGTAATAACAAATAAATTTCAGCCAAGGTTCACCGTAGGCTGTAGCAACAAGACTAGCGACAAAAAAGGGCCTCCAAACAAACAAATTTTCAAAGCTGAACAAACTTACAGTTGAAGAAGGCTTCTTCTCAGATTGCTGCTTCTTTTTCTCAGGCTTATTGTTTCCTTTGATCTTTATTCTCTTGGACATAAAAGCGTCAAAGCCAAATGGACCCGACACCCCGAGTGCTGATAGGCTGATTGCAGCTGCTGACGCAGCCAAAGGATGGAACTTCACACTCCTAGCTTCAGACTCCACATCATTACCAGCCATCTGAGTCTGCCGGGATAATGGAACCACACCAGTGCGGCCATGAAACAGCTTGAAAGCCAACTCAAAGTTAGGACCATCCTCAAATATAGGGCCGTGATTTCCTTTCACCTGTAAATCAAGTCAATCCAGGTAAGACTAATGAATGCCAATACTCATAAATATTTATACATCATGCATAATGCTAGAAACAGGAAATTTGACGTTGTCGAGTGCTGCCATGCAAAATCTGTCAAAGTGAAGAAAGGTAAACTAACTAGTTGCTGATAAAGGGAATGTTCTTGTTACCCACATGCCTGGTCAAGAAGGCACCAATCTGGTGCAAGATTCAGTGCTTGGCTGCTATTTTTCATCCTGTATGTATGTATTTATATAAATTAGTTATGTTCATTCAGCACCTTTTTGAGATGTGGAACTAATATATCATCAAATTTATAATTTTGTTCAAAGAGAAGGTGGGATGTGAGTTCCCAATAGCGAGAAAGAGAGAGAGAAAGAAAGAAAGAAAGAAAGAAAGATATTTAACGTCTGCAAAAGGCCAAAATCGGCCTATGAGACAAACAAGTAGTACAATGATGTTCCTCCAGTCATCAAGAGGAAAATGTGGAGTGAGAATAAAATGTACAAGTATGACAACACGACCATAGGGGACTCAATGGTGGTGTACAAACGAGAGGGTGTGGATGGAGTACTAGGGCTACTAATGCGTCTCTATATGCTGAAGGGGTGATACAAGTATGATATGTTATCTACTCCTAACTCCATCCAGTCCCATAGTCTGGGTACAATATGTCATACATCCGATCTGAGGATGCCGTAAATGTCTGGAACATGCATCCTGGATCACAGCGAAAATGTGCCAGCTGCTCCTCGACCTCCTACTGGTGTCGAGACCGGATGGCCGCGATCTCTCTGTGGTGTAGCCGTGGTGTCTGGTAGCCGGCTAGTCTGGGTCGTCGCCTAGCTCGAATCTCCTCCGCTCGCTAAGATGTCACTCCCAATGTGTGTGGCTGGGCTACTGGTGCCAATCTCTGGAAGAAGTCAGTCAACTGGGACTGTCTTCCTCCGCTATGATGTGCGGGTGTCTGAAGTAAGATCTCCCTGCGTCTCTGTAGTGCTAGTAGTAGTCTGCCTAGCTGTCTCTGGTCCGATCTCTCCCAGATCTGTCTAAGAGATGTGGTCCCTCTAAAAACCTCAGGATAGCATGCCCTGATCTCCTGCAAAGCACCACACTTGCAAACAAAATGCTCCTCTGTCTCTACCCCCGTCTGGCATAATCTGCAAATGCGCTCTGCTCGAGGGATGCGTGCTGCTCTCCCAGTCTCGATCTCTAGTTGGTGTGATGAGACCCTTAGTCGCCCAATGGCTACTCTGGCTCCATGTGATAAGTGGACCTCCAAGTATCGTGGTCGCTGGATGAAGCCGTCTGTGGAGGTGCTGAAGAAGTGGTCTCTGTAGTGGAGCATCTTCGTCGGGAGTGGCTGACTGGGAGATAGTCAAGTCTCCTGTATGTGGCCCTGCCAAATGTCATGTCTCATGACTCTGTTCCTCTCTGTCTGAGAGAGGCGTCTGTGTGGTGCAGCTAGGTCATACTGTAAGGGTGGTAATCTGTCAATATCAATCCTGTGTGATGATATCCATTGTACCACCTAGGAGTACCACGACCAGGTATGTCCCTCCTCAGCAAGCTGTCTGGATGCCTCAAAAGCAGCCCGAGATACCCGATTTAGTGGGAGCTCCCGCATCCTGTGTATAAAAGATATAGTCTGGAACATGGCCTCTACTAACATAGGTGGTACAACAAACTCCGCTCGAAGGATATCATGTGGTACTGAAGGTTTGCTGCGGATCATCCGTGAGAGCATCAAAATCTGAGGGCGCTCTATCTGTGTCCATGAGGATGTAGCCAAACCTGGTGCCCATACTGTTGCTGCATACATCAATGCTAGAGTAACTAGTGTATCAAATAGCCACCCCTTAGTATGGGGCTCCTGGAAGTGTGCCTGGTGACACTGGCGTTCCAAAATTGCTAGTGCTGCGTACCCTCGTGTCACTCTGTCTCTGGCTGCCTGTGCCATAGAGAATCTCCCTGATGAGCTGGTAAATGTGACCCCAAGGTATACATATGAGCCCACCACCTCTACCTGTCCCCAGGCTCGTGTAAGGATAGTCTGGCATCTGACTGCTACTACTGATGTATGAAAGACCATAACCTTGGTTTTCCCAAGGTTCACTGTGAGTCCTCGCTCCGCACAGAAAGTATCCAGAGCCCTTAGATGCCTTTGTAGCCCTATCCGAGTATCCGACACAAGAATGATATGATCAGCATATAATAGAATGTGTACAATCGTACCTGAGATGTCAATCCCAGAGCCTCCTCCGTGTATGATGTAGTCTGCTACCTCGTCGATGTATAAGCCAAAGAGTGTCGGGGAGAGAGGGCAGCCCTGCTTCACACCAATGGTGCTGGCAATCATACTGATAGTCCCCCTGGGCATCTAACTCATCCATACACTTGCTCATATAATCTGTAAATCCCCCACATCATGTCGAGGGGTATGCCCAGTGTCTGTAAGCGGTGGAAGAGGCGCTCTCTCAGGACTATGTCGAAGGCTTTGCGGAAGTCCACAAAACAGCAATAGAGTCTCTGTCTCCGTGCCCGAGTTTGGTCAATCAGGCATCTCAGGGTGAAAATGTGATCAATAGTAGAGAAGGCTCGCCGAAAACCTGCCTGACCAGGGACACGAAGCCCCTCCCTCTCAGCGTGTGTGCTCAATTCTGCCTCCAGGATAGCTCCATAGACTTTGGCCAAGGTATGACCAATCATGATAGTCCTGTAATTACCAGGGTCCAACATGTCCCTAGCTTTGTGGATCGGTACAATAGTGTGCATCGTCCACTCAGCCGGGAAACCTTCTACCAGAGCCCTGTTAAAGACGTAAGCGATAAACGGAGAGAGTGTGTCAGTTGCATAAATGAAATGCTCACCTTGTAAGTCCTGTAATTACCAGGGTCCAACATGTCCCTAGCTTTGTGGATCGGTACAATAGTGTGCATCGTCCACTCAGCCGGGAAACCTTCTACCAGAGCCCTGTTAAAGACGTAAGCGATAAACGGAGAGAGTGTGTCAGTTGCATAAATGAAATGCTCACCTTGTAAGCCGGTGTGATCCTCAGCTCTCCCATGTTGGAATCTATGTATAGCTCGAGATACCATATCGGTAGTAAAGAAAACCGATGAGGTCGGTGGAGTCTCGGTGGGGCGAGGGATGAGTGGCTGGTGCGGAACATCATAAAGCCCTTCTGCATAACTCTGCCAGCGTTGAGGATCAGTAATCGGGGTGGGGGGGCGTGGCTCTTTGAGTCGTCGCCAAGCAGTGTGGCTGCATCTTTGCTCATGAGCATGTGGTAGATGTCCCAGTATTGAGCCTCATATGTGTGTCGCTTACGGCATGTAAGAGACCGCATCTGTCTACTGGCCTACTACTGTGTTATTTCCCCTTTCGCTATCTGGGCTCGGAGATGTCGATGAAGCTCTCTGCACTCATTATCATACCATCTATTCTGGGGCATGTCCCTGGATCTAGGTGGCTTCCCTGTCTGGAGATGGTGTGGAAAGCTGTGGCTAGCTGCTATGTGCAGTATGTGTGAAAGCTGGGCCATCAGTACATCGATGGGTGCTGTAGGGTCCATACCAAAGAGGCCATCATGTACTTTTGAATCATAAACGTCTCAAGCTCCCGGGTAAAGTGGAAGATGGTACGAGATGCCTGAGTGGTCGGGGGTGGCAGATCAAGAGAGCTCCTAAGAGAAAAAGCCAAATAAGTATGGTCCGCACCAATGGGGCATGTAGGGAGGATAGTGAAAGAGTCTATCAGGTCTGTGCTCTCCCGCGAGCTCAATATGTAGTCCACAGTGCTGCTGCCTCTTGATGATGGGAAACATGTGAGTCTTCCCGATTCTGGCCATTGTGACATCCCATTATAAATAACGAGATGGTGTCTAGCTCCCAGGTCCAGAAGGTGTTGCCCATAACCTATACTGTCTGGCCCACTGTCCTCTGACATCCTCGTGGTCCCTGCATCTACATCGTCTAGTGCCTGTAGGATGAGGGGATCTGTGAAGTCGAATGATTCACACTGTCGATTCTGTGTGCATGCATTGAAGTCCCTCATCAGGAGAACCTCCCCCATGGTCGAATAGTGTAGGATATCTGCGGATAGAGTGGCGTATGGAGACTCACTAGGAAGGGCCCCTCTCTCGCCTCCTCCAATCTGGTCCTCCATGTGACCTGTGTTGAATCTCGACCCCTTCGACAAGAAGAAGCATATTGCCAAGTAAACTGTTCTCACCTCTGAGAGCTGTAGGCTAATCCACATGTAGCGTGCCTCTGGGTCTCTCGACACCACCCTGATACGCTGGTGTAGTGCTCGTCTGAATAGTATAGCGATCCCACCTGAGCCTCTAGAAGTGCCCTGTCACATCCCTTGTCTATACACTGATTCCCACTGGTACCCTGCTACCCGTGGTAGGCCTCTCTCTGGGCTTTCATGTGTCTCTGTCAGAAACATGATGTCCCGATTCTCCATAACCTCCTCTAGTCTGCCTAGATGTGTCCATAGAGCCCCATTGCAGTCATAGTAGCCAGGAGTTTCATAAAAAAGGTTTTTTAAACGCATTTCGAAACGTTTCATGGTGAAGCCCAGAAGTATGAAACGGCAAGGGTCCCCGGGGGGGGGGGACACATGTTACCTTGATCTCATAGGCTCAAATAAATTAGCACAACTTAATAATTTACGATTTACAACTTACAAGTAACCAAATGGCAAAAGGAGTCACGACCAAAGAGTGGCAATCCATAAAATGAGAAATGTCACATGATACATCATAAATGTCACATGCCACATGGGCTATGGCTGAAGCAAATGAGAGTATGTCACATGTGACATGTGACTGTCACTAACACCATACATGAAAGAAACTCAAAAAAATCTAAAAATAACAACACTATCCAAGGCTCTAGCTAGTAGCCTCCAATGTCAAACATGACATAATACATCATACATGTCAAAAAATCATAAATGAAAATGAGAATGAGTCATGACTAGGTAGTAGGTACTAAGTAGATACTAGACTCTGAGAGCCTACTCATCCTCCTCTGCATCATCCAACTCAAGATCCTCATCCTCATCTGCAACATCAGATGCCTCAGAAGCTGTGGTCCAATCAGAAGAGTCATCTACAACCTCTGCTGCTGTCGCTGTCTCACATGCAACACTCGTGCTACCACCATCATCTGTGCCACGTACAAAACTCCTGCTACTGCTAGCACCATGTGTATCCCTGCCCACCCTGGCTCGAGAGCGGCTACGTGTTTGCCTGGTTCCCTGCATCGCCTCCTCATATAACATGGTGTAAATGTCCTGCTCATCAGGTGGGATCTCTCGGATGTCTTTCACTTTCTCAATGTCGATTTTGTCGACATTCACCTGAATCGGCTCTATAGAAGTACCTCTCTGCTCAAGTAGACGGAGGTTGCAATGACAATAAACCAACCGCTCTAATTGTGGAGTGGTAAATTTGTTCCTTTTCTTTGTGTGGAAAAGGGCCCATGTACTCCAATTTCTCTCACAAGGACCTGAGCTGCAGTCCTGTGAAAGCACTCTCATAGCAAGCCTCCTCTGCCAAAATTCAAACCCGAAAAATCACACATGAGACATGATTCATTATCCATGACACAGGTGAAAGCACATGCATGAATCATGATATATCATGTGACATGAGCATAAAACTTTAATGAATACTCACCAACTGTGGGGCACTTATACCATATTTCTCCCACCAAGATACAGGCTCTAACATCCCTGAATGCAACTCAGCAGTCGGTGACCCAAAATGCTTTCCTGTCTTGTTGCGGAAGGCAAGCCGCTGCTGCTCCAAGGTAGCCAACTGATCCACATCTCCACCCACCCATGCTGTGACATACTCAGTCCAACCATCCTCCAACTCCTCGCAACATGCCTGATCTTCGTGTCTCCACAAAGGATGGAGAATGTGGGCCACTGCATGGATTGGTCTATGAAACCAATCCCAACGATCTTGCCAAATAGCACGGAGGCTGGCCTTCCTAGTTTTTTGAACATTACGAATCACGAATCACGATTTAGAGTTTATATTAAATAAAGTTTAGAGCTGAAATTTAAAGAGAAGTAAAATATAATACTTACTGGATGTCAGAAATACCAGTTGCCTTTATAAGGCACTCCCCGAGCTTGTCCATGTACCCATATAAGAGGCCCATGGTGCAACCCTCCATGTCGGTGATTCGTAATACGCTGTAGAAAGGTTGTAAAATCCTCACCAATCCCTCTGCTGTTGCCCACCACTCAGCACCCATGATAGTGCTAACAAACTTATCTGACTTTGAACACTTATTTTCAGCTTCCCAGTCATACCATTCCTTGGACACCACTAGTCGTAAGAGTCCCTTTCGTACTCTTACTACTCTATCAAGCACTATGAACATATATGCAAACCTAGTGGTGGCGGGTTTACACAGCTCCAACTCACCCTGTGCCCTGTAGATAGAAAGGATCTTGGGCCGCTTTGTGACAAATTTGACAATGAAGCGAGCTGTATTTAATACTTCCTGCAACCAACCTAGCTTGCCCATATCCTCCATCATAAGATCCAAACTATGACTGGCACATGGTGTCCAAACAATGCGTGGAAACTCATCCTCAAGCATGCGGCCCATACTGACACAATTTGAACCATTGTCAGTCACAACCTGCACAATATTTTCCGGCCCAACTTCCAAAACAGCCTCACGCAAATGGCGCCAAATGAACTCTCCTGTAACCACTGTGCCTGGCTGGGATGCATCAATGGCACGCAAAAACATTGTGCCCTTGCAAGAGGACACCAAGATGTTGTACACACTTCTCTTGCGTACATCTGACCACCCGTCACAAAGCAATGAGCAACCATACTTTTCCCAAGTCTTCCTTAATGGCTGAATTTCGTGATGCACCTGTGCACGCTCTCTGCGTAGCTCTTTAGTGCGCATAGTCTCATAGTTGGGTCCCTCCCACTCGTACCCAATCCGACTGACGGCACGCATGGCACATTTCCAACGATTTGTGCGTAGTATGTTGAAAGACAAGGCACATTGTATGAAGAGCTTAGTGAGCTCTCGAGTTGCCTCTTTCACAGCCTGCTTTTGAAAACCTGCTTTGATATTGCCTCTCTTGAGAGACCCCACAACCGGCAATTTAGAACGAGCCGCTACCGGCATAGAGCTCGTACCTGTATACACACCACCTGCAAAGGAATCTTGGCTTTCAGCCACATGAGTTTTCCCCCTCTTTGCCACTGCCTCGGAGCTCTCTTCTTCCTCGACACCTGTACCTGTGTTAGAGTCTACAACCCCTTCTTGGATTTTCTTCCATTCTTGTAGACTGTCATACACAGCCTTTGGTACCCTGGGACAAGCACAAATGCCCTCACCCTTCAAGCCAGACAAATGGGCTTTGATGCGGGTTACACTCCCGCCGGTCACTAATAAGCAGAAATTGCACTTCCACTTTTCGGCCCCAGACCCACCGTATCTTCCAAGTGAGGTGACATGGGCCCATACAGCATCACGATTGCGACCCATCTCGATTCTGTAAAAAGTTCAAGAAAATTTCAGCCTTCAAAGTTCAAAGTTCAGGTTAATTTTCAGCCTTATAAATTTAATCATAATTCTGTAGTTCAGAGAGAGAGAGAGAGAGAGAGAGAGAGAGAGAGAGAGAGGTGTAAATACTAAAGAGAGAGAGAGGTGTGTAAAGAGGACGTGTGACGTGTGTGTAGAGAGAGAGAGAGAGAGAGAGAGAGAGAGAGAGAGAAATACTAAAGAGAGAGAGAGGTGTGTAAAGAGGACGTGTGTGTGTACAGAGAGAGAGAGAGAGAGAGAGAGAGAGAGAGAGAGAGAGAGAGAGAGGTGGAGAGAGAGAACGTGTCACGTGTGACGTGTGTGTGTAGAGAGAGAGAGAGAGAGAGAGAGAGAGAGAGAGAGAGACGACAGCAATGCAGCACGGCTGTGTGTGTGTAGAGAGAGAGAGAGAGAGAGAGAGAGAGAGAGAGAGAGAGAGAGAGGTGTAGAGAGAGAGAGAGAGAGGCAAGTCAGTGGTCACTCACGCTAGAGTGCGCACTGCGAGGCTGGCCGCTGGCCGCTTGAGAACCTGTGCGCCGGCGTGACTTCGAAGATGCAGGCTGCTCGGCGCTCGCACAGAAACGCACAAAAACGGCAGCCACGTTTTTTTTAACGTGGATATTGCAGTTTTGGGGAAAAAAAAAGTCAAAAAAAAAACTCGTTTCAAAAACAACGAAACGTTTCGAAACGTTTCGTATGCCTCAGGGACAGCGAAACGCGTTTCATTGCTACTATGATTGCAATTCCAAACTGCTGCATATATCTCCTTGTGCTTCTTGATAATTTCCTGTGTCCCATAGGCCATATGGCGCTATGCCACCATCTTGCCCTCTATGTATACATGGCCGTCTCTGTAATGTGCCTTTTTCCCTTTAGCGCGTGCTGCTTTAATTTGTGGCATGCATGATTTCCTATGTTGTCACTACATCCAAGTTAGGTCATCATCAAAGTAGATGGGGTCCCCTGGTAGGTTTCTCAGAATAACTCTCTGTCTCATGAAGGTTTGCCTGCTCACTTCATCTGCGAACTGTAGCACTAGGGCTTTACTTTGGGTGGGGCTGTCCTCCATATCTTGGTGAATGGAAGTGGTGCATCCTCTGCATGGCCTAATTTTATGCATAAGTTTCGGCCGTCCGCCTCAGGGGTGCACCCCTCTGTCTCTAGAATACCTGTCACACGTATGTTCAGGCGACGTCTTCTCTTCATCTAGTGTGGATTGGACCATGTGCGTGTCCTCTTGTACTTCTTTCTTAATGTTTTTTTTGACCACTTCCACCCATCCTTCTCTTACCGCTTCCATCTTGCCCTCCAGGGTTTTGGTAATCGTCTGGGTGAGCTCCTCCTTCATGGCTTCTTTGTCTGCCTCGAGGATTTCCCCTTCTTCTGGGCGTTCACGCAGTGAAGCTACTTCGCCTTTAAGCTGGGCAATCTCCTCCTGCATACAGCTCTACCTCTACGGTAGACTGCCCATTTTCCTTGTTTCCTTGCTTCGTATACTTTATTGAGTTCTTGTTTCCTGTTTTTTAGTTGTGTGGCTGTGAGTTCATCCGCCATCCACACCTTCGTTCCCTTCAGTGACCTTGTTTGCTTCATGACTTTAATTTTGTCTTTCATATCTGCGTACCTCAAAACCACATGTTTTCCTTTGATTGCCACTGAGGGATCTCCAATGTTGATGAAAGGGATAGCTCTGCACAACTTTCTTTGTAGAATCTCGCATTCCGGGACATAAGTATCATTCGCAATCTCCTCGTCCTCCAATACCTCTACCTATTCCCAACCCTCTGACAAACCACCCACCCTAATTTCTTTTGCAATCCATTGCTGCTCGTTCTCTTCATTAATCTGTGATATTACTTCTTTAATGAGAATTTCTTTAGGCTGTGGATCAAGTAAATTTACCTGTGTGATTTCCTCCCTGTTTTCTTTTTCGTGGTGTTGTTCCTTAATCTGTTTCTCCAGGGTTGAAAGATGTTGTTTTGTCTGATGTAGTTCATTTTGCAAGGCTGAATTTGTTTGCTGAAGATGTTGAATCATGCTCAGGAGGTACCGCTCCCATGGTGATGGTTTTTCATTGGGTTTGGTAGGAGGGGAGAGAAGGGTTTTGGAGAAGGTTTTCTTGCTGGCCATGTCAAACTGCTGGACTGTTTGAGAGGTTGCTCTTCACGAACCCCACCCCCATGAGGTGCAAGCCCTTACCTGCTTGGAGGTGGGTTACAACCCTACCCTACAACTAAGGTGCGCAGGTGGGCAATAGGTGCACAGGTGGTATGTGAGTAGCAGGAGAGATGGGCAACGGGAAAGAGAGAGAGAGAGAGGGAGAGTTATGTTGCTGCCTTGGGGGCCTGAGCAAGGGCAGGTGGGAAAGGGCAGGCACAGGTTCGAAATGGGCAGGAGGTGGCGAACAGTGAAGCGGGCGAGAGAGAGAGAGAGAGAGAGAGAGAGAAGCGAACAAGGGCGGGTGGGATACTTGGGCGCAGAGAGACACGCGCACAGGTTCGAAATGGGGCAGGAGGCGGCGAACAGTGAAGCGGGCGAGAGAGATGGAGGGGACAAAGGGCGGGGTGCAGGCGGGCAAGAGGGCGCACAGGTGGGAGGGAGGGGAGGGAGAGATGCGCAGGAGAGAGAGACGGGGGGAGGGCAGAGAGAGAGCGAAGGGCAGGCAACGTGAGGGGGGAGCGCAGGTAGGCAGCAGGAGGGGGGGGCGAAGGGCAGGCAGCGCGAGAGAGCGTAGGCAGGCAGGCGAGGCAGGAGTGCTTTGGCGGGTGGGTGGGTGGGTCGGTGGGAGGGGAGGGGAGGGGCGGAGAGTAGGCAAGGGCGAGGGAGGGGCTGGGTGAGAGTGGAGGGTGGGCGAGAGGGGAGTGCGAGGAGGGTAGGCGAAGGGGAGGGCGAGGGCAAGGGGGGTGGGGGAGGGGGAGGGCGAATGGCGGAAGGGTGGGCGAGAGGGGAGGGCGAGGAGGGTGGCGAGGTAGGTGGGTGAGAGGGGAGGGCGAGGGCGAAGGGGTGGGCGAGAAACAAGCAACAGCACGAACAGCGAACAGCGAACAGCAAACCAGCGAACCAGCCTGCGAGAGAGAGAGAACCAGCGAACCAGCGAACAGCAGTCCAGCCTGCGAGAGAGCGAGAGAGAGACGGGGGGGAGGGCAGAGAGAGAGAGAGAGAGCTCCCTGCGCCTGCTGCCCTCCCTTCGTCCTGTGCCCAGCACCGCCTTTATCCACCTACACTTTCTCCCACTACTCCCCCAGCCATGCATGCATCAGCCCCAGCACCCCCCAGGCGCACTTCCTTCCCATTTTTCCTCTTCTGCATGCTCTTCTCCCCACGGCGCCCCTCCTGCACACACCTCTCCCCGACCCCAGCCATGCACGCATCAGCCCCAGCACCCCCCAGGCGCACTTCCTTCCCATCTTTCCTCTTCTGCATGCTCTTCTCCCCGCGGCGCCCCTCCTGCGCACACCTCTCCCCGACCCCCTCCACTTCCTCCTCCTCCTGCTCTAGTTCGGGGTGGGAGATCTATCACTCCCTTTTTTCCCTGTTTCCATCTTCCTGGTTTCCAACCTTCAGCCCTCCTCTTGACCCACTCTTGCTCACCCTACGCCACCCCCCCACCCCCCCCCCTTTCCCTCTTCTTGGAGGACTCTATAGCAGCCGCTCCGTCTACTACCCAAACCAACGCAGCACGCAGATGCACTTTTTCTATTGAGGAATTCCAGATTTTGGCCTCTTCTATCGCCGCCGTGGAGGACACCACTCTAGTCTACAAGCTTTTGTTGTCGAAGCCGCCCAGCACGAGGGTAGGTTAGAGATCTACTGCAGGCAGTTGGTTGGCAACCAAGGCTGGATCACCAACATTCAGTTCATCACCAAGGGCTATTTGAGGATAGAGTTCGACTCCTCGAGCCTCGCCACAAGTGTAAGAGGCACCCCAGGCCTGCTAATCTGAGGATTAGCTGCAGGTACATAACATTCTTCCCCTCCCCAGACATTTCCACTCTTGTTGGAAACAAAATCTATCTAAGCAAGAAAATCGGGGAACCTATGCTGTAAACTAGCAATTGTCTCCCACGTCGAGTCCTCCTCTGCCCGATCTTTCCACTTAATTTTATATTCAGGGATCAACTTATTTCTAAGTTGCCTTTCCTTGAAATCAATCACATGTGGAACATAGAACAGGTCATCAACCTCACAAGCTCCTAAGGAGTCACAATGCTATCCTCAGCTCCCAGCATCTCTTTCAAACTACTAACACGAAAGACTGGATTGCCTAGCACTATCATGCGCAAACTCAACCATCGGGATGTACCTCTCCTAGTCTGAATCCTGATGGTCTCTTGGAGACATATGCACGAGGCATATCCTCCAAAGTCAGATTCACCCTCTCCGTTTGCCCATTGGACTAAGGATAATCAAAGGAACTCAAACTCAGCTTGGTTTGTTCATCTCCTATTGGTGGCTATTTTGGTGTCTACGGGTGCCCTTCCCATGCTCAGGCACCCCCCCCATATTTTTCCCTATTTTTATTGGGCCTTTGTTACGACCCTGTGTTTTTCTCTGGACAGTATGCAAGTGTGCACGGGGACATGGTGGACAATGTGAATGGCATCAGATTAGAGTTAAAAAGGAAGCCCATGTGTGGACAACCCCAAGTGTGAAGGGGGCAAAGATACTTTAATTTAAAAAGGTTTTATAACCTTTGGTGGGCAAAAAATTAAAATTTTAAAGGTTTTAAAACCTTGGGAGGCCCCTAAGCAATTTATATAATATAGAGGCTACTCCATTTTTGGAGGCCCACGACTCTCTTCTTTTCTCTCTCTCTTGCTTTTGGGGAGGAGGCGTGCATGTTGGCTGCATGGAGAAGAAGAGAACCACACCTGCGTGGAGAGTACCCCTATAGAACTGCTGGTCGTACGGAACAGGCAGCTGGGTACTGTACGGAACAGGCGGCTGCATGTTTACTGGCGGCTGGATGTACAGGCAGGTACAGCTGCTGTAGGTACAGTGTACAGCTGCTGCAGGTACAGGCGACGCAGGTCAAGCTGTTGCAGGTACAGGCGGCACAGGCATGTACAGCTGCAGGTACAGTCCACGAGTTCAGCTGTACGACTGCAGATTCAGGTGTACGACTATACGACTGCAGGCATATGTGTACAGACAGGTACAGCTGGTACAGGCGGCTGACGACAGCTAATACAGGAGACCGCTACACACTATTTGGTACGGGTGGCTGCTGGTGTTGACCTGTTCGGATAGGTGGCTGTAGGCGTGTGCTTTTTTTGAAGAACGCTGTGTCTTTACAGAAAGGAGGGGCTGGTTTTTCATGAACACAGACATCATGTCGATGGCGTTCAACTGATGGAACTTTCAGCTTCTCTTTGCTTTGGGTTCGGGACTGTTTTGGGACTGTTTATGGGCTGTTTTTGTTTGGCTGCAAATTCAACTATGTACTTGGGTTATTGGCTGCAAGTACAGGTCACGTGGTTATGTTTTCTTGGCATGGGAGTGATGCAAGCTCGCATGGCTGCGTGCTCATGGAGCAGATTGTTTTCTTCTTGCTAGAAAGGAGCAGAGGGACCTACAGTTATGGGCATCTCTATGTTTCTAGATGTTTCAAGAGGGAACAGGTAACTAGATGTATGCCGTGTTTGGCACTGTTGTTGAATGGTGCCATGAATGGTTCTGTATGGAAACAAGACAGAAGTTTCAAAGGGAAATAGGCCTAAGGGTTTCATGTGGACAGGTCGTAGGTTTCTCGAGGAAGCATGTTTTTGGGTTTCTCCAGGAGATAGGTCACATGCAGGCAGAATGTACAGGAATGGACACATGTTTGGTACAGCCTTGCTACCGATTGGGCAGGGGACAGGGAATCCATGACAGAGATGGATAGTACCCTTGAAAGGTAGAGAGGGTTGGTACAGGTGTGTCGACTGTATGGTATGCTGTGCTGTGATACGAGTTCTCTTCTGAGAGACAGTTTGGGAGTGTGTTGTGATGCAGAAGCACTGGATGTGTCAGGGTGTGATGCTATTCATAGGGTGAGAGGCTATGGATGGTTGTGGCAGCCCTGATCATGGGAGAAAGCTTCTGTATGCAGACTCAATGTGTGGGAGTGTTTTGATATGAACAATGGCTGGATTTGTTTGTGGATGCCGTGTGGACAAGAAGCCATGATGCAGATTCTTTGCAGGCTTCAGGAGTTCTACTATGACGGCTGAGTTCCCAGCCTTATTGTAATCAAAGCTCTTATAATCAATTAAAGAAATACCGCAAGGGGCGCCACTGCGTTTTGGGGCCAATCGGTGTCCGTGTACTGTTTGCAGGAGCACTCTAGCTCCCCCTGTTTGTTTTCCTTTTCTAGGTTCTCAATGGCGTTGAAGTGTTTTATGTGTGAGTGTTTGTTTCACCGCCCGTCAGATTTTCTGAAGGCCGGTTTCAGCCTCTGATGTGGGTTGCCCATTTTTCAGGTCATGTAGGAGTTTATGAAAAAGTCGGCTAGCTCATATGGAGTGTGTATATATGTTGCCCTTTCCCCTCACTTTTCATCATCGCTTTTGGTCATTTGGTGAGCACCTTCAGCCCTCTGCCTACAGAGACCATGTAACGCGCGGAAGCTCTGGGTAGTCTTCTTTCAGCCCTAAACACTCTTGGAAACCTTCTGATGCAAAAACGCACCATCTGATGCAAAAACGCAGGTAGAGAGAGAGTAGAGAGAGAGAGAGAGAGAAGTGCTGGAAATTTAGTATATACTATGATACAAAAAGGTACATATCTTTGCAGCCCTTGGTTGCCCTCTTGAAAAGGTGGTTAACCCTAAAATCTGTCCCCTTGGGACCTCTAATGATCCAATCCCCTAGTGGGAGAGAATGAATAAAACAAGGAACAAGGAGCCCTATTTATAGCCCTTGGAGTATGTGGGAAACTGGCCGACTGCTGGTCGGCCAGTTGCAAGTTCATAAAAATCTATTAAATGCAGCCGACTGGATGTCCTTGATGCGCCTGCTGCCTACACCTTGCTGACGTCAGCCGACAGCTCTTCTGGCAACCAGCACCCTCTGTCCTGCAGCCGACAGCCCCTCTGATCCATGCTTTTGCTCCAAGTCCTGCTCCATGTCCATCTTCTACTGGTTCATGGTCTTTATCTGTTTGCCTCTTCTGGATCTAGCCCAGAGAATGTCCATGGCATCTGTGATGCACATGACATCCCCCTATGCTAAACTTGATGACGGGAATCCAACCTGCTCTTGGATGACTGTCATCATCCCAATCCTGTCCTGAAGTCCCCCTGTCATCTTCCATCCCTGGCAAACCTTTTTCTCTGAAAATCCGATCTGTTCTCCAAACCACTCTGTCTCTGATGAAAATCTATGCATCTGGTCTTCCTCTAGTCCACAATCCATTCCTGCCCTGACTCTGAACACCGTCTTGGTCTTCATTCCTGGAACTGAGTCTGGCACTCTCACATCACCCTTGGAGGATCAACCTCCCTTGGGACCGTTCCCTTAGAACCTATCTGGCTCACGGAACTGCCATCCCCATCTGGCACTGTGGAACACCACCAACAAACCTCCTGGGAGTTCTTCTCGATCTGTGTTCCCGCCTTGGGCTTCGAATCCGTGTACTTTCCTGTAGGCTGTACCTTGGACCTGTACACCATCATCTGGGACTGAATCAGTGTTTAGCTTTGCTGAGCCTGATGCTCTGATACCAATGTAACGCGCGGAAGCTCTGGGTAGTCTTCTTTCAGCCCTAAACACTCTTGGAAACCTTCTGATGCAAAAACGCACCATCTGATGCAAAAACGCAGGTAGAGAGAGAGTAGAGAGAGAGAGAGAGAGAGAGAAGTGCTGGAAATTCAGTATATACTATGATACAAAAAGGTACATATCTTTGCAGCCCTTGGCTGCCCTCTTGAAAAGGTGGTTAACCCTAAAATCTGTCCCCTTTGGGACCTCTAATGATCCAATCCCCTAGTGGGAGAGAATGAATAAAACAAGGAACAAGGAGCCCTATTTATAGCCCTTGGAGTATGTGGGAAACTGGCCGACTGCTGGTCGGCCAGTTGCAAGTTCATAAAAATCTATTAAATGCAGCCGACTGGATGTCCTTGATGCGCCTGCTGCCTACACCTTGCTGACGTCAACCGACAGCTCTTCTGGCAACCAGCACCCTCTGTCCTGCAGCCGACAGCCCCTCTGATCCATGCTTTTGCTCCAAGTCCTGCTCCATGTCCATCTTCTACTGGTTCATGGTCTTTATCTGTTTGCCTCTTCTGGATCTAGCCCAGAGAATGTCCATGGCATCTGTGATGCACATGACAGACCACTCCTTGCCAACGGGATTATTGTATCCATCTTTTTCTTGAGGATTAGTACATCAGCATTTTTCTGTTTTCTCATCTCTCACTTGGAGCTTCAATGTTTTGGTCATTCGTCTACATCTTTCTGCTGCCCTCTAACATGGTATCAGAGCTAAGGTGTCTATACCTGGAATCGTTGAGTGGAGGCTGATTGGTGCTGATTCTTGCCGCGTTTTCACGCGAACTTGGTGGCTACCCGCAGAGTTTCACACCTGCGTTTTATTCTCCGGAGGGGCAGATCTGCATTTTTTTACGTTTTTTCCTCCTCTCTCCTCACTTTCTATCCCACCCACTCTCCCTACAAGTGCACAGAGCAAGTCTTGTGCTTTTTTGGTGTCTACGTTTTTCAAAGGGGATACATCATGGCACTCGTTCAACCTCGGGCAATTCACATACCCACTTTTCCGACTTTTCCTTCAAATGCAAAATTGGCACAAACTACGACATTTGGAAAGTCATAGTGGAAGCAATCTTGGAGACAAACGATCTTCTAGAGTTCATCGCTCACCCGGACACTATAGAGGAAGAGGATACGAGGGATACCCTTATTCACGAAGCTGCTCTATGGGATCGGCTTAATGCCCGTGCTTGATCATTCATCCTTCTACCCACTTCATGACAAGTTCCATAAGATTTTTTTTCGAAATAATCTCCCTCCCCAGCTCCCCCCGTCCAAATCGGAGGACCACAAGATCGATCTCCCCCCAGGCTCGAAACCCCTGAGCAAGCCTCCATATCGCCTTTCCAAGGCAATGGAATCGGAGTTGGACCGCCAACTCCAAGAATTGTTGCAACCTAGCTTCATCCGCCCCAGCATATCGCCACTTGCAACACCGATCCTGTTTGTCAAGAAGACAAATGGGTCTTCTCATTTTTGTGTCGATTATCATGCACTCAATAAGCAAGGTCAAAATTGGTGCCATCCAGCTTTGAAGATTTGGGAATATTGGGAAGAATGGGTATATGCACTGATGGTGCTTGAAGCAAGGGCTGTTCCACAATTCAGCCATGATCCCACAATAGAATGTTGTAAAGAGTACTTACTGCTTCAAAAAAATAACACAACCAAGAAGAGGGCTGCAGATCAGCCACAAAAAACGCAACTGTATGGAGTGCTCTCTCTCTCTCAAGGCAGCACCACACTGAAAACGCAAACCCTAGATGATGAGGGAAAGCTTAGAGGAGGATGAAGATGAGGCTGGGGATAGAGGAAGGGCTGTCAGAAGGGTAGGGTGGGAGGCTGAAAAACGCAGCCAAGAACTGCCGGCTAAGCACCAAGGAAAAGAGGGCAACAGAAAGGGGAGGGAGGAGGGGCTGAAAACGCAACCTCTAGGGCTGTAGAGAGGAGGAGCAGCAGAAACGCAGCCACCAATTCTGTCCAACAGCCGGGAAGCATAAAACACACCTCTCCAATGTCCCGATGATGATGCCCGGGCTGAAACAGGCCGCCTTGATGAAACACAGCACCCCTTGATGATGACAATGCTGGCCGCCTCTGAAAAACACAGAATTCAGCAGCTTCTTCACGATGAAATCCTTCGAAAAGATGCCTGGTGCTCTGATACCATGTCAGAGTGCATGCGGAAGCGGTACGGAGACATGAGAATGAGAGAAACACGATAGAAATCTGAATATATGAAGCAAGTACAACAGCCCTGCGTGGAGCAGTGTGTGACTCTGTGGGTAGGGCTTGTGCTATGGATGGAGAAGAAAGTGATGGATAGGAGTGAGAGCATGGGGGCACATATATATACCCCCTCTAGGAGCTGGCCGACTGGTCCTTAAAAGGACAAAAGGAGTGTTGGAAGTTTGGCGATTTCGAGCTTGTGATCTATGGCTAGAGCGTGCCTTGGATTATCCCATAAGTGGAAGCTGTTAGAAGTCATCTCCTGTCTTTATCAGACACTAGGGCCTCTGTTGTGGGTGTGCCCGCCTTGTATAGGTGTTTTATCATTTTTCCTCGCCCCCCGTATTTTTTCCCCATTTTTCCTTGGTGTGGGTGGATGCCACATGCTGGCAGGAGCTTCTGATGCTAGCCGACTGCACTCATGTGTTCCTAAAAACTGGCCGACTTGATCAGAGGAGGTCGTGGTGTTTTTCTGCTGGCCGACTGGCTTTGCCCAGTCGTGGAGGGCTGGTGGCACTTCATGCGCTGGCCGACTGCCTCCATGGGGCCATATAAATAGGCCCCATGATCCCCACTTTGTACTCATTCAGTTTTTCTCAGGATCTTGTGTATAGAGAAGAGTTTACACGCCTATCTCTCTATCTTTCTTGTGCTGTCTATTTTCTGCACTCTACTTGCTCTTGTGGTCTCAAGTTTGGTTATCATTTCCGCTGCGTATTTTGACATGGTATCAGAGCCCTAGGCTCTTGATAGATCTTGGGAGTTTTCTAAGCAAGAGGGGGATAGTTAAGTTGCTGATTGGTGGACTGTTTTGGACTGTTCGGGAAGAGAAGTTGCAAGAGGAAGGCGGGCTAAGGTGCTGGACAGCCACTTGCAGGTTTAGTGTTTTTTTCCCACCCACCCACCCTTTTTTAGTTACATCCCCGCGATGGCAGATTTGTTAGAGATGGCTGAGAAGCATGTGAAGATTCCTCAGCAGCAATCATGAAGACTCCGGCTTTTGTGCACCTGGAGGTGGTGGACACCGATGTTTCATTTTCTTCAGGCAGGTAGGAGATTGGAGGACTCTCCGCAACGGATACTCGGGAGTGGATTCTAGATAGTGGTGCTTCCAGGCACATGACTCCTTCCTGTTCCGGTTTACAGGATCTTTGCAAGTTTTCTCGTCACATTTTTACTGGGGATACATCCACTATCCCAATTCACAGTGAGGGCAGGTTGGAGATAGTTCCCGATGGCAAAGGGGGGAAGCATTCCTCCCAGGTGTTGTATGTTCCGTCACTTGGTTTTCATCTGTTGTCAGTACATCAGGTTTGCAAGACTGGCGTACAGGTGGAGTTTGATGAGCATTTTGTTGCTCTCCGGGACAAAGCAACAGGCCAAATAGTTTGGGAAGGTGGAGTGGAGAATGGAGTTTACAAGCTTTTACCACTCTCTCCCAGGTCCTCATGTTTGTGATGAGTGGCAGTCTGGTAATGGCCACTTAAGTGTGGATACGCTGCAGGTGCACGCTTTCCGGGACCAGATGGTGGATAGCTTGCCAGTAGATGGCAGCAGTTGGCAGGAACTCTCCAGTACTGATGCTGGTAGTTCTTGTGTTCGTCAGTCAGAGTAAACTGAACAGGTAACTTATGCTCTGATGTCTCGTAGTATTCGGGACAAAGAACCTCCTGTAGATGAGGATGTTCTTTCCACGGGGACCTTTTGGAAAGCCAGGCAGGTGGCAGTTGATTACTTGCAGAAGGAGGTGGTTTCTCCAGGCTTTGTGGTTC
The DNA here is from genome assembly GCF_041138505.1 of Cibotium barometz. Lineage (NCBI taxonomy): Eukaryota > Viridiplantae > Streptophyta > Polypodiopsida > Cyatheales > Cibotiaceae > Cibotium > Cibotium barometz. The sequence goes on from NC_141054.1 coordinate 54,493,047, forward strand.
CGAATTCAGAGGGGGTGGTTGACAAGTTTCAGAAGGCCTTGCGTGGTCTTCAGAAGGTTTCCAGGACTTGGTTTTGCACCGTAACAGGTGTTGATCCTTGTGAGCAGTGTGATGCCTCTTTGACTCAGAAGCAGAATGGTTCATTGATCTGGTTGATGGACACCAGATTGGACGGGAGCTTCCTGATGAGGCAGTTGAGCTCATGGTTGCAGATGACTCTTTGGGAGACAGGATTGCGTTTCTTGTGGTTTTTGCGGCATGCGAAGGATCATGGACTCTTACACACAGGAGGGGGATTGATTGATGGAGTCCGACTCCAAGGTTGGAGTGACTCAGTTTGGGGAGGAGATCTACTTCAGGCCCAGGAGCAGTTTTTTGGAGCAGTACGAGGCAGTCATCGTTTACCTTGTCAACGACAGAGGCAGAGTACCGGGCTACTTGTGATGCTCCTTGTGAGGTGGTGAGGATGCAGAGGTTGCATTGCAGGTTTGGGCTTCCACTGGAGAAACCCATGGTCATCCAGAGGCACTTTGTTCGTGAACAAATCGTTGCTGATGACATCTTGCTAGAGTTCTGTTCGACGAAGGATAGTACGGTGGACCTCTTCACGAAGTCGCTATCTCACGTTTTGCTCAGGCAGCACCCCAGCTCCCTGTGGTTGGTTTCACAGCCAAGAGCTGAGAGGGGGTGTTAGAAGTCATCTCCTGTCTTTATCAGACACCAGGGCCTCTATTGTGGGTGTGCCCACCCTGTATAGGTGTTTTATCATTTTTCCTCACCCCCTATATTTTTTCCCCATTTTTCCTTAGTGTGGGTGAATGCCACATGCTGGCATGAGCCTCTGATGCTGGCCGACTACCCTCATGTGTTCCTAAAGACTGGCCGACTTGATCAGAGGAGGTCGTGGTGTTTTTCTGCTGGCCGACTAGCTTTGCCCAGTCGTGGAGGACTGGTGGCACTTCATGCGCTGGCCGATTGCATCCATGGGGCCATATAAATAGGCCCCATGATCCCCACTTTGTACTCATTCAGTTTTTCTCGAGATCTTGTGTATAGAGAAGAGTTTACACGCCTATCTCTCTGTCTTTCTTGTGCTGTCTATTTTCTGCACTCTACTTACTCTTGTGGTCTCAAGTTTGGTTATCATTTCCACTGCGTATTTTGATAGAAGCATGGAAAGTTGAAGCGCCATATATAGGGTGTGGTGGCACCTTGTCATAGTCATCTCCTCCGGCCGGTGTTTTGGGAAGCAACTCACCGAAAGATGGGAGCCTGGTGAAGGGATGCTGCAGTGCCCATTGGGGGTGTTCGTGGAGCTCGATGGTGATGCGTCTCCTATGTGCGTTAGTCTTCCGCTGCGCATTCTGACATGGTATCAGAGCCCGGGCGCGTGTGGTCATGGGCGGCTCAGGCGTGTGTGGTTCTGGGCGACCCCCCTCGGTGGCTTGCAGAGCTCGAATCGATGGAGGGTGTTGGAAGGTTGGCGATTTCAAGCTTGTGATCTATGGCTAGAGCGTGCCTTGGATTATCCCATAAGTGGAAGCATGGAAAGTTGAAGCGCCATATATAGGGTGTGGTGGCACCTTGTCATTGTCATCTCCTCTGGCCGGTGTTTTGGGAGGCAGCTCACCGGGAGATGGGAGCCCGGTGGAGGGATGCTGTAGTGCCCGTTGGGGGTGTTCGTGGAGCTCGATGGTGATGCGTCTCCTACGTGCGTTAGTCTTCCGTTGCGCATTCTGACAAGGAGGACAAAAATAAATAATGCTAGAAGGCCCATAAAAGGTGCCTTGTCATAAACAGAGACAGAGTACCGGGCTACTTGTGGTGCTCCTTGTGAGGTGGTGAGGTCGCAGAGGTTACTTGGCAGGATTGGGTTTCCACTGGTGGAATCCTTGGTCATCCAGAGGAACTTTGTTCATGAAAAGATCGTTGCTGATGACATCTTGCTAGAGTTCTGTTCGACGGAGGACAGTGTGGTGGACCTCTTCACGAAGTCGCTATCTCAGGCGTTGCTCCGGCGGCACTCCAGCTCCCTGGGGATGGTTTCACAGCCAAGAGCCGAGAGGGGGTGTTAGAAGTCATCTCCTGTCTATACCTATTTACCAGGGCCTTTGTTGTGGGTATGCCCGCCCTTTTAGGTGTTTTCTCATTTTTCCTCACTGCTCCTATTTTTCCCCCATTTTTCCTATTTTTTATGTGGCTTGGGTGGCAGTCTTGTGGTGGCAGGAGGACCTTGATCTTGGCCGACTGCATCTGTGTGTTTGCTGGAGGTGGCCGACTGTATGTGACAGGTCGTGGACCCCTCTGATGCTAGCCGACACACCTTGCAGCTGACCGACTGGTGTTTATGCTGGTCGTGGAGATATAGAGTTTGTTGGCTATCCCATGGGCAGGCCGACTGCAGTATTGGGGCCATATAAAATGGCCCCACAGCCCCTTGTCACTTTGTGTCTTGTATTTCCGGGATCTTGTGTATATAGAGCAGAGTTACACGCCTATCTCTCTACTTCTCTTGTGCTGTCTATTTTCTGCACTGTGCTTGCTCTTGCGTTTTCAGATTTTGTCATCATCTCCGCTGCGTATTCTGACATATTCTTCCAGTATGTGACATGCATGGAGTATGCTAAACACTTTGCATATTCCCTGAGGATCCATTGGACCCTTGACCTAGAGCATCATATCTTCATATCAGCGACCAGATTAACTAAATGTATGGAGTATGCTGAACACTATGAGGACTCCATAAGGAGTCTTGTAACAAGAATAAACTTGGGTTTTCTTGAAACGCTTGGCACTAGTATACTCCATAAAAGTTGTGTCAAATGCTGTCTGGACTGCATACTCCATATTCATATCAACGTGATGTGCTGAACACTATGCATACTTCATAACTGCATAGCAGCAGAAAAATTAGGTTTGTCTTGAAAGGTAGTGTAATCCATATCCAAAGACCAAATAACCTAATGAACAAAAATCAGGGTTAATGTTTTTCTTTTTCCGTGAATTTGTGTTGTTGTTGTTGTTGTTGTTGTTGTTGTGTTGTGTTGTGTGTGTGTGTGTGTGTGTGTGTGTGGGTGGTGTTTTGTTTTGAAGGGGTACCACTGAACATAATACACGGCACGAAGATCTACCTGTTGACCTTCAATATAAGCATACTTACAGGTGTAGGGAACCTTGCAGGAATCGAGAAGGAGAAATTGGTAGACTGTCCAATGTTTCTGAGAAAAGGGCACATCTGGACGCCCTCAGCAATCATGCGATCGAATGGCAGGTTCTCTCCAAAGCGCTCACTTCCAAAGAAATCCATGGCGGCGGCAGGTTAAACAAGACAATTGCGAGTGGGAGCAGATCAAAATACTGGCGAGCAATGTTGCAAATAAAGTCCGAAAGCGTGGACGAAAGCTCGGACTTTGCTGTTGCGACTTATAATGCAAAATCGCAGACGGTAGACACGTGCCTCAATGCCATAGTCAAGCTTTTAGGTGAATAATAATAGGTAGGTAGATCGATGGTTGGTGGGGATGTTAGGAAATGGGTGACTTGATAATAGTGAAAGTAAACCCATCTATCATGACTCAATATATTATATGGTGGGCATAGGATTTCATACCAACCATGTGGAATAAGCTCAGGAAGTAGAAGACTCTAGTGTTGTGTGAGTGGTATCAGACAAATCTGGGACAACAATAGAGGCCACTAAACTTGCAGATGCTAGTAACAAAGCACACCACACTCCAATAATGTTTCCATTAAAAAAATACATGGAATCTTGCTTGTGTTCGTTTAAAAAATGACACATCATTGGGCCTTTCACATCCCCCCCCCTCCCCTTCACGTTTCCATATGCAACAAAAAAAAATAGCTCTCGACATGGAGTTTGCATGGGTGGGGGATGAACAAGGGAGACTCCCTAGCAATGAACCATTGGTGGGGAAGATCTCCCATGAAACATGTGATATTTTGTAATCTCAAGTAATGATATATAAGCATCACTAATCAAAGTGTTTGACATCATTTGAGTGCACTGAAAATGTTTGTTTAATTTGTATTGGCAATCTTTACATTTCTTTTTTATCTCCTAACATATGATTTACGATAGGGATGTTTAATACTCATTGTTGACAAAGTATATCAGCTTGCAAGTGATGAATAAAAGCATATACATATAGAGATATAGGGTTCTCTTAGAGGGCCTCGAATCATACGATTAATACTCTACCAAAAATTATTAATGTGACTTTAAAAATGAATGTACAACACTATTAACCACAATATAGGTTAACATGGTTTCACCCACTCTACCTACCATAAGGCGCTTTGCCATCTCGAACGAGCACTTATCTTTTGTTAGACGTCGCTAGAACATATAAAGCAGCCTTACCTTGAGCTTAATGTCAAACACGAAAAGTCTAAGGACTTCGTGTACATACTTGCTTAAGACTAGTAATAGAGGCCATACCATTTTTTTAGTTTGGCTGGCCTAGTATGAAAACTAGTCACTTATATATATGTCATTTTTTACACTAAGAAATACACAATCATTCTCAATCATTCCCTTGCAACAGAATAAGCATCACTAAGAAATACACAATCATTCTCAATCATTCCCTTGCAACAGAATAAGCATCACTAATCAAAGTGTTTGACATCACTTGAGTGCACTAAGAATGTTTATTTCTACGTATTGGCAATCTTTACATTTTTATCTCGTAATAAATTTATGATAGGGGTGTTTAATACTTATTGACAAGTATATCAGCTTACAAGCGATGAAATATATACTAATAAAAGGATATACATATATATTTGATATGCATGTGATATAGAGGTTCTCTTAGAGAGCCTCGCATCATATGATTAATACTCTACCAAAATTATTAATGTGACTAAAAAAATGAACATACAACATTGTTAAACACCTCATAGGTTAACATAGTTTCACCTACCCTATCTACTATCATAAGGCACTTTGCCATCTTACCCACTCAAATGAGCACTTATCTTTTTTCAAATAGCACTAGAACATATAAAGAAGCCTTACCTTGAGCTTAATATCAAATAGGAAAAGTCTAAGGACTTCCTGCTTGCTTAAGACTATTAATAGAGGCTATACCATTTTTTAAGTTTGGTTGGCCTAGCATAAAAACTAGTCACTTGTATATAAGTCATTTGTTACACTAAGAAATACACAGCCAGTCCCAATCATCCCCTTGCAATAGAATACGTGTGAGCTCCCTTCTCTATTCTTGCAATAGAATACATGTGAGATCCCTTCCTTCTTTATTCTTGCTTGCATGTATACTATTAAAGCTTGCATGCTTGATGGATAGGCTTGTTTGGAAGATTCCCTCTTTCATTAGCTTCTTCTTCTTTCCTCACCTTTTGTGAGAGAGAACCATCATGAACTCTCTCTCTTTTTACCTCCATCTAGGTATAAACAGCTCTTCCTTCACTCCTTTACCGAGAGGAGCAAAATGGAGGATGCGTTAACACACCCCATACCAAGAAGTTGCAATCACCTCTCTAAGGTAAGGCCCCACCACATATGATTTGGCAAGGCTAAGGCCAACTCTTAACTTGAACATAGAGAGAGGGGGAGAGAGGAGCAATCTCTACCACTCGATAGGGACCTTGGCTGCATTCACGGGACCCTTTTTGTACTTCTTGAAGAAATAATTTAAAACTCATAAAATACATCAAAAATTAAAACAACGACTTGAATTAAATTGAAATCAAATAACATAGCATAACACAACGAATTGAATTAAATTGAAATCAAATAACATAGCATAACACAAAGAAAGGGAAATAAAATAACATCACCATCAAGACAAGATTGAGTGCAATCTCCCCCCCCATGCCGTGTAGCTCCACCTAAACAACATAAGTATTTAGAGAATTTTATTCATAAAAATAGCCCAAGGAGATAAGAATAGATGAGCGTACAAATTGGGTTTGCTTTTCCCACTTTTAGGTTATTGCTTTATATATTTTTAATCATATCAAAATCCCTAAGGTTTGTACATATAAAAACCTTTGCCCAAATATAATTGCTAATGGGCCTTGTTACATAAAATTATTTTGTGCACATTTGTACATATAATAATCTCGTGCTCACTTGCACATTCCATTAAGCTAAATCCTGCATGAATTAAATTAAACATATTTTTGTACAATTATTAATTCATCCAAAATATGATAAAATATATACCTATAACAGTCCTCCCGTTTGAGGAAGCAACTGTCCTCAGTTGTGTAAAAGAAAATGCAGCACAACAAAAATCTCATGCGACACCTAAATTGGTGATCCTTGTACCATCATCAAATCACAAATAATAATAATAAATAATATGATATAGACAAGATCCCTTATGTGTGACACACACACATTGCTCATCACCTATTTCTGTAACATATCCCAATTAATTATCTTGTGTATAATTAATCCCAATATGATACATTGATAGGCACAAACACAGCATATAACTAGCCCCCTTAAGCCCTTAGGCACGAAAATGGCTCAGAGCAAAACCGCGTAATCAGGATGGATATCATCAGAATGGACACAGAGAGGACATGGACTAGCCCCCTTAAGTCCTTAGACACGAAAATGGCTCATTACAAGAGCCATTTCTACACCTCTCACCAGATGATTATATCACCCACCCAGCGTACATGGATGTACACCTATCACATGGGATACGTTGTGCCATTGGACAGATCTGGACCTCATCACACCAGCTGTGTAGATTGAGACAGGGTGATATGTGCATCAGATCTTGGATGACCACATTTGTCAGCTATGCTACCAGGAGGTAGAGAGAGAGGAACACTACATTTGCAGATGTACAGTCTATTATGAGATCCAAGGGAGATATCACTACCTCTTCCGAGAGGGTTTTGGGCCGTTACACGCAGGGTCATGGAGTTTGAGGATCAGAGATGCCTGGGATTGTTTCTACTTGAGCTCAGGAGAGACACAGAGAGACCCTCTTGGCAAACAAGAGGCCGAGCCATGATGTACCTAGACAGAGGACCCTAACAGATTTCTTCGACACCGGCACCGGCACCGGCACCGGCACCAGCACTAGCAACCCAGCCCACACACCTCCTGATACCTCCTCCATTGGGCCATCAGGGCACCGACCACGCTCTTAGGGAGTCACCACTGATAGAGCAGTTATCTTATGTCGTGTTCGTCAGCCACGCCCACCAGGATCCCGACCACGGCATCCTCATCATCGCCAAATCAGAGCCATTATTAATTGCTCGACATCGGAGGCGCCTACCTCATTCCTATGACCTCTCCATTCTAGACAACCCCATGGCAAAGATACTTGATCTAAGGAGAGGGCAACGCGTCAACTGATCAGCATACATGGATCTACCTGATATACATTTTTCAGTATTTTCCAGTATTTTCTACTCAGTATCATCTCGGAGTCTTACAGTTCTGTTCTTATAACTGCAGGACAATCAATTTATTGTACTTTTTAGTCTCATTTAGTTGTTCTCTTTGATGAGACACCAACTTCAGATGTACTCTCAATTTTGGTCTCATAGGCCATTATGGTCTCTTAGAGACGTTAATATGTCATTACATTTCTCTCTCTCTCTCTCTCTCTCTCTCTCTCTCTCTCTCTCTCTCTAAAGCTTTTTATTAAGGCCTTCTTCACTGTTGGAATTAGGGTTGCAGGAATGCACACACAACTTCAAGAAGATGAGGAAGCTTGAGCACAACACAGTAGTGTATTATGAGTGCCAAAAATGAAAGATAACAAGCCCTAGAAGATAATGGGCGTATATACAATGCACGGGGGAAAAAACCTCCTAGTGAGGAAAAAAGTGCCCCGGCGGTCCTAAGTGTGTTCACACACATCACTACTATAATATGGTAACAAATCCCCCCTGGAGTGATGCGGTGAACAAGAGCTAGCACTCATGTATAGGGAAGTGTCTAGCTATGTGGACGAATCCACAAAAGGGAGTAAGCCCAAAGCTTTGCGAAAAGCTTCGAACTTCTCACAAGGCAGAGCCTTTGTGAAAAGGTCTGCAAGGTTATCCTGTGTTGGCACATAAGCCAAACTGATCTCTCCTGCAGAGAGTCTCTCCCTGACATAATGGTAGTGCACCTCAATGTGCTTCGTACGAGCATGGAACACTGGGTTCCGCGCAACTGCCAATGCGCTCTGACTGTCAGTGAAGATGGTGGTGGCAGATGGCTGCCCAACACCCAAATCAGCCATAAGGCGTCTGAGCCACACACACTCAACCGTAGCTGTGAAAGCTGCCCTGTACTCAGCTTCACAACTAGAAGTGGCCACAGTAGGCTGCTTCTTGCTCAACCATGATATGCATGAGCTTCCAAGCATGAAGCAAAAACCACTCGTGGACACGCGTGTGTCATAACAACCAGCCCAGTCAGAATCTGAAAAAGCATGTAAATCTGGCGGCAATGATCCCCCCTTGGGATAAAACAACCCAAGATGCCGAGTACCGCTCAAATAGCGAAAGATACGCTTCACTGCCTGCCAATGCTTAATGCCTGGGCTATGCATAAATCTGCTCACCTGTGAGACTGCAAACTGAATGTCTGGCCTCGTAATGCATACATAAATGAGGCAACCAACAGCTGTCTGATAGAGTGTGACATCAAAGTGATCTCCAGCATCATGAAGACTCAACTTCAAACCTGTCTCCATTGGAGTAGCAATAGGCTTGCAGTCTTCAAGGCCAAATCTCCGCAACAATGTTTCAATATACTTTGTCTGACACAAAGCAATACCTCCATCACACTGCTTAAATTGTATCCCCAAATAATGATGCAAATGCCCCAAATCTGACATCTCAAAAGAGGCATTCAAATCAGCCTTAAAATCAGCAATATGACTCTTATTTGGTCCTGTGAGCAGCATGTCATCGACATAGAGAGCAATGATTAGATGTACACCATCCACACGTTTAACATACAAAGTGCTTTCTGTTGGACTATTCTGAAACCCATGTGCAGTCAAATATGCATGTATTTTTTCATACCAAGCTCGTGGAGCTTGCTTTAAACCATATAAAGCCTTTTTTAACCTGCACACTTTGTTTTCCTGCCCTCTTTGAACAAAACCACGAGGCTGCGATACATACACCTCCTCATGCAAATCTCCATTTAAGAACGCAGTCTTTATGTCCAGCTGATGTACATTCCAACCATTATGAGCTGCTAATGCACAGATGCTACGAACAGTGGTCATACGACATGTGGGAGCAAAAGTCTCATCAAAATCAATGCCCTTCTCTTGAGCATAACCTTTTGCAACAAGCCTAGCCTTATGGCGATCCACTGTGCCATCAGGCTTACGCTTCAATTTGTATACCCACTTAGTGCCAATGGCCTTCTTGCCAGGGGGCAAGTCACATAAAGACCATGTACCATTCTTCATAATAGCATCGTATTCTGCTTGCATAGCAGCCATCCAATTTTCTGAACTTTGTGCCTCATCAAATGAAACAGGCTCACTTTCATCGCACATACTAGAAACAGCCAATGCATAACAATCTGACGCATAAGAGGCACCATGAGAGCCAGAACGAGTGCGACTAGACAAAGGGGCATCCAACTTGCTGTCACGCAAAGTCTGCACCAGCCATCTAGGCATATTCCTAGAGCCCTCAATCTCTTGTCTCTCATCCTCAAGTGCATCATGCACATCTGCATCAGATATAGGCTGATCTGTGCCATCATTTAAAACCTGCATAGGCTGAAAAACTGCCTCATGAGGTATTGCACTTGACTGTGCACCACTGAAAAGAGGCAACAATGTATCATAGACATCACGTGAGCTGATATCTGTCTCCTTAGTACATGAAACCAAGGGCTGAACTGCATCTTCCACAAATACAACATCACGGCTAACCAAAATGCGCTTTGTCTGTGGATGATACAAACGATAGCCTTTGCTCTCAGCACTATATCCAACAAAAATACATTTGACAGCTTTGTCATCCAATTTTCTGCGATGTTGCACAGGCACTAATGCATATGCCAGGCAACCAAAAACACGTAAATGGCCAACAGATGGCTTGCGGCCATGCCAAGCCTCATATGGAGTGACAACCTGTAATGCTTTGGTGGGACACCTGTTTAGTACATAAGTGGCACACATGACAGCCTCAAGCCAAAAACCATGTGGTAGACTTTGACTCTTAACCATACATCTTGCCATTTCCATGAGAGACCTGTTTTTTCTCTCAGCCACACCATTTTGCTGTGGTGTATACGGCACTGTACATTGGTGTTTTATCCCACGCTCAGCCAGAAATGCATTAAATTCTGAAGACATATACTCCCCCCCTCGATCTGAACGGAGGGTGCCCATCTTACTTTCTGACACATTTTCAGCCATAACCAAAAACTGTTTGAAGCACAAAAACACTTCGGACTTTGCCTTCAAAGGATATACCCATGCATGCCTGGTAAAATCATCAATGAAAGTCACGAAGTAAAGGTAGTTTCCAAATGATGGAGTTTGCATGGGACCACAAACATCACTGTGAACAAGCTGCAATCTGCGTTCAGCTCTCACTGATCCATCTTTGGGAAAGGAAGCACGCTGCATTTTACCCAATATGCAGCCCTCACAAACATGCTTGACAGGTGCCTCAAGCTTAGGCAAAGAAGACACCATTTCAGATTTCTGCAGGCGCAGCAAACTTGCAAAATTCAGATGACCAAAACGTGCATGCCACAGTTTTGCATTTGAAATAGCCTGCGTATCCATAATAGCACATGCTGAATCCTCTACACATTTGCCATCCATATTGAGCTTATACAGCCCTCGACATAGTGAACCAGATGCTACAATGATGTCACCACAAGAGAGATCATGAACAGTACATCTGTCATCCACAAATTTTACAACCAAACCTGTTTTGGCAAATGCGGAGACTGACAGCAGATTCTTTTTGATCCCTGGCACATACAATGCATCAAAAAGTGTAAAGGTGTTGCCATTTGCAACATTCAGCACAATCTGTCCAACTCCTTTAACGGGATAAGAGGAGTTATTGGCACAAGTGACAGTATTCCCTGTGGGAGCAGACTCAAGGAAAGTGAATAAACTGCGCTGCGAGGTGATATGCTTAGTGGCACCACTGTCAAAGTACCATACATCTGAATCTACTGCAGACATACATGTGTCATGCAAAGATGGGTCATAACTGCACTGCGCATTGAATGCCCATTCTGTATCTAGCACAACATTAGCAGATTCATTGTTTGAAGGAGAGGCATCTGCAACAGCCATACCAGCCTCTTTCTTCTTAGCCTCTTTCGCAGCCAGCTTAGGACACGCTTTGATGACATGATCATTTCCCTTACAGTACTTGCAAAATGTCTTCTGTTTGTCACCCTTCTTCTCATCTTTGTCTTCCTTCTTTGGTTGCGCAGCATTTGCAGATTTCTGCTTACTAGAAGAAAAGCCAGCTTTACCTTTCCCGCTTCTCTGACTAGCACCGAAAGCTTGATCTGCGACACGCATAATATTCCTGTTTTGCCTTGACTGGTCTTCTTGCAGCAAAACAGAAACTAACTCCTCAAATGATAAGGCATTGGGATTGCCTTTCATCATCAAGCGAAGAGTGGAAGCAAAACCCTGATAAGAATCTGGTAGACCATTCAAAACAGTCTGCACAAGTGAACTGTCTGACAGGATTTCATCTGCAGAAATGAGCTGCTCTTTGAAATCCTTGATCTTTGTCAAAAAGCTATCCATAGAATCACCTTCGTTCATATGCTCATTCTCCAACTGTTTTCGGAGATAAGCAACACGAGCCTCATTTCTTGCCTGATACAATGTGGCAAGTACATCCCAAGCATCCTTAGAAGTCCTGCAGGAGCGAATATGTGGGATAATGGTACGTTTGACAGACAGCGCAATCAAGGCATGAGCCTGCGCATCTCTACCATCCCAACGAATCTGCTCTGCTGAAAGTGGTGGTTCTCGAACAGCTGCTACAGCACTTGTGCCTGCACCATCATCAACAGTACCTGTTTCTGATGTGTTTGCAGCATTTCCAGCCACAATAGGACGTGCATCAATACCCTGCACAATATTCCATAACCCCTTTGCTACCAATACATGTCGCATCATATATGCCCACAATGGATAGTTGGTGCCATCCAACTTATCCTCAGCAGCCAACATGCGGAATACATCATTGTTGTCAGCCATGGCCAATGACTGTACTACTAGATGTAAATGCTGTCTGCAAGAGGTAAACCTGTATAAAATCGACCTGTGCTATATAGCACAGCCCAAAACAGACGAATGGGCACCTGTCCTGCAGATTTTAATCTTGACAGAAAATCTGCACAGTAGGACGATTTTGCCTGCGCAGTACTTGGAATGCAAAAACGGAGGGCGAAATGACTTCAGATCAAAATTCTGAAACGAACAAGCCCTACGGGCTTTCCCACGGCATATACTAACCTGCAGACGCTCGTGAAACCTCGTTGCAATCGGAGGAGATGAAGCGGCAGGTGCCGGTGATGCTGCCCGGGAGGAGGAAGCCTGCTCTGATACCAATTGTTGGAATTAGGGTTGCAGGAATGCACACACAACTTCAAGAAGATGAGGAAGCTTGAGCACAACACAGTAGTGTATTATGAGTGCCAAAAATGAAAGATAACAAGCCCTAGAAGATAATGGGCGTATATACAATGCACGGGGGAAAAAACCTCCTAGTGAGGGAAAAAGTGCCCCGGCGGTCCTAAGTGTGTTCACACACATCACTACTATAATATGGTAACATTCACAGCTTGCTGCTACATATGGCTAGAGATGGCCAGCCAGTAAGGCATTTAAAAAAAATATACACACACACACACACATATATATATATCTCCTAGGCTTCAATTAAAGCCTTACATTAAAAGCTTTGAATATAAAAGGGACATGTGGCCCTATATATATATATATATATATATATATATATATATAATTAAACCTTAATTAGTGCTTGACTAAGGCGCCTCTTACGCTGAAAATTCACGCAACGTGCGTTTTGGAGAGGAGGAGGAAATGAAAAAAAAAAAGCAAATGGGAGTGTTGCCCACCATCAACAAAGGGGAAAGGTGAAGGGAACATAGAAATATATATATATATATATATATATATATATATATTTCAAGCTTGCCCACAAGCTTGGGTAAAAAAATTTAGCGCTCAGCGCTCCACCGAGGAGGAGAAAATAAAAACCCAAAAGTATTTTGAAAAACAACTCTATGAACAATTCTCGTCCCTCCGTTATATAGGAATTGAACAAAGAGACAAAGAGACAGTTTAGCAATCCTGAAATCAAGGTTCTAATCTTCTCAATTTGTTGATTCCATCTATACGGATGGATTATGAAGCAGATTAGTGAAATTAAAGGTGGATTTGTGGTTTTGCAAACCCACTAATGGTTTTCCACCTTGCTTTACCCTTTGGGCAATAGATTGATGGAGATTGGTTATCCAATGGTTAAAAACAAGCCTTCTTTCAACCATACATAAATATAAATCCATAAACATGTTCTTCTTCAATTTAAATTCAAAAAATTTACCAAAAATTTACCAAAATCACCTCTGCCTTTGTCTCTTTTACCTCTTTGTCCACAAGTCTTTGACCGCTTCAAGAATATTAAATTAAACTAAAGCTCTCCTCTTTGTCCACAAGTCTTTGACCGCTTCAAGAATATTAAATTAAACTAAAGCTCTGATACCACTGTCTCACGGGATCCTTTTTGTACTTCTTGAAGAAATAATTTAAAACTCATAAAATACATTAAAAATTACAACAAAGACTTGAATTAAATTGAAACCAAATAACATAGCATAACACAAATAAAGGAAAATAAAATAACATCACCATCAAGACAAGATTGGGTGCAATCTCCCCCCCTCCCCCATGCCGTGTAGCTCCACCTCCAGGACATGAGTATTTAGAGAATTTTATTCATAAAAGTAGCCCAAGGAGCTAAGAATAGATAAGCATACAAATTGGGCTTGCTTTTCCCACTTTTAGGGTATTGCTTTACATATTTTTTATCACATCAATACAAATTGGGCTTGCTTTTCCCACTTTTAGGGTATTGCTTTACATATTTTTTATCACATCAAAATCCCTAAGGTTTGTACATATAAAAACCTTTGCCCAAATATAATTGCTAATGGGCCTTGTTACATAAAATGATTTTGTGCACATTTGCATATATAATAATCTTGTGCTCACTTGCACATTCCATTAAGTTGAATCCTGCACGAATTAAATTAAACATATTTTTGTATGATTATTAATTAATCAAAATATGATAAAATATATACCTATAACATTAAACCTCTATACTTAAGTTTTTATTTGGTATTTTTGATAATGTATATTAGCACCTTGTCTCTTACCTCCATGCACTTATCCTTGAGTTGGTTGTTAAATCACTACTTGTGTGCCTTAGTTTTTCAACCATCAATAAGCGAATCGTAGTCTTTGCTCACTAAGTTGCTCTAAGGTACTAACCTCTCCATGAGAGGGTTTTATTGTTGGGTGTAGGATTTATGTAAATCCACGACCTCGAGATTAAAGAAGCCAGTGAAGATCCATCTCTATGGGGAGGAGATACTTCTTAAGCTTTTTATGTGGTTTTCTTTTTCTTGGTCGGTGTGGGTAACACTGGTCCTTTTGAGGTTCCTTACTAGATGAATCATTAGCTACTCTAGGTTCAAAATTGTTGTTGGCTCCCAAGAGGGACATTGCAGCAAGCATAAACAGGGAGATGATTTTCATCCCAATTGTGTAACCCTAAGATATTATGGAAGAGTGTCCATGGTTTCCAAGACATGGACACAATCCTTAGAGTCGTCAGGCTCTAGGATAGGTTCGTAATCCTAGTTCTCATCTTCATTATCCAATAACTTTTATTGTAACATTTATAGATGTTAAACCAAAGCAGTTCAAGCAGTTGTGTCAGACTCATTGGTGAGAATGCCTCGGCCCATCCTTGTCTTTAGGTTTATCTTTAAGGATTGGGGCCTTTGTATATATAGATATGATTGCTTTCCCAATCATGAAGCATTCTTGCTTCTCTCATGTAAGCCTTTCGAGGATCATTGTGTATGACCCTCTTCTATGAAAATCCATCACCACAAATGTGTGATGGAAACTTAGTGGGAAGGTCTTAATCTTTGCATCCTACAGGATGCCTAAGGGTTTAGTTGTGTTCCTATCAGTAAGCTTGGCCATGAGTCTTGTGCCTATGAGTGGCGAGCTACCCCAGGCTTCCCAGCAATCCTTGGTGATTATGCTAACACCAACACCACCATCCAAGATCATGGAGACTATAAGTCCCTTATACATGACAAGTAACAGTACGTTTATTTCGTCACTTTCAAAAGTGTCCCAGCTTGTTCATGGGCACTTTGGGCTGTCCTTTGGTTTTGGCTATGGAGGGAGGATGCTCAATGGGACATGGTTCTTCTTCTTCCTCCTTAGGCTACGGTTTAGCTATATGGGCTCTTAAATTCCCATTTATCCAATCTGATAAGTCTCTCCAAAGTTGATAATTCCTTTATAAAAAAGAACTTATCCATACTCGGACCTTCGAGGACAAGAATGCTACGAGGCATGCTATGTCACGTGTGGTTGATACTTGCACTCACTAGGCTTGTCCTCACTCTGGGTATGTGCATTGATCCTCCCTAGGAGGTACTACCTCTGAAGGGGATGAGATAAAGCCGTTGTTGATCACCTCAAAAAAGTCCTCCCTCACCGCATCTAGCAATGTGGGGCTTGGTTGGATTGGTTCCATAGGCAGAGGCTTTGGAACTGGTTCTATTTGCAGCTCTTAAGAATGGATAGGAGAGGGGTTGGGAAAAGTGTGAGGATTCCTCTCTGGCTCTCTAATTAGAACTCGTTCTGTTTGCAGCTCTTAATAATGGATATGGGAGGGGTTGGGCAAAGTTTCAGGATTCCTCTTTGGCTCTCTAATTGACTTTGGGATTCACGCGGACACAGTTCTTGGTTCGTACTTGACCACTTACTCTAATAATGGCTCTAGTTCAACATGTACCTTCCTTACATGCTCTTGGACTTGTTTCATTCTCTCTTTCTTCAACATGAGGTTGGGTAACTCCTTTATTTTCTTTGCAAAGGCTTTCATATTCTATGGGCTTATTTTTTATGAGAAGAGCAAGAGATCATTGGTTGTCTCCAAAAGGGAGGCAGCTTCGGAGCTCTTGTCCCCGAATCGCATTTAATGGTCACGATGTTATTGCCCTTGACAAAGCTGGTCATGCATTACATTTACACGTGCTCTTTGAGATCTTCTTTTGGACCTTTGATTCTGAGCCATTGGCCTTCTTAGGGACTATTGTAGCTTTTGGGACTTGCACCTGTAGCTCTTTAGTTACTTGCTTTGAAGTCGAAGCCTTGGCTTCCTGCTTGTTGACAACCTTATGGATGTTCCTTTGGCTACCACCCTCATCTTAGCTTAGAGCCTTGTAATTACAATGTGTCCTCCTTGTATGTTGAATTAAGGGGGACTATGTGAATGAATCCTCCTTTTATGTTGCATTAAGGGGGATTGTGTAAATGAGTCCTCCTTATAATTGCATTAATGGGGGATTGTGTAAATGAGTCCTCCTTATAATTGCATTAATGGGGGCTATGTGAATGAGTCCTCCTCATATGCTTTTAATAGGTTAAGGCTTATGTTTGTCAAAGTGGAGGTAGATGCTTCTGCTACCATGGGACAATTGTGTCACTCTATTGGGACAATCCTTTGTAGGCATGATTGAATATGCAATTATAGCATGTACACCCATAGGGAATTACATTAGGTTGGGCACAGGAGTCGGAGTGCCATGAGCACTTGAGGGAATTGGAACTCCATAATATGGTGTGGGTCTTTGCATCAGAAACATTACATACATGGCCTACGTACATATTGTTGAGGTCTCTTACTCTTTGTTGGACATCACATCAATCAATCCTAACGTGTTCATGATGAGAAATAGGCATCATAAAAAATATATACAAATTTAAATGACCATGATTATTATTCAAATAACATGGGTCATAACAGTCCTCCCTGTTGGGAATCAACTGTCCTCAGTTGCGTAATCAATGAGTGGATGGCTTCATGGCACAAGTGGAGGACAAGATCATCACATCAAACAATTTCTGAAAATAAAACCAAACAAGTGAACGCATGTGAAAAGGATCTAAGTATCCCATACCACATAGGTACCTTCCACATACAAACACTCGTTGGTGAAAGATAGAAGACATAGATACGTCTGGGGTAGGTATGTAAAACCAATCTAATGTCCCATACCATAGATTAATTCCACACGACACTACAAGAATAGAAGTTTAAGACGGAGTAGCTAATTCCCTCTGAAACTTTCATTCCGACATAACTTTTCTCTATCCTCAAAATTAAACTACAAGTCTTATTCCAAAAATGAATTAGGTCAAAATGGAAATTCTTATCAATTTAAGATTGAAGAATAATCACTTACATTACTGTCAATAACTTGATGAATTCTGAGGATTTGTTCTTGATCTTACTCTTGTAATTGTTTAACTAAATTCTCGGGATTTGTTTTTGATCTTAATCTTGATGAAGTCTCGAGAGTTATTTTTTTGATCTTAATCTTAATCTTGTAATTGTCTGACTAAATTTCAAAAATTATAATCTTTGAATAGGTTTATAATTCTTGAATTTGTGAATCTTTACTTGTAAACAATGAAATCTAAAGGGGATCTTGATCTTAAGCTTAATCTTAAACTTGAAATCAGAACTTGAATAAAGATGGACATCTTGTGTCCTAGTTGATAGCAAGAACTTGATATACTAGTAATGAATCTTGGCTTAGATTAAAAATACTTGAATTGACGAAAATTGAGAGATTAGTCTTTAGCTAAATCATAATTACAATTGAGAGTGAGAGATTAGTCTTTAATTAAATCATAATTATAAAACTTGAATAAATCTTGTTCTTACAATTAATTAATCATAATTGTAATTCTTGAATAAATCTTGTGGTTGAATATATCTTTGACTTAGAGCAATTCTTGGTCTAGAAAGAATCTTGTACTTGGATGAATCTTAAACTAGAACACTTGAAAATTTAGACAAAATCTTGTACTTGAATTGGTAACTTTGTAATTGTGATTGGTATACAACTTAAGCTTGGTTTCTAATCACTTGAGAGCTATTTCTTTACTTTTCTCATCATCACTAAATTCGATGGTGAAGCAATTGATAACTTGAATCAAAGACTAGAGAAACTTGCTTGGTTCTTGAATCTTCAAATTGGTCTTAATCTTCTATGAAATGTCTTGCAATCATTTTTACTTGAATTTGGGCAACTAGATCTTGAAGATAACTTTTGCTAATCTTATCTCGATCTTTGTAGTTAGGTCACTGTATCCAAAATTCTTTTCAGGAGCCAAAGTTTTCTAACTAGGTCTAGAAGAAAAGAATATTCAGAAAACAGATACAAAAGCAAACAAGAAATTGTATACAATAAATAATTTTTAACACATACCTCCACCTTTGGTTAATGTGTCGAGTGCGTTAACCTCTTCGGTGTCAAGCTGTTCCTGAATAGTACGATGGTGCAGATATTCACCCATTTCTTGACAATTAAAAGGAATAGGAAAAATTAAAAACAAGAGAAAAGATAGGATTTCTTATCTCATATGGAACGTCGAACTAGATGTGAGTCCTGCCAAGTTAGCTCAATACACAAATGCATTTTTTTTTTCAAGAAATAATCCATGCACCCTTTAAAATAAGCTTGAATAATTAAAGCTTCAATCACTTGTGCAAAATTTAAAGTAACTTTACTACATCATCATTGTTAGTTCATCCTCATGGTCGACTCGTGAAAAAGCTTACATAAAGATCATATTACACAAAGCTTATTTAAAAAAAAAACTTAACAAAGCTTTATAATAAAAGCTTTTTCAAGCATTTCTCGGCCTGAAACTGTCACCTCAGCTAACCTAAATTTAGAGAAGAGGTGATATATTTATAGATATGGTCCTCTTTTTTTTAATTTAACTAAGCTTATATCAAAGCTTTATACTAAGCTTTATCTCATAAAGCTTTTAATATTAAATTTATCAGGCTTATTAAAAAGCTAATGAAAGCTTTACTTTTAAAGCTTGTAATCTTGTCAATGTAGAATGCCAACGCTAGAGAAAAAGTTGGCCCACCACCGCATCAAAATATAAAACTAAAAGTAATTTTTTTTAAATGCAGTCCCACATCATTGTTTTGCCCTCATCTTGCTTAAGGTTATAGATCTATGTGATAGGGCTTCACCATTTGGCCCCACTAGGTAAGAATCTCATAATAATAAAAGTGTGTCTCAAGACCTAGTTGGCCTTTTCAAGTGGGTTTAGTGACCAAAACCACTAGCATACTTTGCCTTTAAGCAAAGTCTCTATGTGTTGAGTGGGATCTCCACTTCCATAAAATTTGATCATCATCCAAATTTGAGATGTGGATTAGCTTGGTTTTGCCCAACTCTGCGTCTCTAGGTGCTATGTCAATTGTAACCTCCCTTTCCATTTTATATGTCATCCTAAGCATGTCTTCTGTGTATTCATGTGGCAGTGGAATGTAAGGAGGTGGTTGTGCGAGACCATCTATTTCAGAGTATGGGATCTCTTGCCCTATGGGAAACATTATGGTGTTGAATATAACCATAGTTTTATTGGGCTACTTGTTGGTCATGGTCTGGGATAAACCCAGCTCAAGATCGACACAATATTTGAAACATTATGGTGTCAAACATGGTTTGACTGCTTCCTTTGGGAGAAAATCTTGAGGTTCTAGATCGTGATCCCACTCCTTCACTGAGGCTACACCCAAAAAATAGGGTAGTTGAATGTCTTCTTTATACAATTTAAGGTGCTATTTACCAAGCTAGGTGGCGAATCTATTAGAGAGCCATGTCGGCTTCTATTTTAAGGCATTCCATTATTCCTCCACTCATGTCTATGTTTTGTTATATTATTTCTTTTTAAGGTTCCTTGCTTGACGTGGATCCAAAGGAGTCTAGGGAGCACTCTACTGAGTGCTAGTCATTTTCTAGGACCAAAGGTTTGGTGGATTTGAAGAGGTCTGGTTTGATGCGTTATAATTCACCATATTGTTGTTTCCAACAATTAGTCCATATCGTGTTCGCATCAAATGTCCCTGGTGTTTCTAGTTAAGGTATGCGAATTGTTTTAGACAAGTTTTTTTTAGTGGATTTTTTTTGAGTTGTTAGGCTCACGACTCACGTATCTAAACACACAGCTCATGACTCACGTATGCAAGTTCACATTTGTAGTCTCACGTTCTTTTTTATATGAACTCGGCTCACATACTTCCTTGGTGTAAAATAGGCCTATCTTGGTATGCATTTATTGGGTAATAAGTGTACTTAATTCCCTAAAAGGATAAGAAATTTTCCTTGGAAATGTAGCTGGCACATATTGTATGACAAGAATATTTCCAAGGATATGGGTAGGTGTGTCCATACGAGTTTTTATGGTTGTAATAATTAATCCATACTATATTATGTATACCTATCTCCAGGCTCATGGCTCACATCTTTAGACTCACGAATCATGTGTTTAAGCTCATGGTTTATGTCTCCAAACTCATGGCTCTCGGTTTACGTATCTTTTTGGGCAAGACTGTGGGCTCTCATCCCCTACCCAGGAGCTAGTTTGGCTTGGTTTTTGTGATTTTTTTAACTTGATGAGGTGTGTTTGGTATTTTTAATCTTAATTAAGGATTATGATTAATTAATTAAGTGTTTTTTTATTGTTTTTAGATAATTTAGTATGCTTCCATTCTAGCAATTCAATAATACATGAATAATTTATGAAATAAATAAACTAAAATTAATAACTTCACTCAAATTCAACCTAATGGAGCTCAATGCCCATGTTTTTGGAGTGGATTCTACTCCTTATCACAATTATTAAGCCAATTCTTAGCTAAAAGCAATGAAATGTAAGACTCTAGGGCTCTAATTTCATGCCAGTCACATAAAAAAACTAGGGTTTTGTCCTACCAATAGACGAAATGGAATGCTCTAATGTTAAAAAAAGTCAAAATCAAAATCAAAAGCAACAAACAAACACATCCAAGGCTCCAAAACCATACATTTTTGGGAGTTTAACCTCCTAATTAACATCGGGCAATAGCCTGAAATGGATGGAAAAGTGGAGCTAAGGCTTAGGCTAGTCCCCGATAAAACAGTGCCAAATATGTTCAAGTTAAAAGCTTACCTTGGCTTTGCCGAACCACGTGTCGTTGGGTCTTGCCTTAACTTCCCATGTTGGTGTGCTAACTTGTTTGTCTCATGTCTTCACTCTGTTGTCACATTGGAATGTTCCTTGCCAAAGAGGTGAAGGGAGAGCTCTCAATACCTAGACAGAGACAAGAAGAGATGGTCCTTCGCTATGGTTCTCTCTCACAAAAGACAGGAAAAAAAGAAGCTAATATAAGAGGGAAACCTACAAGCACACCTATCTAAACAAGCATCCATCAAGAAAGTAAGAACATAATAGCATGCGACCAAGCAAGAGGTGTCAAAAGTGACTTATATATAAGTGACTAGTTTTCACACTAAGTTGCCCAAACTTAAAAATGGTTTGGTCTTTATTACTAGTCTTAAGCAACTATGTATACTAAGTCTTATACTTTTCCCATTTGACATTAAGCTTATGGTAAGGCTACTTTATATGTTCCAATGCCACCTTACAAAAAATATGTACCTGTTTTGCATGGGTAAGATGCCAAAATGCCTTACAATAGGTTAGGTGAGCGAAATCATGTTAACCATTGGAGTGGTTTTAACAGTGGTTGAAAGCAAGGCCATGGAAGGTTCCTGGTGATTTATGGAGGATACATGCAATGGGTCATCGTACCATGGGCCATGTTTGCGCCCGCCATGGTCCCCTCATCTAGAAATATACCTAGATGGCTATCAACAATGAGGCTTAATGCAAGTGCTTAAAGAAGTGGTGCCCATGTGTCTATTAATATGTATTGCACGTGTCGTGGGCATGGGGGTAAAGGTGTACCTATGTAGAAGCTCCTTCTTCTAGTGGAAACTCCAATATAATTCTTTCTTTAACTTTTTTAATTTTTATTTCTTTGATACTCTTTTCATGTAGCTTGAGGAGGGTTTTATATAAGCTTTAGGCCCATAAAGAATTTGGAAAGTAGTAGACGGGGCTCGGTAGGGGATGAGACTTACAACCCACATTGGTTCCAAAGATACCACCAGCCTCATAAGAGGACGTGATGAAGGACTTGCAAGAAAGCCAACAGTTAGATTCACACATGATAATATCAAAGGGTTTCCAGAACCGAATATCTGGCATGTCTTCAAAAGTGACCAATCTGTGGCCACAGAAGTATTGGACAATGTTGTAAAGATCTATATGCTCGTAGAAGTTGGGACCTTCATTGAGGTCTTCTTGTTTGGCACCTCCTCAAGGAATAGAGGATGATGAGCTAGAAAACCACAACATGTGGCTATATCAGCATGGTCGAGGACCTTGGTGTAGTAGAGGTTATTAAAGTTCTTTATTTGGAGACGCATCATGGGTGTGAGGCCTTCAATGTGTATGGAAAATTATATAAGGGCCCTTTTCCTTCCATGCATGGGAACTTTCACTAGGACGACCTTTTGATTGGTATGTACTTGGGGTTAGTGTAGACTTCTCTAGTTGCGGCCATGTATGCCCCAACCACATTTAGTGATCACTAGCAAGATAGCGAGTGCGCCACTTGGGTTGGACTCCTATGTGACTTGCAGAGGTTGGTTTTGGGATCAAAAAAGTGCTAGCCTCCTTTAGTGTGCCATGTGTGGTTGATCTTCTATGGTGATCCACGTATTGATTCACTAGATGCATTTTGGCCATGTCAAAGGTCATATCACGATGGTTCTGAAAGTTGCCTTAGAATGTGCGATCCCACATATTGGTGGATATGCAATCTATTGTTCATGGAGCTTTGGGTCCTTTTCGATCTTCACTAGACTCTTCCTAAGTAGTTAATGATGGGGGATGTAGGGGGAGCTAGAGAGGCTGAGGTGGATGGCAAAGAGGATGAGAGTGAAAATAGCATAGAGTGTTATTATTGTGGCAAACCACATCATATAGCAAAGGAGTGCTAGAAAGTAGAATGACATTAAAAGGGGGAAGTCGCAAAAAAAAAAAGCATCTTTAAGTAAGTAAGTAAGCTGAAGATATAAGTGAGAAGCTTTTTGTGATGCAACATATGCTTAGTTCCATGATTGTAGATGTATGGAATCCTGGAGATGTATGGTGTGTTGATTCATGGAGAGTTCATAGAAAATGAAAAAATCAAGGTATGTGGAAACAAGTGATGATATTGTGCAACATATTACACACATTGGTAAAATGACATTATCTATGTAGGATGTCAAAATGAAGTACCTGGCTGATGTACTTCATGTTCCAAACATTACAAAAAAGAACCTAGTTACTATTGGATAACCATTCATTGTCATTATCCCCAAAGAAAAATGGAGAACTGAGGGTATGTGTGGACCTAAAGAATGTCAATGCCGCAACATGCAAATAGTGTTGAGTATGTTTAAAAATGAGTGGCCAGAGAAAAAGCTTATAGCTTATTGGATGGTTTCTTGGGATATAATTAAGTTTTATTATCCCCAAAGACTAGCACAAGACTTCATTTTCAAACATTTGCCTGTAGAGTCATGTCTTGTGGGTTAATAAATGCACCTACCAGTTTTAACAATTGATGTGTACTGTGTTCAAGGACTACTTGCATAAAAGTGGTTAGAAGTCTTCATAGACGACTTCTGTGCTCACTCAAGGTGGAAAGTACTACCTTAGAAAGGTGTTTCTATGGTGTGGATTATATTAGATATCCTTGACATTGTATTTTTGCTCAAATATTGTAAGCCATTTTTGGCAAGCACTATTGGTTGTGAACACATGCAAATTTCAAGGTTTTTGCAGTAGGCTTTACGTTTGTCTTTGAAAGTACTTTAAAGAATGTCATTTTTTATTCTTTTAATGTAGATGTAAAGTTATAATTAAAGATATTAAATTTGTATGCATAAATTTTTGAAGGCTTTGAAAGATTTCAATAATGAAGTAAGTTTTTAAATTGTAACTCTGTTTTATTTTGTAAAAAATAAAATATTTGATGAAAAGAGGTGTTTTCAAAGGTTATTCATGCAAGTGTGTTTGAGGTGGTTCATTTTTATGTCTTAGATCACTTGAGGAATTTTTGCCTTTAACATTTTGAAAAGGTCTAAAACTTGTAGATTTTTAGCATTTTTGGTAGTTTTCATAAATTTTTTAAAACTACACCTCTTGTCCCCTTGTAGTTTTAGATGAGTCAATGTTCTATACCGTAATGTATGTACCAACCATTTTGGCATACCCTTGAATGCCTATATGGATTCCCTTCCCTCATCCACTATTTCATCCACAATTGCCTCATTAATAGGTTGATATGTGGGCTGAAATTTGAGCTAATTTTCACTATATGGCAGCCCTTTCCTCATCCACTATATCATCCACAATTAAATCATTAATAGGTTGATATGTGGGCTGAAATTTGAGCTAATTTTCAACCGATATGGGCTAATTTACAAGACCTTATATTGAGGATTAACCTGCTCCACTACCCAACATTGTACAAAGGTAGAAGTGTATCAAAGATGTCCTATGAGCATACATTTTGTTGTTTTTCTGCATAACAACATGGGTAGAATTGATTTCTCAACAAAGATAATATCTCTACCACTGAAATTTGCTTTGTGATCGGATGTTAAAGTCTATACCCTTTGCTTTCTGAGCCATAAAAATGCATTTATCACCTTATTATCCAGCTTATCACCTTATTATCTAGCTTATCATGTTGTTGTTTTACTGAGGCATATTCTCAGGTGTGCAAGAGAATAAGCAAGACAACCAAAAACATGCAACTAAACCACAAAGGGCTTCCTACCATTCCAAGCTTCATAAGGGGTAATTATCTCACAAGGATTTATGGTGGGGTATCTGTTTAGCACATAAGTGGCACACATAACTGCCTCCAACCAAAAAAAATGAGGCAAATCTCGGTCTTTAACCATGCAGTGTGCCATATCCATGAGAGATGTGTTCTTCCTCTCAGCCACCCCATTTTATTGAGGTGTGTAAGACATTATGCATTGATGTTTTATGCCTCTTCCAGCCATATATACATAAAACTCCTTTGACATATACCCTTATCCTCAATTTATGCAAAGTGTGCCTACTTTACATGTAGATAAATTTTTAGCCATAGAAACAAAGTTTCTAAATCATGTAAAAACCTGAGACTTTGCTTTCAACAGATACACAAGGTGTGCTTAGAGTAGTCATCAATAAAAGTCACAAAGTAGAGATATCTCCCAATTGATGGTGTCCTCATTGGACCACATACATCATGATATATAAGTTGTAATTTTTGGACAACCCTTACCGATCCATCTTTTGGGAATGACACTCGTTGCATCTTGCCCAAAATGGGCCCCTCACATATATGTTTGATAGGGGCTTAGAGTACTAGATAATACCATAGTAATGTCTCCATCACTACACCTATCAATCAACAAATCTAACCACTAAGCTTGTCTTAGCAATGGTGGCCAAGATTGACAACAAGTTATTTTTAATGCCTAGCACAAACAAGGCTTTTGAGAGAGTGATTATCACACCATTAGTAGCATGAGCACAACCGTACCATCTTCTTTCACTAGATATGAGGAGTTATTTGGACATGTGATTATGCCTCCAAGGGAGGAAAACAAATCACATTGAAGTAACGTGTTCATGATGATGTTATTATGATTGTGGATCATTCTTTCCACATTGATCCGGGAGATATTCATTATGTAGATTCTATAATGGTTCGTTATGTAGGTTTGCACACTCTATTTGTTGATAGATGATTATTTTATTATTTTTAACACTCTTTCTCAAATGATTATCAATCACTCTAGACACGTCTGGATTTACAAAACAATCTTTAGCTTTAGTTTCATCAACTTATCCTTTGATATGTTTGGATGATTTATTTATGTAGTAATTTTTGGCTAAGGTTTCACTAAATTAGTGAAGGTGAGGCTTTACAAAAGAGTAGGGATATTATGTGTGGCTTTGGTTCAAGGAAACTTTTTAGAAGGCCCATTCACAATTTTTTGATGAGGTTGGCCTCTTCTTTGAAGGCCGACTCTTCTTCATTGCTTGCTAAAATGATTTGCTTTTGATGAAGTAATTCTTTTCTTCTGATTAGGCTTTCCTCTTGGAAATCCCTTTCTCGATTCTTTTGTTGGAGTAGAAGACTTGATCTTCATTTGGAAAGTGTAGAGAACACTAGCACTCATCAATTTGAGGGGAGGAGAGGATGAGAAGGTTATTTTTACTAGAAATCTTTCACTTTATTTAGAGGGTATGGGGATCTTCTCATCATGTATATAGGTATAAAGTCATGCAATAGACACTTGGGTATGCATGCATTGGCGTAAATACTCATGCATGGGGGGGAGGGGGGTGAGAGGTCCCTCATTTGATGGAAGCTTGATATACGTGTGTATGTGTGTGTGTGTGTATATGTATACAATGTTCTTTTCCTCTTAGGGTATAGAAACACCTTAGCATTGGGGCTACATAAATATTGATATCAATGTTGGGTCCACAATTTCAACCTTAGGGTTAGCTATGTAGAATTTAGTGGGTTATTGCTGGAAGGTAGCAATGTGTAAGGAGTCGTGGACCTTTCCACGTTGGGTGGCAGTCTTGAGCAGCCACTTATTCACGATGGGAACTCATAGCTCTTGAGCTGTTGGCCGAGCTCCATATGGGGATGGCTGCTTGCTTTTGAGTGTATACAGAGTCTGTGTATACACTCAAATAATTCATGGTGGCTATGCATATCTGCCTCCGACCATTGTAACTAATGTATGTGAATGGCAATGCATATATATATCTTTGACGATTGTAACTAAGTTGTATGGGTTTTATGAGTCTCACTCGAAAGATATAGGACAAAAAACTAAAGACTTAATATGTGGTGTTCACTTTGTGTGTAAAGACATGAGAGAAATGATTATTGTTTGGGGTATTGATATAATGCATTTAGGGTTGGTGGATAGTTGGAGTATAATTGAGAATGAATAGAATGATGTGATTTGAGTTTAATATATGGTGTTAAGTGTGATTAGAATGATGATGCACAATGTTAAAACAACCACTCAACCAAGTCAACTTGATGCTCAATGGCCAATTTTTTAGGATGAGCACATAGTGACAAATTCTCTCATAGCATCTATGTACCTTCAAAAACCATGGATGATGGCAACAATGTGCAATCCATCAAATTGAGGCAAGTAAAGGAGCATACTATGCATTTGAGAAAGTGTACCCAATGAAGCAAGCTTCCATTGAATTGAGGCAAGTCTAAGAACATTTTGGAGAGAATGTATGCAATAAATCAAAAATAAAAAATTGGGCTCTTAAGAAGATACTCACATCAGTGCTACTCTATGGCATTAAGGTATGGGGTGGTAAAGAATCTTCACATCTACATGGAAAGACATAGAAAAGGTAGTGAGTTTTTTACAAGCTTTTTTATTAAGGTAAGACAACAAACCCCCTATCCACTTCTCCTACTCGAATCTAGTAGCTTTTCCATTAAGTCTTTATTAGCTACACACCTCTATGGTTGATCAGGGATGCTTGTGACACCATTGTACTACCTATAGTACTACATGGGTGACTCCACATGTGGGTAATTCTCACATAATCTGTACGGACAAGATATGTATGATTGGTGCTGACTTGTTGTATTTTTAGGCCTAACTATTTGCATTTGTTGCTCTAGGATTATTTACATGGACAATATATGTATGATTGGTACTGACTTGTTGTATTTTTAGCCCTAACTATTTGCATTTGTCGCTCCAGGATTATTTGCATGTGACACACCTAACATTATTATTTATTGTGAGTAGGTATATGAGCGGCGGGTATTCGCATGGTTGTAGTGTGCCTCCCATTGATGCTAGCGCACGGTCGAAGTGTGACTCCCATTGATGATGATATATGCATGGTTGAGTTAATCTCCTGACATTTTTGGTATATGCGTGTGTCGCATAGCGCTATTTATTGAGAATTTATTTTGAGTGGTTCATACCACAATTTTGATCGTTTTCGACTATGACCATGTGCCCAATATTTTGTATACATGTGCTAGCCATTCTTTTTGGGTTCACACAATATTATTAGTTGCACTAAGGTTTGTGGTTAGTCTATATATTTTTGTAAGTAAGCCCACTTTTAGAAAAGGGTACGTTATTAATGACCCCTTGGGATATTTTTGCCAATATAATATATTTAAATACTCTTGTAAGAAGGAAGGAGGAGCTACTTACGTAGAGGGGGAGAGTCAACCCAATACTTGTGGATGGTGATGTCTACTTTAATTTCTATTTTTTATGCTATACTTGATCTTGTCAATTTTTTTAAGTCTAAGGTTTTGTTCTATTGATATGTATGTTATGAGAGATTAATTCTTCAAGTTGTACAAAGATCCTAACAGTGGTATATCAAAGCTTGGGTACAAGGACTTGAAGAAGCTCACAAAAGTCCAAAGGGTAAGGAAGGCAAGCACATGAAGACGTTTGGATAAAGCATGGATAGTTTTGGTAAATTATATATACCACAAGATTAAATCCTTGATGAAGGGCAAGAAATTAATGCCACCTTTTGGACAAAACCACCTCTGTTCATAGAAATACCACACCTCAGTCTAGAAAACCACTTTTCATTTAGTTGCATCTCCTTTAAATCAGAAGCTATAGATGTATTTCTCATAGTTTGAAGCCCCTAATCCCACTCTCAAGAACCAAGCTTATGTACATAATTTTTTCCCTTTTGAATGGATAGTGGTCGATGCTTCTTCCCTTATTTTTCTTCTTTGTGTTGAAATCAGCTCTGTGCTTTTCTTCCATGCTTTTGCTTAAGCTTAGCCTAGCTAAGTTAAGACTAGCCTAAGGCTAGACACTAAGGTTATAAAACATTTTATCCTAAAGCTTTATAACCATTCAAAAGCTATACTCTAAGCCTTTTGACATCTTAAAAAAAAAAGAGGAAAATCAAGAGCATTTTAGGGGCTGTCAACAACAAACAAAATTTCAGAAAGATTGGGGCCAAAAATTTCAGAAACTTGGGGCTAACTAACCTCAGTTTTTTGAAGAACTAACCTCATTTTTTTGAAGCCTTTGAAGGAAGAATTGCTTGAGTTCTTCATTGCGAGCTTGTACCCACTTTGATACTACTCGATAGACTCTTTTGTCACTTGCGAATTATTTTTCTTGTTGCACACTTGAACAAGTCAATGACTTTTTACAAATTACAAGAGAAAGCGATAAGTATTACCATCATTTGAGAAATTTTCAATTCCGTCTATTTGCATATGAAGTTTATACTTTTTCTTTAAAATCTATTTACATATTTTCACTTTTAGTAACCTAGGCACTAAGTTGGACTTCACAACTACCTTTCATTTTGAGTCTAATGGTGATCAAATAGAAGTCATAAACAGTACCATTCTAGAATTACTTAGAACCTATGTTTCTCATCCAAAACAATGGAATAAGTATATTTATATATTAAAGTTTGCATATAACAACACTACTCATTCTGCTACAAAGAAAGCCCCTTTTGAAATTGTTTATGGTAAAACTCTTCTCCCATACTATAGATGTTGTAGATGAGCTCACTATGGATTTTCAAAAAATCCATGAACAAGTTAGGCAGGCTATACATAAGGCACAAGAAAAATACACAAAACAAGAGAACAAAAGCATAAAAAGATGAATTTTCCTATTGGTGATTTTGTTTTGTTAAGAATTGAGAAATGAAGACTGAAAGGTGTTGAAAGGAGCCTTGTTGTTGAAAGGAGCCTTGTTGTGAAATTAGCTCCTAAATTTTATGGACCATTTAAAATCATTGAAAAGACTAATGATCTTGTATATAGAGTAGACTTACCTTCTCATTGGAGAGAATACACAATTCTTTTCATATTAGCTTGTTACAACCACTTAGAGGGCCAATCCTTACTCATCCTATCTGTTGTGCCACCAAACAGCTGTGCGCAAGCCCCAGACAGCCACCACCGCCGAGCTAGAGTGCCATCGGAATGTCAGAGAAAAAACTTAAAAACACTAACCTACCTACCAGTCACCACACTACTACTGAGGATACGGTAAGAGGATGTTGTAGAGTCCTGGCTCTAGCCCTAAGGCTAAGCCTCTATCCGCATCATCCAAACAAATAAAGTCAACCTCAGTAGTGCCATGAGTTTCATCCGTCCATTCATCATTGTCAGATATTTCCTTTTCATTTTCCCATCCACATAAACTCATCAAGAATGTAACCGTGTGAGGATAGTCATCTTGTGGAAAAGGAAAGCATTGGGCTATCGGGGATATTTCCTCTACGGAGTAGGGGTCAGTCATGGTCAATAGGCAAATTAGCCATTCTAATTCCTCAACATTTTCCTCTCTGGCTAGTACATCTATATGATCCCATTCAGTTTCAATAACAGGATAGCACATGTGAAATATCTGAGAAAGGTATAGATGATACCTCTCACCAAAGGTGGGAGTGGATGAAGTGTATGATGATCATGCATCTGCCATATCTGCAAACACAGATATAGCATCAGTAGGTTTGTGATAGGTCAATCTAGTTCTTGATTGTATACGGATATTTATCCTCTTTTTGTGCTCTTGCTCTTTTTACTATTTTTTATTTTCTTTTCTTTGTTTTTTTTTAAAAAAATGTATGAAGCTATATATATACATCCCCTTGAATTTGGCAATTACATGGTCAGGGGAGAAGGTTAAGGAGGAAGCATTAGAATGTCGAGCGTGAGTACATGCTCCCCCTTTCCTTGGGTAGATCATATTTTCTGCAATGATGTTGCAGCTTCTTGGAACCAATTTGTCCAGCGGGTCATAGGTTGTGATGTGGGCAGATAGCTTTTTATGACCCTTGTAGCCACATCCAATTACAGAGATGGTAGTGTACGCTCCCATTGACGAATGGAGGAAATGGTTTCTGATGATACTTTTACAAAGGGAGACATAGACTCATTGGTCTCTTGTTGGGTGTTGACAAGAGTAGGTGTAGAGCATGAAGAGTAGGTGTTGACAAGAGTAGGTGTAGAGCATGAAGAAACTTCTATATCAATGTGTGTTTGGCATGAAGAGCTAGAAGCTTCATGTGACCCCCCCCTTCCTGAGCTAGGTGGTATTGATCGATATCGTTTGGGAATCCAAACTAGCTCTGGAAGAAGTGGTGCGGAGCACTCTGTTACCTTTTCCTTACCACGGTCTTGAATTGTCATTGGGGTGGCAACAATTGGTTTGCAAGGTTTTTCTTAGAGGTGGGTCGTCAGATTCCAGTGAATCCTCCTCTGCCTCCTCGAAAAATACTTGCGTAATTCCCAAGTTGGCTTCTCGTTGGCGCCTAGCACGCTGTTGACGTTCTTTGGCTTCAACTCTCGCTTGTATTTTCTTAAGCTCAGCTTGTTCTTTAGCTGCCTTCTTTTGATGGATTGCATATAACTCCTCTTGGCTTAGGGGGTCATAGTATCTTTTGAATTTACTCCCATTAAGGAATCCAATGGTTTTAACTCCGTCGAGAGTCTCCACTCTGATGGTACCTTGCGGGGTAATTTCACATACTCTATACGTGTTGAAATATACAAGTGAATAGGGTGTGTGTGGGAACAAGCTCTTGGATAGAGGCTGTAAAAGAGGAGATGTAATTGTGAAAGAACCTGTGAAAAGGTTAGAAGAATCTACTGGGAGAGAATAATGGGTAGCATGAGAGAATTTAGGAGTGTGGAGTTATTCTGGGAGATATTCAGGGAAAAGAGAAGAGGTGGAGAGAATCAGGCAAGAGGTGGAGATATTCTGGGAGTGAATCATGGAGAAATCAATGGGATTTGATGCTTGATGTAAACTCTATAAATTGAGGCATAGCCCTAATGAGAATTTTGCTGGTTTTTGAGTATCCATGCCTACATTAATCTATTTGCTAATTATTCACTAATTATGTCTTAATCATTTGCTAATCACTTTGTTAATGATGTTGATTCTAGTGTATGATCCACCATAGCTCATCATTATGCTCAAATTTCAACATGGTATCAGAGCCATGCCTAGAATCAATTAGGTTTATGAGCCCATTAGTTAATTAATTAGAATTAGTAGATAATTAGCAAAAAATCAAATTTTTAGTGAGTTTTACACTTCCCCCTTCACCCCCAGCCAGTGGAGGGTCTCTATCACCTTGCACACATCAAATTAGGGCAAGCCCTTCTAGCATGTGGTAGCCACCTCAAAGCTCTTCAATCCTATCCAAACAAAAGCGCAAACCGTGAGGGAGAAATCGCAGATTTGTTGGGCGCCGTTTTTCTGAGCTATTTTTACCATTGCTACTTCATCAGGTCAAATCCTTCTAATTCCTCCTAGCCCAAGGGGTAATCAAGCATGCTCTACAAGCTGGTGAAGACAGAATTGAGTTTCATCAAGTCTACACTGAGATCCAAGCTCTTCATCAAATCTGCAGGTGACTTTGGTAAATAGAGATTAAGCTTTCAATATTTGGTCAAATCTTGTGTTTCTTGGCTTAATCCTCTACTAGACTCATTGCTATTGATGCCTTTGAAAGCATTTGAGCTCATTTGAAGTGGAAAGCACCAGATCTGGGCTCCCCGCATACTCTATTTTTTGCACACAAACCAGAGCATTAATTTGCTAATCAGTGATTAATCAGTACTAATCACTATATTTTGGTGCAATTGAGGGTTCAAATTAACCATTAGGTATCTGATACAGATCCCTATAACTTCAGATTGCAAATCGGAGTTGGTTTGATACTCCAACCATCCCGTACAAATTGGTTACCCTTGATTTAATGTAATTTCTGGTAAAATTGTGCTGATAAAATTGTGAAAATCATCATTTTGCATTTAACCCTTGGTAATGCCTGTAAATCCCACTCAAATTCAAGATTATTCACAGCCAGAGTTGCATTTGGAATGTGCATGAGAATGAATGCTATACGCATTATGTATTGGGCACATTGCATCAGTGTAAAAATGGGAACAGACACTGCCCTTGTCCAGATTAAGGCAAGAGGTAAGACCTCCCGCATAAATTTGGGTTTGCATTGCATAATGACACAAGATGAACATCAAAAGCCCGAAGGAACTGTCAGCAAAACATTGAAACATGTTGCTCACATGGAACAAAATGACCTGATGACGGACGAGCTCATGGCCCCAGCCATGGAAGCAGAAGAATATCTCTTCCCAAGAAGAGGATCCACACCAAGAAGATCTGAAGGAAGACATGGACACGAGAAGAGAAGCTGCCACAAGAAGAGAAACTGCCCCAAGAAGACTGAAAGAAGAGACGGATGCGTGGAGAGAAGCTGCCACGACAAGAAGACTGAAGACAAGAGAAGATGTGAGGCTCCAAAGAGTGAGGAGCCATGTGAAAATCTCTGAGAGAGAAAGAGAGAGAGACCCCACAACCCAATGTAACCTGCCCCAATAAAGTAAAACCACCTCTGAGCCACCGATGATGTAGGCCACGTGGTAGATGAATGTGTGAGCACTTTAGTCAAGGTCACGGGCACTTATAGTAAGTAGCCTTGGACACATAGAGAGAGAGAGAGTGTCAAGGACTATGGAGTTTAGGGACTTGAGGCACTGGTCGCGGACTGTCAAGTAAGAAAGAAACTTGATACAGGGTCCAGGTGTGCTGAGATAACTTGAGGGGAGGAGTAGACACTGGTCGCGGACCTCCAAGTAAGGGGAGGTAAACTTGGTATAGGGTCTAGGTGTACTAGGAGTATTCACTTGAGGGGAGGTGTTGAAATATACAAGTGAATAGGGTGTGTGTGGGAACAAGCTCTTGGATAGAGGCTGTAAAAGAGGAGATGTAATTGTGAAAGAACCTGTGAAAAGGTTAGAAGAATCTACTGGGAGAGAATAATGGGTAGCATGAGAGAATTTAGGAGTGTGGAGTTATTCTGGGAGATATTCAGGGAAAAGAGAAGAGGTGGAGAGAATCAGGCAAGAGGTGGAGATATTCTGGGAGTGAATCATGGAGAAATCAATGGGATTTGATGCTTGATGTAAACTCTATAAATTGAGGCATAGCCCTAATGAGAATTTTGCTGGTTTTTGAGTATCCATGCCTACATTAATCTATTTGCTAATTATTCACTAATTACATCTTAATCATTTACTAATCACTTTGTTAATGATGTTGATTCTAGTGTATGATCCACCATAGCTCATCATTATGCTCAAATTTCAACAATACGGTCCCTTACCAGCATATTTGAGCTTCTTCTTTTTGTTTCGCACTCCATACATTAGGACTTTATCCCCAACCTTGATGTCCTTGTCCTTTAGGTGGCGATCAAACCATTTTTTCCTTCTATCCTTCTCCACAAGGGCATTGTACACAGCCAATTTTCTTTCTTCGTTTAGCCGCTCAAGGATACATAGACGCTCTACTAAGGGATTACCATCCCAACCCTCTTGAGTAGCAACACGAAGACTAGGAATGATAAATTCCCACGGCATGACTGCTTCTTGGCCATATACCATTTTGAATGGTGTGCAATTAATAGCCACTTTGTATGCAGTACGATAGGCCCATAAAGCTGTCATAAGCTTTAGATCCCAATCCGTGCGATGAGCTTCAACTGTCTTTGTCAAAACAGAGATTAATGTCTTGTTTGTACTCTCGGCTTGGCCATTCGCTTGCGGATAGTAAGGAGTAGATTTATGATGGGAGATCATGAAATTTGTTGTGAGCTCCTTAATCACGTCATTTATAAAATGCGTCCAATTGTCGCTCACAAGTTCAAAAGGACAACCGAAGCGTGTGATTATATTTTCAAAGAGGAACTTGGCTGTTGTCCTCGCATCTGCCTTACGTGTCGCTTTCGCTTCAGCCCATTTGGTCATATAGTCAGTGGCCACAATAATATAGCGAGATTGTGATTTTCGGGCCGCTGGGCTAATTGGACCTACAAAGTCTAAACCCCACTTTTCAAATGGATGGTTTACTTTGATTGGATGTAGGGGCATCTGATCTTTCCGTTGGGGTTTCTTGTATCGTTGGCATTCATCGCAACCCTTCACAAAGAGTGATGCATCTTGGAACATAGTGGGCCACCAATACCCCGATTGTAAGATCTTTCGCGCAGTTAAGTCTCCTGAGAAGTGACCACCGGCTACGCCCATATGTGCCTCTTGCAAAATGTATAGATACTCATCTTCTCGGGCACAACGCCTAAGAACGTCATCCTTTCCTCTTTTATAAAGAGTCCCAGCTATTAGGCAATAGGGTTCGCATTCTTTGATCAGCTTTCGAGCTAGATCTTTACGAAGCTCCTTGGGTGGGAAGCCATTAACCAAAAAGTTAACAATCTTCTCACTCCATTCAGGCATTGTCTCCACCATGAACAGGGAAGTGTCAGGTAAGTCATCATCAACCCCCATAGGAGCCTCACCATTAGGTATGCGAGACAAATGTTAGCCATAACATGTTTTTTGCCAGGTCTCACAACAACAGTGAAATCAAACTCAAGAAGAATCAACAGCCATCGTGTGATTCTTCCTGTGGAGCATGGTTTGTTTACCAGATACAACAATGCTTGATGATCCACATAGAAAACAAACTTGGTGGCAAGGAGGTAATAATGAAATTTCCTTACTGCATATATCATTGCCAACCCTTCTCGCTCTGTAGTGGTGTAGTTCATCTCAGCATCATTCAACTGGCGAGACTGGCAAAGCTAATGGGGTAGTCTAGCTTGTGTTCTCCAGGTTGAGTTAACACACACCCAATAGCAAAGTTTGATGCATCAATATGCACATGGAAGAGTAAATCCCAGTTAGGCATTCTCAAGATTGGAGCACTCGCCAAGGCCTTCTTTAATAGCTCATAGGCACGGTCACATTCTTCGGTCCAAATAAACTCGATGAGAAGCTTATACAATGGTCGAGCTATCTCGGAAAAGAAGAGAATAAACCTTCGATAATAACCAACGTGGCCCATAAAGCGTTGGACTCCCTTGTAGTTGGTGGGTGGTGGCAGTTCCAGAATGACCTTGATTTTACTCTCGTCCGTGGAAATCCCATTTTTGGAAACTATATGCCCTAAGATAACTCTGTGTTTAACCCAGAATTGGCATTTGAAAGGATTCAAGGAGATGCGATATAATCTACACCTTTCAAATATTTTTCGTAAACACATCAAGTGCTCGTCCCAAGAGGAATGAACACAAAGATCATCTAAGAAAGCTTCACAAAAGTCCCTTAGATATTCCTTAAAGGCCGTGTTTAACAATCGTTGGAATGTTGCAGGTGCATTGGTCAAGCCAAAAGCCATGACGCGGAAGGCAAACACTCCAAACTCCGTGATAAATGCTGTTTTAGCTTGGTCCTCGACTGCAATTGTGATCTGATTGTAACCCGAGTACCCATCTAAAAAGCTATATGCCTCTTTGCCTGCCACTCTTTCAAGCACATGTTCAGAATATGGCAAGGGGTAATGATCCCTTCTGGTGGCTGCATTAACCTTTTTGAGATCAACGCACACTCTAAGTTTCCCATTCTTCTTTGGTACGATGACTTTCGGAGAAACCCATTCTGAGTGCTCAATAGGGTATATGAATCCACATTTTACAAGCTTTTCAATTTCCTCTTGTACAATCTTTGCGTACTTAGGATTCATTGGGTAGGGACGTTGCTGGACTGGTTTAGCAGTGCTAATCATTGGAATCGTGTGTTGCACCACCGAGGGTGGAACACCCTTCATATCATGATATGTCCAAGCAAATATGTCCTTGAATTCTTTAAGAAGCTTCGTAAGTGTAGCTTCTTCCGCCTTGGTGAGGTCTTGAGCAATAAAAACTGGTTTAGACTCCTCACCCGGATCTGCTAAGTTTATCTCCTTAACTACTGCAGGGCCATCGTAGACACCGCTACTCCCATCGGTAGGCGTTCGTTGGGCTTTTGTGTAGACCACTTTACGTTCCCCTGTGGTGAATGATTTGAAATGCTCGGTTGCGGGGTGTAAGTCTACTGGTTCTTGTTGTGCCAGGCTTTTTTCTTTCAATTCTGCTTCCTTTTGCTGTTGAGCCAACTCTTGGTTTTGCCGCCTCCTTGCAGTACGACTTAGTTTTGGCTTCTCATCAATTTCTAATTGGGCGACGTCATGAGGTTGCGGAATACACCACATGACACTTTGGAGGTATTGTCCCCAATTATCCGCTAACTTCCATCAATGGCTCCTATATAACTAAGCCATTCTGCAGTGGATCTTTCCTTGTTTATTGCAGTGCGTACATTGGCTCGATAGCGTTGACGCTTATGTCTCGTTTTCTTCTTACCAAGTTTTTGATTTTTGTTTCTATTAGATTCGGACTCACTTGGTCGATCTTCACTTTCGGATGAACTGCAGGAGGTCACTGTCCTAGGCCTTGAGCACCCTGCTTCCACATTTGGGTGAATATTTGATTTATCCCCCCCATCAGGCTCAGAGTTAGTTTCTTCTTGAGATTCATACTCAGAGTTGCATTGGTCAGAGTCTTCGCTACTTTCAGTGCCAGTGGAGTTTGCCACTTTCTCGCCATCAGGAGTCAAGTGCATAACACCTATCATGTTTATTGGCACTAACGGTGGCATATCTTGCCCCTCAGGATTTACCCAACTTGTGCCTCTATTTCCCCATGTGTCTATGGTTGCCGCTAGGTGTACCCAATCCACGTTATCCGACTCAATCATACCCGGTAGGACATCCATATAAGGAGAATCTTTCCCATCATCAGTCTCTTTTTTGTATGTATAGCAATACCTTAATGGGGCGGAGTGAATAGTGGTATCCGATCGATTATCAATGATAACCTTGCTTCCTAAAGGATGTGCACGACCATTCTCAAGATCAACTCGAATGACAGAGTCCTGGAATTGTAGATAGACATGGTTTTTCGACCAGTCATGCACCATTTGTGCCTCCCTCATGAAAGGACGTCCTAAGATCATTTGATATGACATAGGATGCTTGGAGAAATCCATTACAATGAAGGTATGTCGTACCTTGTATCCCAGAACCTTGATCTTAAGGTCCCTTAACATTCCAATAGGTTTAGCAATAGTTCCGTTTGCCATCTTAACCACTATGTTTGTGACTTCGAGGTGAGGTCTCCCCGTAGATTCCCAACAGTTTTTAGTCACAATGCTCACTCCAGCACCACCATCAAGGATTCCCTTTAGAGTTAATCCCTTGGTAGTAATGGGGAGGGTTGCATTAGATTCGTCACCTTCAAAGTACTGGCCCAATTTGTTCACAGGTATTTCAACGACCGAATCTTCATCTAAGTTGGGTTGTAGATCCCAATGCTCCCCTTCATCTTGAAGCGTGTCGGGTCTATCCATATTTGCAAATTGTGGTAGCCCCGCCTTTAGTTCTCCATTGAGAAATGCTCGAAGAGCTAAGAATACTCAGGATCTCCGTATAATTTGGATATGATCGTGGTTCTGATTTCAGAGGACATGAAATCCATTAGCTTAGACACATTCAACGGTACTTTTCGAGACATCGCCCCTTGACTAGGGACTGGTGAAGATGGAATTACTTCCTCTTCGATGGGGTCAGGCATTCCCTCACTAAACATTCTTTCAAGCAAAAAGGGTGTTTGCCCACTTCCTGATGTCCTATCCTCACTTTCTTCTCGAATGATACTAGGTATAGCTAACGGTTTATGGTTCCGGTGAGGCTGAACTTGCGTAGGAAACACTGTGTCTGGAATTTTGATTTTTCTCGGGTTTGGCTCCAGTTCTCTTTGTGTTTCTTCCACCAAACCCCTTAAGTGTTGCACTTGTTCAATCTCCTCAATTGGGTTTGGGTAAGTTCCAATCTTTTTCTTGAGGGTTTTTGGCCCACGTCGCTTGTCTTGGGGAGTCTCAGTCAGTTTGGGTGGTCGAGACGGCATTAATTGACTTGGTTGTGGGGCCGAGGAAGTTTCCTTCTGTTTTCCCTTATTTTTGTACTCGCTTGATTCTCCTTCAGTGAGCTCCCGAGTGGGTTCCTCCCTTAAGGTAGTGGCTTTGGTCCCCATGGTTTCTATTGAATCGGAATCATCTTCAGGATCATTCATATACACGGGGTCGTCTCCTGTCCCTATGTTAGTCTTTGAACTAGGCTTGGAGCTCGTGGCATTAAGCGATCTCTTCCGTCGTGTTTTCTTTTTCTTTGCCTGAGCAATTGATGCAGTATCCCTCTCTTCAAGAATGTAGTTTTGATTTTGAAGCATTGACCGTGTAACTACATTCGCAGGTACAACAGGTGTGGTTCCTCGTGCTTGGTTGGTGACCTCAACCAAATTCAATGGCGTAATCTTGGGTGCATTAGGATTATGTGGAGATTGAGCGATCAAATGATCTATGCCACAACGATTACATGTAAGTACCGGCATTCCCGATGTGCTCCCTTGATTTGGTTGCATTTGAGTAGCGATCTTCTGTAGCCTATCAGGGCACTCCGCTACACGATGCGGTCCACCACAATCATAGCATTGAAGAGGTGGTCTCCTCGCCAAGGTATTAAGGTTTTGTCCTCTTGTGGTGAGAGCAGCCGCTTGATATACAGGCTTGAGTTGCCCGAAATGATCCTCCATGTAGTACTGGGGAATCATTTCAAACGTATCAATCCCATATGGAGCAGTGGGGTCTATCTCCTCTTCATAATCCCCACACGCACTATGTGACTCACAACCCATCTGGTTTATTAGGATTATCCTTGGATGTGGAGGTTGTGGTCCTAGCACTGGCGGTGGTAACGGCACAGACTGGACTACATTCGGATTCCTTGGAACTATGTGCTGTGACGGTTGCCAGGTTGTGCAGGCATCAGCGCGGGTACTTGAGGTGTGTTTGACCAAGCTAGTGGTGCCTGATTTGCCAACATTCACTTAAGTACTAGGCAATCTTTAGATTGATGGCCATACTTACCACATGCATTGAAATTCCCATTGAATTTGACTCTGAATGTGGGACATTCACTCATGCTATGTGGTCCTAAGCACACCGAACACCATTGTTGCTCTCTCCTTGGGTACATATGGCTATTCTGAGGAGCTCGATTACCCCTGAAGTATTCTTGGAGAGCCTTAGTAAGGTCGGTCACAGACACTTCAGATATCTTGGGCTCCTTGGCAATAGGTTTTACCGTCATTGGCTCGTGCCCAGATACTTGCGAACTAACGGATTTTGTCTCCGAAGACACCTTTTTACCTGTAATCATCAAGTTGTCTTCTAGTTGGATTGCATGGACAGTGACTGCTTCCCACGTTGTAAGACCTCTAATGACTAGGCCACTGTATATGTCCTCGTGGCGCAATCCTCGGATGAATCTATCGAGCAGTTGGTTATTATTGAAGCGCTCATCGGGAGTGCAGCGAGAATTTAGATGCTTCAATCGACTTATAAAGTCTTTCAC
The DNA here is from genome assembly GCF_041138505.1 of Cibotium barometz. Taxonomy (NCBI): domain Eukaryota; kingdom Viridiplantae; phylum Streptophyta; class Polypodiopsida; order Cyatheales; family Cibotiaceae; genus Cibotium; species Cibotium barometz. The sequence continues at coordinate 54,533,719 of NC_141054.1, forward strand.
TGACTCCCCTTCCTTGCGTTCAGCTTTTTGGAGTTAAGATGCTACTCCCCAAAGCACACCCTCACGTATGTATTCTTTCAAGAACAATCTCTTGAGAGTGGGGTAGTGAGTGCGCTCTTCAACCCTTAAGGTTTGATACCAATCTCCGGCCTTCCCACTCAAGGTTAAGCTTAAGGCTTTACACTTATGCAGCTCATTGTGCTCCTCCAAGGAATCACACACGTGTTCAAAGACTTCAATGTGCTTCCTAACATCCTCATTACCACTGAAGTTTTGAGTGAGCTTAGCCACTTATACTGCCTTGCTTCTAGGTTCTCTCTCAGGCATGCCCCGCATGTTTTCCGCAATGGATCGTCCGATCGTCTGAGCAAACGCTGCGAGATCACCTAGGTGAGCAGGCATAGCTGGTGGAGGCACTTCTGGAATAGCCTGGCTGATAGGAGTTGGCGTTGGTCTAAGTATGTTGGCAAATGATGTAGGATATGACATGTGGCTAGGCCTAGCTCCTCCTGGATAAGGGTTGTGATAAGGCGGTCGTGGAGCATATGCCATTGGTATACTAAGAGGCGTAGGAGCTACATGAGCATGAGTAGCGATAGGTACATAGGGTCGATAGGCACTGGCACACACTGTTGTAGGTACTGTTCCACTAGGTAGTGGCGTCGTACTAACTACAGTGGTAACAGGTGCGCTTTCTGTCATGCTTATCATTGGGGTAGGCATTGTGGATTCCCTAATGGAAAGTTGAGCCAAGGTGGGAAAGCTAAAGTTACTGCTCGTGGGCTCAACCTGCATTGAGACTCCAGGCGAAACAACATATGAAGGGTCTATGGGACTCACCGAGGGAGTCTCCAATTGTGATAGGGTTGGTTGTTTGGCCTTGCCCGTATCCAAAAACCTCATAGGGCCAGTGGAAACTAGGTTCACTCCCCTATTTTGCCTCTCAAATTGGATAATTCTATGAATAACCTCACATATCATTTGTTGTTGCTCCTCTAGATTAGTGGCGCTAGATGTAGATCGTAGGACTTCTAACCAACCTACATGGTATGTGTAGCCCGTGTATAGGTCAGTTAGAGTCTCTGTGTGTAGATCATATTCCCAATTTTCATTGAGAAATATCCCATCTAGACTTGGTATGCCAAACGGTTCTCTTGAAGTGGACGCAATGTCACTTCTTATGGATTGGCTTCTAGGGACCTCTACTTTAGGAAGAGCATCGGAATGTGGTAGCTCAGTAGGGCCCTCATTAAACGAAGTGGGTAGAATATCCACATGGACACTCTTTGGGAGGGTAGGGTCTACATGAGATGTGAATGGCGAATCCACTACCCCTCCTTCTTCATTTACTTTGCTTGTCGCATGTTCAGAGCGTGTAGCTCTACTAAAGGTCTCTATTAGACGACTAAACATGCTAGATCCGGGTTGTGGGACCCACACTGGCATGTTTTGGCTTGTCTCCTCAGGGTTCTTGGTAGGGTGCCCTTCCATGGCTTCTGAGTCAGAGGATGAGGCACTATCCACTATTCGTGGATCTTGGGTTGCACTCCCTTGGGTTCCAGCCGAAGGCCAAGATGCTAACGTGGAGGGATGGTGTGAGCCTGCGTAAACTGAAACGCTTTCTAGTGGCTCAAGCTCTAGCACCCGACCAGAATGTAGATGCATGTGACGTGGGTACCCTACATGCGTTGGTAACTACCCTTGAAACTCACACAAGTGGTTTCTTAGGTGTTTTGCACCCCATTTTTACTTGTTTTTAGATTGTTTTTAACTTGTTTTTGACCCCCTTACTTACGGTCGAACTTGGACTAGGGCGTGTGATAGCTCGAAAACGAGCGTATCGTTTAAAGGGTCCTAGCGTGCTTTACAGCACCGTGTTTGCCTATCCAGAGCTCCTGTGGTCCTCAAAACAGTCCGTTTCCCTATGGGGGAAGGGGCAAAAGCCTATTTGCTTGTGGAGGAAAGGGTGAGGGCTTTATCCCACATGCTCACTTTACTCCTCGGGGAGTGGGCTACATATAGGGCATAACTTCCCATAAGCTCTCACTTGAAAGAAAGCTATGGAGGCTCACTCTCCTATATATATATATATCAAAAGACTGGGACCGGGACCGGGACCGGGGTCGTGGGTCGTGGGGTTCTTTCTTTTCAAAATTTTTTTCTCCAATTAAAAAATCCACACGTTTGGTTCTTTCTTTAAAAAAAAAATTTAATTTTTTTATTTTTTATTTTTGAGATTTTTTTAATTTTTGTTTTCTGTTTTTTTTAGATAAGTTTTCTAGGGTTTCTTTGGGGTTCAGCCCCTTTCCTACAGTGTAAGTTTTCTAGGGTTTCTTTGTTTTCTGTTTTTTTTTTTGATAAGTTTTCTAGGGTTTCTTTGGGGTTCAGCCCCTTTCCTACAGTGTAAATTAAACTTCACGCAGCAGCCCGAGCTGCAAACTGGAGCTTGGTGCAGGGCAACTCCCCGGCAGCAGCGGCGCCAAAAATGTGCGCTTTTGTCGTACAGGTCGTAGCTGGGGACTTGCCGGACACCGTATGCGAGCCACGAATGGCTGCAAGCATACAACTAGGGAAGGAAGCTCAAACAGAATGCAAAGGGTGTGTTGCTCACCGCTCAACCGCCGCCTTGAAGGATTCCCGCGTCGCAGCAGTGAAGAAGGAGCCGCCGTCGCCGCTCTACCACCTCTCCGATGCCGTGCCGCTACACAGTGCTCGATCGCTCTCTCACTCTCTCTCTCTCTCTCACACACGCAGGAGAAGGAAACCAAGGAGATAAGGCAAGAGCACTCTTGTATTCACAA